>NC_089771.1:11566110-11571110 GCF_040412425.1 Macrobrachium rosenbergii
TATATATATATATATATATATATATATATATATATATATATATATATATATATATATATATATATATATATATATATATATATATATACATATATATATATATATATATATATATATATATATATATATATATATATATATATATATATATATATATATATATATATATATATATATATATATATATATATATATATATATATATATATATATATATATATATATATATATATATATATATATATACATATATATATATATATATATATATACATATATATATATATATATATATATATATATATATATATATATATATATATATATATATATATATATACATATATATATATATATATATATATATATATATATATATATATATATATATATATATATATATATAATTTTTTCAAAGTATTCCAAATACCTGATTATTACATTTACCAATCATAGAATTCAAAACTTACCTCACTTACAGCCAGATACCTGAACTCTCATAACAAAAAATATACTGAGTATTCTAAGGGCAACAGCGATCCCTTAAAAGACTTTAAAAAAATGTGAGGTATCAATATTTAAATGTAGAATTCACTAAAGTATATTAAAAAGGTCATCACTCTATTAAGCACTAAATAACTGTGATGATCTCTCCTCGATTCGAGTCATTTCAACAAAAACTGAAGGAACAAAACTTCACTCTGGTGGTCAGTAAATGAAACACTACTGTAGAAAATTTTAAATATAAAAATGTGTTCTTACTAAATCAAAATTAAAAATTATTTTGCAATTAAATCATTAATTTTTAGAAACACAATCTCAATTGATTCTTGATTTCAGGTATGAAACAAAAGTTAAACCATAAAAAAATGTGGAGATGTGAAAGAAAATTAAGTTCAGTAAAGAAATACTAAGAACACAAAATCATACCAAACTTGAAAAAAAAATGTAATATATCAGAATCACCAAATTGGAATCAAAATAAAATTTTTTCTTGACTGGGCCATCAATCACAAATTTTCAAAAAAAAAAAAAAAAAATTCAAAGGAATATTTACTAAACTTAAACCAATCTTAATTAACGCACCCAAAATTTAAAATAAACCAAGGCTTAAATTGTAAAAATCACAATACCTTACACAGGCTACAGCTGTTGTACACAAAATACACACTATTCTGTATAGGCGCTGTTACACCAATATACACACTGTCACAGTACCAAACATTAGATTTCACAATAAAGCTAACAAAAGTGACCGACTTTTATGTTGCTTTAACATTACACGAAACAGGAATTTTAAGAGAGTGGAGTTCATCAATGTGACCAACAAGCATGAAGGCCCAGCCTCTGAATGACAATTTTTACTTTATCCGCCAAGAACAAAACTAAGCAAAACTTACAGCTGTACTTGACATGTTCACTGGATGACGTAGTTATGGTTCAATGCAAAACACTTCCTTAGAACAAGAAATCCACCCTCATCACTTTAAGGCAGAACTGTACATGATCAGAAACTAGATGACGTAATCAACACGTGCTTCTCTCTCTCTGAGACTAAAGATGATGCAACAAGTCGCAATCTTGCCCTTGTTCCAACACGAAAATGCTTACATGACTGAGCCCCAGACCTCGTGACTCGTCTGTGACTATATGACCAAAATTCCAAACACTGAGTAGATCTATATGTGTTTAATACAAACAGGCGAACGACCAGTATCACATGATAAAAAAAGAATTCATATGATTGCTTGAATGATGTAACCTTAAAAAAACACGCTATTAATTCTTGTGAAATCTTACATTACAAATTTATACAAATGACATTTCTACATTACCAGTATATATAATAACTCTTGTGTACAGAAACCATATGATAATCAGAACAGCATATTGCATTATCATATATAAAAAAAATACAAGAACACATTTAATACAGAATTCTGGGAATTTCTGTAATATATATATATATATATATATATATATATATATATATATATATATATATATATATATATATATATATATATATATAAATTATTGTTATGTGGGTCATTTGGCTAATTAAGTTAATTTGTAATTAACTTAATTTGTCTAGCCAGCCTTCACCTAAGACCCACATAATCTTGTCAATTAAGGCTAAAAGTTACCTAAAAGAAAGACAGATAATTAATATAATTAAATTAGGTCGTCAGTTGAGACTAGAATTACTGAATATAGAGATTTATTCTGAACCACATGAATTAACTCAACAAAATTACTCAAAACCATTAATTTCAACAAAGTAAAATAAGTGTGAACTGATTCCTTACGGGAGCTGACAACAGCTTTGAGGTAAGTCCCACTTTGGACATAAAATATCTTAACATGAAGTATGAACAACAAAAGGGCCCGGAGCCTTTTGTGATACATCTATAAGGCAAATTACTGCAATTATGTGAATTGAGGCTCTTGGCACCAAGGATGCTAATTCTTCTCCAAACAAGAGGATGGCCAGGTCCAAGGCATACACAGTTCTGGAAGAGACATATCCAGATAACACTCCTGTACTACAGAAACTCATTCGTCATTAATTAATTGCAAGGGATGAATCTTAGATCAAGGATATTGTTTTAACACCATGGAGGATAGCTTATGCAATTCCACTAGGAAACAATAATTGTACTGAATATATTTTACTTCATCAATGGGATATGATTTTACCAGGATTTTCTTAGTCAGGGGCTGGTTAAGAGAGAAAACTTGAAACCCGAAAATGAGAGTTTAAGTTCAAGGGAAAAAAACTGGGAAATGGCAATTTCCCTGGCTGTTCAACAGGGGGCGGGGGAGGGGGGTTGGGGGAGAAAGAAAGAGAGCTATGAGAGACCACCAAGATACTTGTTGCTTCTATGGTGGCTGCTTTAAGACTCTCTTGAAGCTGGGTCAGTGGCTCAGGTGTTGCTTCAAACTCCTCCCCCAAACTGCCTTGGCTTGGGCACAGGTAGCATCTGAAAAATAACAAAAACTTGGCAGTACAAAGGTCATAGAAAAGTGAGCTTAAGGTACAGTCCATCCAAGGTTTGTCCTAGAAAACCTATCCTGTCTAATATCCTCTGAACTAAAGTCTTACCCCTTTGAAGGTTGGGATTTGTTCAAAACAACTCCTGCCTGCTTGCTTCTTCCTACATGGTATTCCCTCTTTTGATATTCGATTAAAACAAGGAAGAGAGGTCGTACATATAACTTTATATATATATATATATATATATATATATATATATATATATATATATATATATATATATATATATATATATATATATACTGTATAAACTGCATAATAAAAGTTCTTAGTGTTTTATTTACTGTATATCACATAAAAATAAACATTTCTTCTAACCATTCTTATTATAAAAGAAATAATATGAAAATACCGTCTAAAACCAGATAAATGGCCCAATTAAGTACTGTATATTGTTTCCTACATTGTAAACCTTATTAATTCTGAGATATGGCTGTTCGTTATTTTGGTATAAGTTTTTACAATGGCAGTACCAATCTTTATTTATCATAGAACGCCGGTCGAAGGAGATATTATTATTATTATTATTATTATTATTATTATTATTATTATTATTATTATTATTATTATTATTATTATTATTATTATTATTATTATTATTGTTGTTGTTGTTGTTGTTCTTCTTCTTCTTCTTCTTCTTCAGAAGATGATCCCTGTTCATATGGAACAAGCTCACTGGGGCCAATGACTTGAAATTCGAGCTCCCAAAGAATATGGTATTCATTTGAAAGAAGTGACAGAAGTTAATAGGAAATACAGAAAGAAGAGACCAGTTATTAAAAAAGCTAGAGACGAAATAACAAATTAATAATTAAACAGGTAACTCGTGAGTATTTAAAAAAAATTCCACACAAGATTAATAGTAACTGGCATATGCAAACACATCTACAACAACAACAGAAAAAAATCTTTTACACACTTCAAGCAAACAACATACATTGACAGCTTTTTGTTTTCATTAGTGGCAAACAACAAATGATATGGTCCCTACCTACAAACAAATAAACATCTTAAAATTTCATAAAACACTGAATAACATTCTTCCTTGAGATTCCATTATAAACATTTTGATCTGAAACCCATGAAGAAGGGAGCAGGAATGACCTTTGTATGCAAATTAAGAAGGGGTCTGTACAGATTATTTTCAACGATGCCTGGATACAGTTGTACTGAAAAGACTCGTTCGCTGTATTTTAATTATCAGTATTTTCTTAATGTGAGTTACGTGGGTGGTAATAAAATACACATATGCTGCAGTACATATAAACTAAAGGTAATTTGGTGAAATTACCATCTTAGCATTGCTAATCCTAGGATGGTCCATGACAGCTAAAGGTGGGAGAAATCCATGTTAAATTGGCTATTACTTTACATATATCATTATGATTACAATTGTTGTTATTGCTGTGTTTCTCTTTATTTCTTCTTCCTCCTCCTCCTCTCCCCACACCCCCTTCTTCTTCTTCTTCTTCTTCTTCTTCTTCTTCTTCTTCTTCTTCTTCTTCTTCTTCTTGACATATCCATTGTTAAATTGTGATTTTTTTGGAGAATCTGTGCGAAAGAAATGTGTCCTATATTTGAAAGTTCAGATCACAAAGAGTAACAATGGCTTTATATTATAAAATATGGAACCTTTCAATGAGAAATCAGTTGTAAAACAAAAACTAGCATTGTGATATTTTCAGTATGCTCTAAGCTCTTGCAATTATATAGTATGTCAGGAAAATATGAGTTTTCCTATGATACAAGACATATTTAGGCAACAATACTTCAACGGTAATTGCATTTAGCTTTGTTGAAAGTCCCGTGATTCAGATTTGAATTAAGATTCAAGTGATACGTATTTCTTTCAATCTATATATTTTACTGTTAGTGTGAAACAGAAACGTTTCACCTATAAAACTTCTAAAGATAAACACTTGAAGATGTATTTATATAAGAA
>NC_089771.1:11578610-11598610 GCF_040412425.1 Macrobrachium rosenbergii
CCTCCTACTGTGTGAGCTTTTGTACAGGAACTTCGAATATCTTTACAGATGCCAGCTGATGCTCAAATGCTGAAGAAAGTAGCATCCCCACCTCAGGTGAAATTGGAAGTCATAAAAGCAAACAAGACTTCCCATTCATGCTCAGTCTTGCTAAGTCTGCCCTGCAGTCAGTATGAAATGTCTAGCTGCATATTAGCCATGCCAAGCACACGGTACCCTTTTGTGGACTGGAAATCTTAGGCTACAAGCAGCCAGGCCACCAGCAGCCAAGTGAGAACTAACGGACGACATTCCAGGTTGTCCGGCCCCTATTGGAAACTGCACTTGCAAAGACAGCCCACAGTACGTCTGTTTGGCATTTGAGTTACCAGTTCTCTGTTCCTCATTCTAAATCTCTCATTTCATTTCATTTCATAATTTCTTACCCCAGTAAATACTCTCTGAGTATTTAATCATTACTTGCTTGTAATCACCTTAAATTATTCTTCCCATGTGCTTGTAATTGCTATTGAGAGAAACCACATTTCCACAAAGCTTTATCTGGGATTATTCTGTTTCCAGAAATGTGTTGTATCATTCACTCTCATCTTCCTGACAACCAACTTGCCAGGAGACTTCTGCCTATTGTGGCCAGGTGTATCAATGTGCAGTATAACAAGAGAATTGCAGTATCAACTGAATTTCTACCCGAGCCACTGGCTCCCCATTATGCTGTAAATTGTAACAGTAATTTACTCGTTACAAGTAGAATCAGTAATTTGGTGTAGTGTTAAAGTCTAACATTGATTTTATTTATTGAGAGTTGAATCAGTATTCTATTATTTGAAATACCATAATTGTGTGCAATAAAGTAGAATTTGTAGTGATCAGAACTTCAGTTGGCGACCTTCCATTATTCTTATGTGGGATTTTATTCTTCCATTGATTTATGGTAATATGGCTGACCATGGTGAGTGTTGTTCAAGGCTTAGCTTAAATAATATTTTAATAAAGTAACAAACCATAGCCAAAAACATAAAAGTGGCGACTTTGCCAGGATAATCTGCAGAAAAAAATTGGCAAAATTAGCATCGGCTAGCTAGTCTGCAAAATTCATTCGAACGTGAAAAATTTCATTTTTTTTTCAAATCTCCAAGGCAAGATTGGTAAGGAATGAGGTAAGGTGTTGCCTGCTTAAGAGACTTTGATAGGAAGCAAATTCAGCATTATGGGAATTGCCAGAGTGAATGCAGGCAGTGCCAAAAGTTTGCAATTTAGCAGAGCAAAGAATACAAATTGCTTACTTTTCCAGGTGTTGTACTGAACACTGTCTGCTAGCCACTTGGTTAGTAGGGTTGTGAGTTAGCTATTTAGTAAGGGTTCTGTCTTGCATGTGGCAATATTGCATATTAGCTCAGTTAGGAGTTCAGCTTAGTGAATGTATCAAGAGAAAGAGTGTGCAACTTTCCTTCAGATAGGTTCTGTGGAATTTTATCAATCCAAAGGAAATAGGAATACCCCGTTCAGCAACTCTAGTCTAGCTAAAAATACCTCAGGCCAACCACTTCTCTCCACTAAACATCCGAGCCGCTTGATTACCTTGGCAATGCGCCAGATAGATTCGGTCAAGGGGAAAGGTTCCCTGAATTCCAAAATCCTTAGTTCATCGAGTAATCATTGTTGTTCTCTTATCACTTACCTAAATAATGAATTGAATGTTATTTGCATACAAGGGATCCATTATTAAATTTATCTTGTAAATAAAAAAGACTGTTTTAGTTTTCTGTGTGTATGCAGGCATATATTCTTTGTAGACATGCTTAGTACCTCTAGGTTTCATTCACAACAAATCCGCATGGTAGAATACCATTCATTGTCAAGGTGTCAACGACCTACGTGATCCCATTCATTTAAACCTACTCTTAGCTATTTTGAATTTTGCACAAGTAAAATTACAATCACTGTTAGTATATTACAACTCCTTTACACTAACAGGAACAAAATATATAGTTGCTTGCTATTTGAGAGCGTAGCCAATTGAAGTAATTAAAACGCAAATTCCTCGTCAGTATTATTACACTACTCATTTGAGAGAGGGAGATTTCAGTATTCTTTTATGTACACTGTTATTTTACCAAATTTCATAGGAGGCATGTTTTGTTAAATGACGAATACAAACTACTGATTTACAACAGTTGAGTTTTAAAAAACAAAACCAGAACCCCAAGGTTATGTGTTAAATAAAATCTCTAGGATAGCCCCTAGAATAATCAGAGAATATTTTATTATTTTTTCTTTTATTTATTTTACGCATAGTTCTGTCACAATTTCACTAACTTGTGTCAACATTACTTGTGTAAATTTTTGCAAGCAATTCATTAAGCAATCTTAGATTACTGAGTGGTGCTCAAGCCATGTCTTAAAAGAAAAGAAAGGCAATCCAAACCAATAAATCTCTGCATCACAGAAAAAACCTAGGCACAATTTAAATTAACCACAGATGAGCGAACTGTACCACACCATGGGTAATTCTCAAGACTTGAGTACAAACCGCAAGCAACTACCGCTCATTGAGTGCAAATCTCCGAGCGTGTGTTGCTATATGCAGTTAAGTCCCAGGCCTGCGGGCACAGATATCGCATCCCTACCACGACTACCTCCCTCAGTGCAAAAGGGAGTCCACAAGATTCGACTTCCTCCCTCATAGCAAAAGGGGGTCCACAACCTTTTGGTTCTTAGGAACTAGCCACCCACGAGTGCCAACCAAGGGATTTCCCCTTCTCAGTGCCACCAATTGAGTGCATTGCCAACTGAGTAACCCACCTGAAGTGTCTCACCTTTTTCTACTACTCATTGTATGTGCTCTGCTTCATGGGAAGTGCCATTTTCTTTCATACACTTTATTGTACAGCCAACTAGTGTCGTTCTTTGGAACCTACAGGCACACCATTGCCACCCAAAAAAACCAATCCTGTGTTTTACACAACCAGCACCTGTGCTATTAGACATGGTACCATCAATTAGCATGTGCCCCATCAATACCATGAGCCGCTGCAGTGTCCGTGAGCCCTAAGAAGTTTTGCTCACCAAGGACCACTCCATTTATTGTGACCTTTCAACGGCACGCTCAGCCACAGTACCACCTTTAAACAGGTACATCCGGCCTAATTATGACCCTCACAAGGAACACTTCCATATCATGCTTTCTCATCCACTCTGCCAAGAGGAGAGCGCCATCCGTGCAATCGCTTGCATGGCTCTATTCCCAACTCATTCCAATACACCTTAACCCTCCAGCAAAACGTCGCTGGAAACTTACCAAGCATTCATGGTTATGGGGAAGGGTGTGGGGCTACGGGAGAGCAGCTAACCCAGTGAGTACAGACACAGCTGGATGCCATACTGCAAAGAGAACAGAAGGAAAGAGAAGAGCAGAGGAAGGAGAGACAATAATGGAGATATGAACTAGCAAAGGAAGAAAGAGAAAAGAAAGAAAGAGAAGAGCAGCAGAAGGAGAGAAAAGACCAATGGCAGTATGAACTGGCAAAGGAAGAAGAGCAACTGCAGTATGAACTGCCAAAGGGGGAAAGAGAAAGGAAGGAAAGAGAAGAGCAACGACAACATGAATTACCTCTGAAGGAAAGGAGCTCGCGCTGGTGGCAGCCTGACAAGACACTGCCATGGCTCTGGGCCAATAACAAACTGTTAACCCCACATCTTTCATGCCTCATTCTAATATATCTAGCATTAACTTGCTCATGCCAACATGGACTGATGAAGAGCCAGGAGCATGGTTGGAAGAGGTAGAAGCTTCTTGCCAAGCATATGACTGGTAAAGCCAAGGCATCCTTCTGCATACTGAATAACGGTGCTAAGGGAAACATGGATGAAGTTCGTTGGGCCATAACCAAAGCCTACGAGATTACATCAAAGAAATGGAGACAACGGTGGAGGTCTCTCCTGAAGGAAATTGGTCAGACCTGGGCAGAATGGACCTATCATAAGACCTGGGTGGGTTGGCGCTGGCTCGAGGACCTGTTCACCGGATGATGCTGGAGGATTTCTTTCGGTATGCCCCGGGGTCCCTTACTATGTACATCAATGATAAGCAACCCCAGACATTCATGGAAGGCTATCATATGGCTGTCTCTTGGGAAACCATCCACCTGTCTTCCAGCATGTCTCACCATCACATAGTGCCATCTAGTCATTTCTCAGAGCCAGTTTGCCTGGAGAACAGACTCCCTTCCAAGCCTCCAGTATGCAAACATTGCCGTAAAACTGGTCATTCCGATTCACTTTAAAGGTAGAGCTACTAAGAAGCTCCCTTTCAAGTCTTACAAGAAGTCCAAAGGGTCCTCACCATCCACTTCTAACCAAACCTCACTGGAATGCCAGGTTTCCCGCCTGCCCGAAGCATACGGTGAAGAATAAAATCCTTGTCTCCAGTGCCCAGCCTCCCAAGGAGTGGACCACGGTTAAGGGAGTGTCCATGGTACCCCTCAGTGGGACCCTCCCGAAGGAGGAACTGCTCACCATGCTAGACACGGGGGCAAACTTTAGCCTGAGTGTCCGGCCCCAAGTACCAGCCAGTACCATTATCTAGGAAGACAAATAATGGATCATAAGTAGGGTCAAAGATAACTCAAACAATATCCCAATGGTCCAGCTCCAGGTCAGTACACCTGTGGCCCCAAAGAGCATCGCCTGGTTTTGGTGAGCTCTAACAAGCCAGGGTGCCACTTCTTCCTAGGGCGAGATTTACTGTGGCATCTACCACGAGAGATGCCCCTGCACTGCATGATAGTTTCAACTCCAGACGAGCTAAGCTCCCACTCACTCCTCACCAAGGATGGTCCCACGCACCAGGAAGCCAGGCTGGAGGACATCCTCTGGTTGCACGAGGAAAACATACCTATACAGGACTCCATACTTCCTTGCAGGGTGAACACTTTACTGCTTGCTGGTGAAACTACCCAAGTGCCAGAACTACGAAGGTCGCAGCTGCTTACTTTTCAACATGAGGTTACCTCCTCTACAGGAGGAGGCATCCAACCAGCTAGAAGATATAAAGGATCTGACCAAAGATGGTTACCTCCTCAAGGACGAGGGCCTCTTCAAGGTTTCCTGAGGGCTGGTGGAACCCACACAAGTCATTCACAAAGTGCTGGTAGTGCCGCAGAAGATGCAATCCCCAATACTTCAGCTGGCATATGACGGATTGGGGTTAACCTCATGGAAAAGTTGCTGGAGGGAAAGTTTTACTGGCCAGGGTGGAGTAAGTCAGTTAAGACTTACGTTGCATCTTGTCCTTCCTGTCAGCTCGCAGGAAAACCAAACGAGGTGGTCCTGAAAGCACCATCCAAAACATTCCGTCTATCAGCGGCCCTTTCCAGGACATGGTCATTGACTACTACACGATGGAGGGGTGCAAGAAGCTGAACACCGGAACTCCCATGTACTGACGATCATCGATCTGTTTAACCGATATTCAGAGGCAATACCGTGTAGGCACCAGGAAAAAAAAGCGATAAAACTGTCGTTAAATGTTTAATCCGGTAGTTTACTATATTTTTTTTTTTTTTTTTTTTTCTTAAACCTTTGCCACTTTATCCAGTTGAAACTTAAAGGCAGGTATTTCATGTCAAAAGCACCAGAGGTTGTGATAGCCTAATTCCAACCATTTACAGGCAAGGAAGAGAATACTCATTTACACTCTACAAACTGCAACCCAAGAGCCAGGACGTGAATATTGAAGACCATTTCCATCACTGATGCTCAGGACCCAACCATAAATGCAAAAACAATTGCACAGTGAAGGAACTGAAAAAACCAAGATCATTGAGGGTGGGAGGAATTAGAAAATACAGGCCCTTTATGCCATCAACTTCAAATTGGTCAAGAAAAACAAGAAGATGGAGACAAAAAGAAGAAAAGGCCCCCATTCCAAGAACAAGAATTTTATTAATTCCCCACACAGAACGGAGAAAGATTTTTACTTTTTGATAGTGGAATGGAAGATGAAAACAGAATGTTGATCTTGGTACGATTGCATGGGTTACACTGATCTAGAAAGACATACAAATTGGGCAGCGATGGAACATTTAGGTTTGCAATGAAATCTTCTATTAGCATATGGGCCTGGATGTCAGGCTTATGAAGCATGCATCCCAAGAGCACATTCCTGCATATAAGACAAAGAGGCTTACAATACGTTTTTAAAAGGTTAAAGTTTTTACTCGAGTCCCTAGGACCTGAAAATCTAATGATTGATTTGGAACCAGCTAGTTTTTAAGTTTTTCTGACCCCTTCTGCAAATGTAACAGGTTGTTATTTTCATTTCTGTAAGAAGTTTCCTGACAGATATTGGGCTAAGGTTCGATATACTGGACTGTGCTTTTTAATAGAGGGAAAGCAAAGTGTCTCCACATCAATCTGCTTAAGACATCATTGATGCATTTATAGAGTTGGTTGAAAGGTGACTACCACAAGAACTAGTTGCATATTTTGGAACTCATTACATTGGGGAGAGAGGGGAAGGTCCTCCAAAGGAGAAGAATAGAGTTTCCAACGTTTACAACACGAACTTTGGGACTCAAAGAACCCTAGATCAGCTGGCTAATACCAACAATGGTGATGAAGGGTTCCATAATGGGGTGCATCTGTGACCAATACGCATCCAAATTTATGGAAAACTATTCAATGTATTGAAAAATGAAAATATCTTTCTAAAAAGAAGATAATCGATGCAGAAAGGTGAAACAGCAGTCAAAAACAATACAAAAATGTACCAATAACCTGTAAATTTGTAGTGATAAAATGTCCAATTATTGAGCAAATTAAGCTACTATGACACTCTTGGTACAGTGCCTCAGTTTTTTTATTTAGATATAATATGACCAAAATGAATCACCTAAAATCAAGAGGACATGATTTTTCTCTCATGAATCTTTAAACTTTTTAGAAATAAGATGTAATGAGTTCAATTTATTTTGGATTGCCCCTTTTTTCTCAAGTTTTTCTAAGGATACTGTCCTAGGCAAATCCTGATACATTATGCTGTCATTCATTACATGTTCCTTCTTAAAATCATATGACTAATTAAGAATTGGCTTTGAAATAGTTACAACATGTAATAGATAATTGTCTACTGAAACTGTTGTTGACAGCATTGACCCTATCTCAGGTTAAAGATCTATGCTGTAAATTTAAAAATGCTAAAATGCATTTTCACTGTTGTCAGAGACAGCTAGTTAAATATCCTAAAACAGACACCTTTCGGTTAAGTGTACGGAGTTTAATTTAAAAAGCTGTACATTATTCATTAGAGTTTACATGTTTTCCTCCAAGAACCTTTTGGCTTTACGGCAATAGTTTGTTATTTCTGTTGGGCAAGACCCATTAAAGGAAGGGATTAATGTAACTAGAAAATGGCAGCAAAGTAACATGACACATTGAGTTAGTGTGACCAAAAACATTTTGGGGTTTATGTCATCTAAGGTGGGCAAAAAGTGGAATGTCTGCTTAAGTTGGGGCTTATTACAGATATGCACCATATTATCTCCTTACTTATTGTAGGGGCTAGAAGAATCCTGTACTTTACGGAATACAGTGCCTACACACAGAAGTGTGAGAATGAACTTTTATGGTGTCTGTCACGTTGGGTCGGGTAGGAAATTATATCACTCACTAGGGAGCACTTGATACAGGGGAACCTGAATGTCTCAGATTTGAATCTCTTTTTTCATCTACCTCTTACTGTGTGAGCTTTTGTGCAGGATCTTTGAGTGTCTCTACAGATGCTGGCCAATGCCCAAATACTGGAGAAAGTAGCGTCCCCCCTCAGGCAAAATCGGAAGTCATAAAAAGCCAAAAAGATTTCCCATTCATGCTCAGTCTTGCTCAGTCCGCCCTTCAGTCAATATGAAACGTCTTGCTGCATCTTAGTCGTGTCAAGTACACGGTACTCTTTTGTGGACTGGAAATCTCAGGCTACAATCAGCCAGGCCACCACCGGCCAAGTGAGGTCTAAGGACGACATTCCAGGTAACCCAGTCCTTATTGCAAAGTGCATTTGCAAAAACAACCCACTTTATATCTGTTTGGCATTTTACTAGTTCTCTGGCCCTTATTCTAAATCTCTCATTTCATTTCATAATTTCTCTTCCCAGTAAATACTCTCCGATATCCCATTACCCAGTGTTCAAATGCTTCCCTGTGTGAATTAATTTCGTGAATTAATCGTTCCTTGCTTGTAATGAACCTTGATTTATTCCTCCCATGAGCTTGTAATCGCTATTGAGAGAAACTACATTTTCACGAAATTTTATCTGGGATTATATATTTTGTTTCCAGAGATGTGGTATATCATTCACCCCCATCTCCCTGATATCCAATTTGCTAGGAGAATTCTGTCTACTGTGCTAGGTGTATTAACATGCAGTATAACAAGAGAATTGCAATATCAATTGAATTTCTTCCCATTGTGCTATAAATTGTAAACAGTAATTTACCCATTGCAAGTAGAATCAGTAATTTGGTGAACTGTAAACTGAATCAGTATCCTAGTATTCGAAGTGCCTGTACAATTAAATTTTGATCAGAACTTTCGATTATCTATTCATATGGATTTAGCTATTTAGGCATTTGTATATATATATATAATATATGATAATTATATATATATATTATCAAATTATATATATATATCTCTATATATATTTATGTTATATTTTTATTGTATGTTTGTATATATAATTATAGTAGCTATTCTGATAAACCTTGGTTTCATATTATATATATATATATGTTTGTATATTATATATATATTATTATTATTATATTATGTTGAGCATTACTCTCCTTCTTTTATACCTTGGTTTCTTTCGGTGTCCTTCATAATTATTGCAGTTGTGCTATCTTTGTATATTTATTATTTTTAAGTATTGATATCTCTCAGAAAGGCGTATAGAGACGAACTGGTAATTTCTTCACTTTAATTAGTACTTAGTATTATAAAGATCAGTACAAAATTAACAAGTTACAATGATAGAAAACGAATCATTCTTGACTCAGTCTATATGGGGAACACGGAAGCTTGGGAGACAGTACTCTCCCTTGAAGGACACTTGTTTTGAACTCTCTTCTCCTTGTCGGTCTCTAACTCGTTGAACCCCAAGAAAAACTTGTTATCTTTAAAAATCTCCACCTCAATTCTAGCCTTATTGGAAGGATTAATCATGCAAAGCCTCCTTCAAGTAGTTGATTGGAAGGACTGTAGTGGGTGTGATTCAAATCTCTCCTTAGAGGACTTGATTGAGGTGATCTTAGGAGGGTGTGTGAAAGACCCTCCCAAACATAATTGATTAGGTTGAAGAAGTACATCACTTGGGCCAACCCCAAATTCCTGGAACTTCCATGAAAACGCTAACTCCCTGAGAAGGCGGGGCTATAGAACCAACTGCTATAAGCATTTAGGCTGTGCTGACTCATGTTAAACTAGCTTAATATGAGGCCATTATTTCTCACTTTTACAACTGTTTTATGGCTTCAAATGATATACTGCAATGGTTCATAAACACAATTTGCGTATTGATAAATATAAAAACAGCATTTCTAGCCTTATCACTGTGTTCTTTGCCTCTCTTTATCTCTTATCTCTCTCCTCTCTCTCTCTATGACTTTTCTCTTCTCTATCTCTCTCTCTCTCTTTTCTATCTAATTTTATCAACACCACAACATCACTGGTGAAGCTACCTCACACTGCCCTCAGTGTGAAAAAGAATATATTTCAATGGATGATTGCAAAATCACAAATAAAATAAAGTATTTATATGAGAGGCCCATCAAGAAAAATTCTCAAAAATATTTAAATTGTGAAAGGGATTGTCAATGCAAAAAAATCACTAATGCAAAAATTTTCAATTATCAGAGAAAGAGATACATATAGATAATATTCACATATATATATGCAGCATAGTATATATATATATATATACATATATATATATATATATATGGGATATATATATATATATATATATATATATATATATATATATATATATATATATATATATATGTATATATATAATGAATTATTCATTGTAAAATGGTTAATTGTTTTAACACATAATAATAATAATACAAAGAATTCAGTAGTAAATTATGTCTATAAGATCATTTTACTCTTCATTGGCCTCTTTATTTCTGTTATAATCTTCAATATTTGAAATTACCACATGTTTGTGTAAAAATTGCAAACACTATTATTACAATAATGATTATGACCAAATGAACAGAGACAGAACTGGTGAAACATTTTCTTTGTAGTAGAAAATTCATCTACTAAATCCAACTCTTTTATTTGTTTTAATTCTAACTGAGACAGTTTAAATTCTTTAACTTCACTAATGTTTAGTTCATGTATGGGGTATTTTTATGGATTGTTATTTCTGAAGACATGAGGTTCATAATATAATTTATTAGGAATAACTAACTTGCATGTCTTATCAAAAGCATGGACATTATTGAAATTAATTTCAGTACTTATATTATGGCAATTAATAGTTGCTGTTACATTAATTCAGTGAAAATACAAAATTTACTGTTCTACTTGGATGGAAACAAAATCATGTTTGGATAATTGTGTACACAGTACTGTCTCTTGATTTTGTTTTCAGATTATTTCTTGAACACAAGGATAGGCATTAGTAGTTTCATACAGGTTGTCAAGATTGCAATATACTCCTTACCTTTCAAAAGTATATAATCTGTTTGAGCATCAGTAATAAAGACATCATTATCCATGTTCTTCTAATGCAAAATTTATGTGGTTGACATTTGAGATAATTATGCTTTTCCTTTATCAAAATGGGAAATGGATGTATGGACACCAGTACATCTGCCTCTTTTGATTAAAAGGTAAAATTAGAAGGGTCTTATTTTTAACTACCTTGGTGGTTATCAAATTATAATAGACCATTATATCCTTTACCATGGTATAATGTCCTTCTACCAAAAAAATCACTAATTATGCCCTCAATTCTCTTGGGTTTATTAATGTTGACTTAATATTCCTTTATAGGCTAACAAAATGGCATTTAACATATCTTTATGGTCTTGCAATCCAATTCTAACATTGTTCATAAATGTAATTAAATGTTCATCTGTTATTATCTTAATCTCTTTGGTAATATTTGTGTTCATGGATGATTAATTTTTATTTTTTCAATGGCAGTCACTGTTTAAGTTTTGAGAGCTTATAATCTTATTTAACACAATGCCCCTTGTTGCTGCCATTTCTCCAGTTTGTCTATACGGGCACTTTCTTTTCTACATTAGAGTCCGTATGACTCCAAACAATTGATTAAGTGCTGTTACTATAAAAGGTAAGGGGATCAGTTTTGGATCTTGTATTTAACACACTTCAAATGCCATTATCTAGTTTTTCCAACAATGGTAAAACACTTTATTTTCACTTTTTCTAATTAATGATTTTATTCCCTTTGAACATCTTTCAATGTCATTTCATTGATAAGCACTGATGTAATGTCAATACTCACTATGCCCAAATCCTTTATTAATTTCACAGATCCCTTTTTCTCTAGTAGTGCACCCTTCCGGATCAACACCTCGGATGACACATAAATTTCAGTGTTATGATAACCAAGAAGAAGGTTTATGTTTGCATCTGTAAGAATAAGCCTTATCAGATATTCTGTATACATGAGGTATTTTAATGCCTACACATTGTTTATATCTAACAGTTCAACACTTTACATAAATTGTTTATCTTTTTCTTAAGTTGTATTTGTTATTTACTGGTTCCTGTTTAACTTCTTTTCAATAATTCAACTATTCTCTTATTGGACCAAGAGTCTGTTTTATTACCTTCCCATGATTTTGAACAATTCTTTCTTTTTAGATCATTCTCACTTATGATCTTTAGCTTATTTAACTTCAACACTTCTAATATTCTATAAGGACCATTAAACTTTGAAGATACCTTTATATTAGGACCTTCTGGAACATGATTCTGAACATATACCTGAGCACCTACTACAAATTTTGGTTTAGCTGTATTTTTGTCATAGTACTTTTTTGACACTCTGAGCTTCCTTAAGTCTAGCCCTCGTCTGTTTGATCGTTTCATACGTACTTCTAGTTTTCCAGGCAATATAGTCATCGTAGTTATAAGTATGTCGGGGTGGGTGGCATCATCTAATAACGTATTTGGTAGTCTCTTCTCGTATCCGTATAACAAGTAGTGTGGTGATTCTCCTACTGTCTCATTTACAGTATTGTTTATAGTAAACTGTACGTCTTCAAAAGCTAAATCCCAGTCTTCTGTAATGGTTTAACTAAAGTTTTCAGGATATCCTTTATCTTACGATTCGTTCTTTCTACTGCTCCATTTGAACTTGGTTTATATACTGTGATTTGACATTTATTTCTCTCATAAAATTCACATAATTTTCTTAAAAGTTCACTAGTAAATTCTGCTGCGTTATCAGAAAGAAGAACTTGTGGACATGAATGTCTCGTAATAATTCTAGATTTAAGAGCTTCTGCTACTGTAATTGCATCTCTATTTCCTACTGGTACAGTCTCTACATATCTTGTTAGATACTCTAAAAAGACTAATACTTGTTTATTCCCCCTAACAGTGGTAGGAAATGGACCTAAAAAGTCCATAGATACGACCTGAAATGGATTTAACTCCGATGGGTATTTTCAAGTGGATCTTTTGATTCAGCGTTATTTTATTTCTATTACAAACTTCACAATTTTGTACAAAGTTCTTGGCATCACCTCACTGCAATGGGGCCAAAAATAGTTTCTGGTTAGTATTCCTGTTGTATTTTGATTTCAGGATGTCCTGCTAACTTGGTATGAGTGTGTTAGTTCTAAAACTTCTCTGATTAGTGTTTTGGGATGGATAGTGAGAATAGCCATTCTTCTCTGTTGGTCGTTTATACAATAATCCACTTATTAAAACAAAATCAGGTTTTAAAAGATTCATCTGTCATTAGTTGTCCTATTATATGCCTGATTTCTGTATCCATTCCTTGTTTATTTGTACTCTTTCTAAATCTAAATCTACCACTTGACAGCTAAAACAAAAAGTATTAGTGGTAATAATTTCTCTGTTTCTTCTTGGGCTCTGGATAATGCATCTGCTAGTGTATTAAATTTGACTGGGATATATCTCAATTCTGGTGCAAATTCTAGCACACTAATGAACCATCTATTGAACTTCATGTTATTTGTAAAAGTTCTCTTCTTAAACAAATCACAAATTGGTTTGTGATCAGTAAGTACATTGGTTTTATGTCCTAAAATTATGTCTAAATTTCCTTAGACCGCAGTATAATGCTAAACATTCTCTTTCTATTGTGCTATAATTTTTCTCTGCAGCATTCAAAACTCTACTGGCATAATATACTGCTCTCATTCTTGTTTTGTCCTTTTGTAATAATTCAACCCCTAGCCCGGTTTTGAGGCATCACAGGCTAAGTAAAAGTCTTTGGAGAAATCTGGGTAGACTAGTACAGGATTTCTGGTCATTTTACTAATTAGTGTTTGGAAAGCTGTCTCTTGTTATTTATTCCATTCATATTTGACATCTTTCTTTGTTAATTCTGTTGATGGTTTAGCTATTGTAGCAAAGCCTTTACAATGAAAGGTATATAGTAGCCTACCATTGGAACCTTCTCAATGGTTTCAAATTGGTAGGAGCTGGATATTCAACTATTGCTCTTATCTTGCCTGCTTGCATTCACAGACCATCTTCACTAATTACATGTCCTAAATATTCCAAGATTTCATTAAGAATTGACATTTCTTTAATTTGATTTTTAATCCTGCTCTTCTTAATCTTTCCAAGACTATTTCTAATGTTTTGAGGTGACTTTCTAAATCTTTGCTAAAAATGATAACATCATCTAAGTAAGCTGCAACATTTTCTATATCCCCTAATATTTGAAGCATTAATCTAACAAACGTTAAAGGAGCCAAAGTCCAAATGGCATGACTTCAAATTTCAAGTGTTCCTTGTACTGCTGAAGGCTGTGAATGGTTTTGTCCAAACTCTTCGTCTAAAGGTACTTGCCAGTATCCACTAAGTAAATCTAAAGATGAAAATATCCTTGCACCTCCTAATTGAGCTAACATATCTTGAATCACTGGCATTTATTCTATAATTCAAGTCTTAATTTATCTTTGGGGATGTGAATTTTGAATTATAAGATTTATAGGAATGACTACCCCATCTTTCTTCATCAAATTACAAGTCTTTGGCGGGTGTGTCCAATACTTACCATCTTTTCTTTTGGAACAATGTATCTATAATGGTTAGATCATTATATGGAGATTTATTTTTGTTTAACAAGGAAGACTAATTTCCCTTCATCTTTACATTCATTTCTGTATTTATCTCTCAAATTATCATCATAAATGCCTTGTTCAGGTCATATTCAGAACACTGGGGATCATTTTATTTCTGTGTCACTTCCCATTAATTCTGGATGTGCACATCTTAAATTTCTAGTCTGAAATTTGGAAATCCTCCTTTCCATTACCATTCAAATTTTATTGTTCTCTTTTGATAAGTTATTTTCTGTATGTCTTTCTCCTAAAGTCGTCTCAGACAAAATTTCAGATCTTTCTTCTTCAGCGCTAAAACATACAGCTCTTTTTGTTATCTTGTGTAAGGTTAATTCTTCCTTCTGCAAAGTATAACTCCACATTTCTTCATTAATTTATATCTATAGGAAAAATCTGTCTTCTTTAAAACTTTCAACAGTTTTTTTGTGACGAAAGGTCTATTTCTTATGATATCTAAGATCTGTTTTGACCTTTTTATTGTTTTGCTTGATATTTATCCCAGCGGAACAATCGTTTGTCGATTGTTCCCTTAATGTTGTTGCCTCCTTTGTTTTGTTTTGTTTTTCTAGGATTGTTGAATAAGTCTTCAGCAACAAGTCAGGACAGCAAAATCAGCAAAGCCAGTTGGTTAGCTTATCCGTTATCTGAGTCAGGTTCTCAGAGCAAACAGAGAGTTTCTTGAGGACAGATGGTTGCCGTGTCGGCTCTGTCTTGGTCATGGAGGAGGACTGTCAGTACGAATTAAGACAGGTCGTAGATGGAGGAGGATTAACGTTTATTGGAGGACGAGATGGTTGCCATGTCGGCTCTTCATTTCGGTACTGGAAGGACGTCAATGTCTTGGGGACGAGATGGTTGTCTATTGGCTCTCGGGTTGTCAGTGTTAGCTTAGGGCTGTTTACGATGTTTAGTTTTTGTTAAACAGTTTGGCATTATGTTTTGGATGCTTGTTTTTTTATGGGTTACCTGTTTATTATTTTATTTAATTTTGCTGCTTTATTATTGGCGGCATTTTTTCAAAACTCATTTTTTTACTAAGTAGTTGATTCATTTTATTTATGTGTGGTTTTTGCGGTCTGCATGTAAGAAGTCCTGATGTATTTTGGTTGTTAAATTTTCCTATAGAAAAATTTTGATAATGTGTTTTGGGGTAATTGACTTTTATATCTAATTTATGAGGACTTTATTTATTTTGTAAATCAATTAATTTTAAGGTAACATTTTGTTCTGCTCCTCCCTCCTTTGTTTTACCTCTCGTCAATTACAGCCCAATTCTTATCACAACGTAGATATCTTATGCCATTGCTATAATGTCTTATCTGTATTTTATCTCTGTTAGGAAGTGTTATCTTATGGATGTCTTTGTTTCTGTTTGTTACTGGAGAAGTTGACGTCATAAGAATTTTCAGTCAGGATCACCATTCAGGTTTATCGGGTTCAGGGTAGCAGCAAGCCAGTTGGAGTAGCATCTTTTACCTGAAAGTGGGTTAATTTCTTGAGGACGAGATGTTTGCCATCTCTGTCTTGGTCTAGATCTGTAATTGGAGGAAGATGTTGCCGTGTCGGCTCTGTCTTTCCATTACTCATTCATTGGAGGACGAGATTTGCCTTATTGTTCTCTTAGTTGATGAGGAGGAGTTACGTTTTTCTGGTTGCCATGTCGGCTTTCTCGCAGTTGTACTGAAGTCAGCACTGTCTCAGGACAAAGTGTGTCAGATTTAGGTGAAACAGTGTTCCTTTGAGGGCTGTTTCTTGTCTGGTAAAGTTATACAGTTTTGGCATTATGTTTTTGCTTGTTTTTTTTAGGTGAAGCCTGTTAATTAATTTTTTCCTTTTGTTGCTAAATTGTTATAAATAGATTTTTTATCATTTTTCCACATGATTCATTTTATTTAATAAGTGTTGTTTTTTGCGGTCTTTTATGAGAACAACACCTGATGTATTTGGGAAATGTTAAACCTATAGTCAATTTTTGGTAACTATTTTTTGGGTAAAACTTTTTCAACTAATTTTATGACTCGACTGTAAATATCTATATCTAAGTTGTAATTGAATTAATTTTTAATCTGTTTCCTGCCTCCCTCCTTTGTTTGTCTTCGAAAAGTCATTACAGCCCAATTGCTTGAATTAAGAGCTGTTTCTCGAAAAGCGAGCCTAATATTTCAGGGACTGTTAGCGTTTCTTTAATCTAAGTTTTGTTTTCATGGCTTACAGTACTACCTGAATCCATAAGGACAGTACATAATTTATTCTGTATTGAATTTTAATGATAGGTAAATCTTTCTGATTATTTCTTCTTCATCCATGGAAAATACAACTTTACTCTGCAATATGGATAGTGCGGATGAACCTTCAATTCTCCTTTTGCTAATTCTTCTACTCTTAATTTATCTTCTTGAAGGGACTTTCTTGTAGTATTTGTAGGGATAAATTGTCATTGACTGAAGACTTATTTGATGTTGAGAGTTATTACTTAATTCAACTTTTTTCTTTATTTCCGCCTTGTGTTTTAAACCAGCAATTCTTTGTTGAAATGTCCTATTTTCTTACAAACCGTGCAGATTCTAGGTTTTTTTTTCATTTTAAAATGATTTGTATACCTGCAGTTTTTACAGGCTGTCTTTGGTCTCACCCCTTGAGCAGAATAGTTCATCCTCTGGGTTGAAGTGTTTGTGTTTGAGTTTTGACCATATCTATAAAGTTTTTGGTCCATCTTTGTTGGTTTGTTTCTTCCTTTGATCTGAATTCATTTTCTTTTAATATTTTTGGGAATATTTACCTTGGAAGTGTTTGGTTTATTTTTCCGTGTCTGGAATTATCATAGGAATTTATTATTCATTTTAAAATTAGGATTATTATTTCTGACTTTCCTTTCATTTTGTGCTTCTGCTGTTCCCACAAATTCCTTGGATAGATTTATCTCTTTCCTTTGATTTCTTCTCTCATTGTCTTCAATGTTTGAAGGCTTGTTTTCTTAAGGATCAGTTTTTATTTTTTTGAAAGCTTTCTTTTCTCTTCTCCAGAATGTGTTTTGGTTCCAAATGACACGTAATTTAATACATGTCGTAGCTCAACTAATTTTGGGCACTCAGCCCCAAACTGGATCTTGTCTCCTATAGTAATACCTGTCTTCATTAAATCTTTTGCTTATTTTCTCTATTGCATTCTCCACACTTGCGAATACATATTAGCAATTGTTTTATATTATGGGTTAAGAAATCTAGTTAGGTTATATAAACCGTCAGTCTGATTTACTGGTTCTAGAGTGATAAACAAATTTCTTTAAATTCTACATAGTTCTTAAGTTTGCTAAAACATTGTGGAATTCAAAGTTTATGTGCGTCTCCATGTTCAGAGCTGACGAGCAACAAGGCTTCATTTATTTTAGCTCTTTCATCTGTTATTCTGAAATTATACGACTATCTGCATCTGCCAGCCAATGATTTACAGTATAGGATTCGAGTCTATTTTTGTCAGGATTTGGAATCATCCACCTGTCCACAGAAATGTGGCGGTTGTTATGAAAATGGTTCATGTTATAAATTTGTATAGTGCGACTATTATTGGTATTATTAGTATTTTACTATTATATATTATTATTGTTAGTAGTATTAGAATGATTAAAACTAATTTGGTTCTGGTTATTTGTGTTATTATTATTTTAGTATTTCCTTGTACTACAGTGGAGTAGTTGTAAATTTAGTCTTAATTTCGACTTCGTGGTAAATGTCGACGGTCTTAAATCTGTAATGTGAATGTCTAACAGATTTAGAATTCTTCAAACACATTTGTTTTGCATGTCCACACACAAAAAATTATTTCACTCAAGTACATCAATCACAAAATTTTTTATTATATTGTACCAAAATTAAAAACAATTTGTCAAATTGTCACACACACAAAAAAATTAAATTCTCATGTTCAAGTGCACAATTAAAAGTTTTTTCAGTCTTCCTCAAAATAAATTCTTATATGAAATTGCATTGTGTCATTAAAAATTCATCATAATAAGTACACAAAATTATATATATAACTTCTCAAATAATCATCACCAAATAGAGTAAAAAATAACTAATTCCCTATCTAAATTATTTACTAAATAATTAATTATCATAGAGAGAGTAATGCTGGTATTTATGCAAAAGAATTTTATTCACTAAGAGAGTTTTTCTTAATTTTCAATCTTATAGCAAAGATGCAAAAAAAAAATATATCTTTTTTTATTAATAGAGAGAGCAAGCAATATTTTCATTTACAGTTGCTTTATTTGATATCGTGACAGCTAAATGTTGCCTTCGGCGGTGAATGTTTTGCTGTCAGATCCCATAAAAAAATCTCATACAGAACGTTGTTTTCCACTGTGGTTTTCCGCTTTCGGAATCTTGTTTAGAATATCTATGCGCTGTTTTTCTTCAATCACTCGATAGTATAAACACACACACTTATTATATATATCGGCGTCTTATATATATATGGTAACAGTTCAAAATGTTTTGCCGGGATGCACTAAATTTTTATTCACTTTCGTTGTTCTCTTATAGCTGCTATTCCTATATACGTTTTTATTCACACTCGTATGTCTCTTGTAGCTGCTATTCCTGCATATAAATTTTTGTTCGCTGGAGTATTTTTATTTTTTCTGATATATTTTGTTCGTCGTCGTAAAAAATCTAAGTTTGTTTTGTAGAATTTCATTTCACTGTAACTTCAATAATTGTACTGATAATTTATTAATGTTCATTTGTTTCGTCTCGCCTTCTGGATCCACTTTAGCTGCCACCATTTGTTGAGGATTCCTCTCCTTTTTTTATGTTCTTTGTTGTATGTTTGTATGGATTTTAGTCTTTCTCTTCTTACCTTTGTTTCTTTTGAGGAGTCCTTCAGATCGCTTCGCGGATGATGTGCTATCTTTGTATATTTATTATTTTTAAGTATTGATATCTCTCAAAAGGCATATAGAGACGAGATCAGTAATTTCTTCTCTTTAATTAGTACTTAGTATTATAAAGATCAGTACAAAATTAACAAGTTACAATGATAGAAAACAAATCATTCTTGACTCAGTCTATATGGGGAACAGGAGGCGAGGGGGAAGTACTCTCCCTTGAAGGACACAGTTCTGACTTTCCTCTCCTCGTCAGTCTCTAACTCGTTGAACCCCAAGAAAAACTTGGTATCTGCAATCTCCACCTCCTTCTAGCCTTATTGGAAGGATTAATCAGCAAGGCCTCCCCTTCAAGTAGCTGATTGGAAGGACTGTAGTGGGTGTGATTCAAATCTCTCCTTAGAGGACTTGATTGGAGGTGATCTTAGGAGGGTGTGTGAAAGACCCCTCCCAAACATAATTGATTGGAGGTTGAAGAAGTACATCACTTGGGCCAACCCCCAAATTCCTGGAACTTCCATGAAAATGCCTCCCTGAGAAGGCGGGGCTATAGAACCAGCTGCTGTAAGCATTTAGGCTATGCTGACTCATGTTTTGGTTAGCTTCAATCGCGAGGCCATTATTTCTCACTTTTACGACTGTTTTTATGGCTTCAACACAATATACTGCAATGGTTCATGTAAACATACCACGTATTGATAATATGATACAACAACAGCATTTGGGCGTTATCACTGTGTTCTTTGTC
>NC_089771.1:11608610-11616110 GCF_040412425.1 Macrobrachium rosenbergii
CTGTACATTTTAGGAGAAAGATTTGTCGGATGAAGTCCAGAAATTGTTCGGATGAAGTCGATGTCCATCGCGTGAAGCTGTACATTTTAGGAGAAAGATTTGTCCGGATTTTAGGGAGAAAGAGTCTGGAAATGGGTCTGAAGTCGATGTCCATCGCGTGAAGCTGTACATTTTAGGAGAAAGATTTTGCGGATGGAGATGTCCATCGCGGAAATGGGATTTCGGATGAAGTCGATGTCTATCGCGTGAAGCTGTACATCTTAGGAGAAAGATTTGCGGATGAAGTCTGGAAATGGGTCTGAAGTCGATGTCCATCGCGTGAAGCTGTACATTTTTTTATAGAGAAAGATTTGTGGATGAAGTTCGGAAATGGGTCTGGGAAGTCGATGTCCATCGCATTTTAGGAGAAAGATTTGTGGATGCTGTGAAGTCGACATTTTAGGAGAAAGATTTGCGGATGAAGTCTGGAAATGGGTCTGAGGTCAATGTCCATCGCATGAAGCTGTTCATTTTAGGAGAAAGATTTACGGATGAAGTCCGGAAATGGGTCTGAAGTCGATGTCCATCGCGTGAAGCTGTACATTTAAGGGGAAAGATTTACGGATGAAGTCCAGAAATTGTTCTGAAGTCGATGTCCATCGCGTGAAGCTGTACATTTTAGGAGAAAGATTTGCGGATGAAGTCTGGAAATGGGTCTGAAGTCGATGTCTATCGCGTGAAGCTGTACATTTTAGGAGAAAGATTTGCGGATGAAGTCTGGAAATGGGTCTGAAGTCGATGTCTATCGCGTGAAGCTGTACATTTTAGGAGAAAGATTTGCGGATGAAGTCTGGAAATGGATCTGAAGTCGATGTCCATTGCGTGAAGCTGTACATTTTAGGAGGAAGGTTTGCGGATGAAGTCTGGAAATGGGTCTGAAGTCGATGTCCATCGCGTGTAGCTGTACATTTTAGGAGAAAGATTTGCGGATGAAGTCTGGAAATGGGTCTGAAGTCAATGTCCATCGCGTGAAGCTGTACATTTTAGGAGAAAGATTTACAGATGAAGTCCGGAAATGGGTCTGAAGTCGATGTCCATCGCGTGAAGCTGTACATTTTAGGAGAAAGGTTTGCGGATGGAGTCTGAAAATGGGTCTAAGTCGATGTCCATCGCGTGAAGCTGTACATTTTAGGAGAAAGATTTGCGAATGAAGTCTGGAAATGGGTCTGAAGTCGATGTCCATCTCGTGAAGCTGTACATTTTAGGAGAAAGATTTGCGGATGAAGTCCAGAAATTGTTCTGAAGTCGATGTCCATCGCGTGAAGCTGTACATTTTAGGAGAAAGATTTGCGGATGAAGTCCGGAAATGGGTCTGAAGTCGATGTCCATCACGTGAAGCTGTACATTTTAGGAGAAAGATTTGCGGATGAAGTCCGGAAATTGGTCTGAAGTCGATGTCCATCTCGTGAAGCTGGACATGTTAGGAGAAAGATTTGCAGATGAAGTCCGGAAATGGGTCTGAAGTCGATGTCCATCGCGTGAAGCTGTACATTTTAGGAGAAAGATTTGCGGATGAAGTCTGGAAATGGGTCTGAAGTCGATGTCCATCGCGTGAAGCTGTACATTTTAGGAGAAAGATTTGCGGATGAAGTCTGGAAATGGGTCTGAAGTCGATGTCCATCGCGTGTAGCTGTACATTTTAGGAGAAAGATTTGCGGATGAAGTCTGGAAATGGGTCTGAAGTCAATGTCCATCGCGTGAAGCTGTACATTTTAGGAGAAAGATTTACGGATGAAGTCCGGAAATAGGTCTGAAGTCGATGTCCATCGCGTGAAGCTGTACATTTTAGGAGAAAGATTTGCCGATGAAGTCCGGAAATGGGTTTGAAGTCGATGTCAATCGCGTGAAGCTGTACATTTTAGGAGAAAGATTTGCTGATGAAGTCCGGAAATGGGTTTTAAGTCGATGTCCATCGCGTGAAGCTGTACATTTTAGGAGAAAGATTTGCGGATGAAGTCCGGAAATGGGTCTGAAGTCGATGTCCATCGCGTGAAGCTGTACATTTTGTGAGAAACTTGTTCTTGTAGGCATTGTTGTAGAAAATTTTTCTGATTCTTCCTCTTGTGTAACCATAGTGGGCAAAAATTAATATCTTTTACTGTAATAGAACAGTATAATGTGAAAATAAAAAGGCCCATAAAACACTGTATTAACGTTTCAACCATATATTTCGAGCACTTCCTTCTCTGCCCCCGTTCACTGGTAAAATATGGACAGATGATAGATACAAGGGTATATATACAAAACATATGTAGGTGTGGCAGGTGGCCATTGACCCAGGAAGGATGGAAATTAAAGTATTCCCTTGTGATTCTACGGCTTCATTAGCTCCCGTCTGGCAAGGCGTTTGGTGGTCGTATTTTCTGAAACACATTCTTAAGAAGAGGCCTGAGGATTACCCCGTCGATATCATCCGATTTACAATGTCTTCTCGACACGTTCGAATTGTTGGTTTCACAGTATATATTTTCACAGTATATAGGAAACCACTTTCGCTGTTCCTTGCATTCATTTCCTTAGCTACCACGATGTCTCCGTAAAGACCATGGTAAGGTGCAACCTATTCCTCAGGGGACTTAGAATATGTTCAAATGGATACCTAGATGAAGAATTCAATACGATCCGCAAACACCTAATGCAACTGCTCTATCCACCACAACAAGCAAATAGACTTTAATATATATATATATATATATATATATATATATATATATATATATATATATATATATATATATATATATATATATATATATATATATATATATATATATATGAAACTTTATCCTTAGGGAATAAGGCATTAAAATTTGGTAACTCTCAGAATCCTGTTCTTTTTTTCAGCTTTGGCTTCAGTACACAACGTGTGCTAAGCATTAGGTTGGATTTACTATCAATTGTTAAAAGACGTCATAAATTATAACAGACGACCGCAGATTTGCTCAGATAATCCTGTATTTAATATTTCACTATTTAAAGTACACAAAATAATATATAGTTCTTCAATCCTTTCCTTTGGTCATGCAATATTCAGACGTCAATTAATGTCCGTTAATTTCTGTTAATTACAAAGTGCAATAAAAATATCGTTTCAATATCTTTAGCTTCAAAAAGAATGAAACTTCCACAACAAACGTGGTACAATCGATGGAATTAAGAACACTGAATAATAATTATCATATAAAACAATTTCCAGACATATATTCTCAACAATAACAAAAAAAGTTATACTTATAAACCATACGGTTTTCTAGCATTAAACCAATTCCTCATTTATCATCATTTATCAACGCCACTGCTGGTATAGGGAAAATTAAAAGATTAAGTAAGATCAGTGGATGTTAATGACTCGTGCACAATATAAAAATTAATTATCAAATAAGGGCATAAATCTGGTAAATCTATATTTATCGAAGTGGTGAAACTCCCTCATTTCCAAGATATCCTTGACCGAATCAATTCCCGATTGACGTGCAGGGTCTTGGGAAAGAATCCTTCCAGGTAATTGAGATAACGGGGATTCCTCCTTCATTTGCATACAGAAGCCATGATGATTCCTTTCTTCGTCAAACCGAAATAGAAATGTTTATTCTAAATCTCAGAAGGACGTCAGCTTATTATGCCAATCAGCTGAGATATGACTTTTTTTTTTAAGAAATCTGGTCGTATCATATCAGTGGAATATAGATATCAGAAGGTTGATGTATGAAACTTCCGCTGATACGCTCTATCTCAGAAATATATATATATATATATATATATATATATATATATATATATATATATATATATATATATATATATATATATATATATATATATATATATATATATATATATATATATATATATATATATATATATATATATATATATATATATATATATATATATATATATATATATATATATATATATATATATATATATATATATATATATATATATATATATATATATATATATATATATATATATATATATATATATATATATATATATATATATATATATATATATATATATATATATATATATATATATATATATATATATATATAACCTGGGTCCTTGGTGTGGATGGGAAATGGGACAATTTATTTTTATAGACTGCCTTCGGTACCAAGGGTGCCCCCCAATTATGAACAAAAGGAAAACTACTGGAATTTAACTTAGAATCTCCCTTGATTTATTTACGTAAATAACGAAGGTCGCCGATTTGGAATTAGAATTCTTTTACATTTTAAAAGGGGTTTATTTACAGAGAATGAGGTAAGTATGTGAAACCAAAAATGTAACAATTTACAGACACATAAATCGCATATGATAGATCATAAATGCAATCATTTAAAGACACGCAACGTAAATATGAGGGGCCAAAGATGCAATAGTTCCCATTAAAACAATTAACTCTGTTATGCCGAAATACATCAATTCACAGGCAGCAATACAATAAAAGGGGCAAATTCCAGGATAATGGACATAAGTTAATCAAGATGATTTCTGTGTGGGCAACGGATTCTTGCGATTTGGCTGCGACCAGGAATGGTTGCGAAATTTGGATGGCAGTGAGTAAAGGGTATCCTGGCATAGATGTGCGAACTGGGCAGGGTATGTCACCTCCTGGAAGAGAATTCCTGAGTTAGTACAAACACGGGGGTGCAAATGAAACCCCCCTTGTTACTAAACAAAGCACAATGAATCTACGCACTAGGGAGGAATTGATCACTTGAGTTACTTAAATTAATTTACCCTTAATTTACGCTATGGAGGGACTATTTGAATACATATCACTGAATTGTATAAGGTTGATTTCAAAGCAAGTCATGGGGCGATTCACGGGCTGCTCGAAGTAGGGTGACTTAACAAAGGGGCTGGTTTTCAGGAGGAAGAAAATTGAGGTTTGGAGAAATAAAAAAACCAAGGAATTTCACAGAGAAAGGAGCTGGCTTATTGACTAATTGCGGTTGACGTACCTGGGGCCTGTAGATGTTTTGCGCTGAACATTTGAGGCTTGACAGATCACCATGGTTAGTTTTCACCAGCGTAAAGGAAGAAAAATTTGCACGTGTGTCTCGATTTCGGGTTCTGCGCAGAGTGCTTGGCTTCTCAGGAAAAACCAGTGCAAGCCTTCCAGATTGTTTGCTTCGAAGTCTAGGCCTAGGCCGATCTGCAAAGAGTCATACAGCCAGCAAAAGAATGGAAAAAATTGGGTCTCATGATGAAGTACTTAGAGGTTAAGTTCCTACCTATCTCACAGCCTGGATTCGCCTCCTATCCCCTATCTCCTACATATCGTGTGATGGGAGTGAAGGGGGTTTGCTACTGTTTCACCCCAGGTCGGCTGAGGTGGGTCTTTCCCCTACATGAGTTCAAACAGGCGCTAACTGTCCTTTCTTAGTTCAACATACGCTTGGTCTACCTCGCCTGCCATTTTTTTATTGGCCTAACAGTCAAATGAAAGGTGAAATTATTCCCTGAATAAATTAATTCCTAGCTGCCAGACGAGGAGGAATGGAAATCTGTAACAATATATATGTATATATATATATATATATATATATATATATATATATATATATATATATATATATATATATATATATAAAAGAGAGAGAGAGAGAGAGAGAGAGAGAGAGAGAGAGAGAGAGAGAGAGAAGCCAGCACAAGTAGATATGCTTCTATCACGCAGTGGCTTGAAATAAAAAATCATCAGTTTCTTTGCCAAGTGAAAAATAATAGGTTGGGCATCTTAGCAATTAACAAAACCGGGTGATTTATTTTGTATTTCAAACCCCCACTTGGTAGAAGCATATCTTCTTTGAGATTATTCGCAAAGAAGAGAAAGAAAAAAAAGACTAATCCCAGCTAAATGCGTTTCTGATATCCAGAAGAACAACGTTCTTTTTTTCGAGGTTTTGCAGAGGTGACATTACGCAAGTGAGATAAGAGGAATTTCGTGTAGGATTATAATCTCCTTTATGGAGGCTGCGCTGATGAGCTGACATAAGACCATAAAACCATATTGTTATAAAAAAAGTGTGATGGATAGATGAGGGTATAAGTGCCATGTTATCTTCAATTAGCGTTAGGTTCTAGTCAACAATATTGGGTACTTATTCACGCATCATTAGTTATATGCAATAGTGAAAATGGAAATTCGAATGATATTTTATATAAAAAAAAAGATGCAGAAACTGGATAAATAAACCTTATAGCTCTCTAGCAGCCAGATAAAACAGCATCCCTCGCACTGCAAATCAGGAGCAAAAGTTAACACCCGATTACTTTGGATTAAACTGGACATCCTGGAAAAGAGGGCTGAGCTCTCACGGATCTTCGTGTGCAATATTCAAATTGAGTTCAATGTCCTCGTTCGTAGGAGGAAAATCCAATAAAAGAAGGATAAATATAAATAGAAAAGACATCGGTATGTGTACAAAGAATAGCATTTAACATGATGAATGTGCATTGAGAACCACAGACCTTTTCGTGAAAAGAAAATACTTTGAAAGAACTTTGAATAAAATTGAAAAACATTTGTATGTGTATAAAGAACAATATTTTAATATGATGAATGTGTATTGAAAAACATATACCTTTTTCACAATACTAACATTTTTCCAGGGAACCAAATACACCCAAGACCATTTGTCCCTCCTGGACGTAAACAAGTCCATTCTCCAGAGGGATGACAGATGGCGACAACAGTTACTCCGTACTAATGGAAAGAGGAAGTCGACAAAGCATAATAGGATTCTCAGGAGGAAACTCCTTATCAAGTCAAGGATTTGTGTTAACGATGGTGAGACTAATTTCATCCCTACTAGTAGAGGAATCCTACTGTCTTAAATCAACAGGTTACTCTCAGGATACTCTAACGAATTAGATGCGTCTGAGTCGACCTACGACGAAGACCAGAGGGGAATATCTTTATAGTCAGTAGGAATTCATTTTATAATATTTTATTTATAATTCTTTGACATGGTCTTTTTTTATATTTCTTTAAATCTATTATGTTCAGATTGAAATACACTGACATCAACGTTAAAGTAAATAGGCGCCTTTTGTCTTTCTCTAGGTTTACTATCAATGCTTTTTAAATTTTCAACATTTTTTTTAGGCAGGTACAAAAACTATCTGTTATAATGGGTATAACCAGAAAAATTATTAGATTTAGAATTGTAAAGATATGGTCTCTTTTCATTTCAAGCTCTGGCGCCTAAAAGAGAAAGATACATTTGTCCAATTATAGTTTTATGACTGAAAATATAGCAAGTTCCTTGGCTTCCCGTATGCTTATAAATACTTTTGGGAACTCTTACATGATTTCATCACCTTATTCACATCAAATTTAGTTCCGAATCAGATTATTGTTTTATTTAATCAACTTATACCTTCTCCGAGAAAATCCGATCACCTGAAGGTTAGCTTATGTTGCTGAAAAAAAATTATCATTTT
>NC_089771.1:11618610-11633610 GCF_040412425.1 Macrobrachium rosenbergii
AATGGAAAGTCTTTTTTATCTTTAGTATTCATATCCACATCCGCATTCTATCTTTGGTTTCTAACCTCTTGGGTGTAATTAATGAATAAAAACACAATTTTCCGTTTATATTTGTAATAATACATCTCCACACTTGTAGCAGTTTTCACCTTTAGTACATCTATCAAAGCATTTTCGCATTATTATAATTTCTTTGGCTGTTGTTTTTATCTTCATAAAATAATCTACTGAGAAAAAAATAAAATACTATTTTCTGAAACTACAGGTTTCATGGCAGCCCCTTTAGACAGTGATGAAGCATTTGACCATAAACAACAGAAAAATCAATAAAATCAAAGCAATGAATTTTCCGGGACGACCACTGAGTCAAAAATAAACTCAAAATGCGCGATTTATGAGCAGCAGTCAACAGTTCCGCGTCGTTTTCATAAATCCGTATTTAGTTGGCAATAACAAAAGATAAATTTCCAATTTCATACACAAAGGGAATCAATCGGACTTCCCGAGGACTCTGCTGTGTTGTAAAATGACACGATGACGTTCGTTCCAACAATGCAACCTGTTATTGACTTCGTATTAAACTCAGGTTGATATCATGACAGGCTTCCAAAACGCGCGGAATTGCTTTTGCTTATGGGGAATATTTGTTTTTCATTAACAGCGAATCATGAAGTTTCGAAAAACCGATGCCAAAGAGATATTTCCTAATGAGAAAAGTTGAATGCTGCAAATACAAGGTAATCAGGTTTTTTCTTTTTTTGACGTTTATAAATATATTTATTCGATTTGTTTGTCGTTCAAAAGCGACGCTGTCATGGAAATCGTGCGCTTTTTAACCACTTAATTTTAATATAAATACGTAATGCTGGCACATTTCAAATACATAATGAATATCTTTCTCACAAACTCACTGGGGGATGATAAAGTTTTTTGGTTTGCTTATCTAACGATCGATGTATGATAATTTATGTATTTTCTTTACACAGGTACATTTACATATGTATGTGAACTGTTATATTCTCAGATAACACGATTTCCATATATATGATAAAAACAGTTAGATATATGGAGATATAATATTTAACTTTAAAAAATTCTGAAATGGCATCGGAAACTTTGACGGATTTTGCGTTTGTTGTCTGTGCCTTTGGTGACTGAAGTCTAAATAAATGTTTCTTCAGTATTTCATCTGGTTTTCGAACAATGTAACGTCTTCTGATCAACTTATAGGCAAGACATCTACCAGAAAATCAACAAAACGAGTGTAAGATAACAATCTCGTATGGCAAAGCTATAATTAGGTTGACAACGATGCATGTACCTGAAAATAAGCAAAGCGAGTCACGTATTTCCTTTAAAAGTCACTGTGGCTAAAGCAAAGTCCCTCCAGGAGCCAACTTTGAAGATAAGATCTCTTTCACAATTCCCCTCTTGGGAAATTTTAGAATTATATGACCCAGGACGAGTCCAAGGAGCAATTTCGTCTCAGTCTCGGGACGAGAACATCTTGAAGGCATTTCTATCTCTTTATTGGGATGATTTACTGCTTCAGGTGAGTTGTGACAAAAATAGGCCTTTTTCTTTGTTTGTTAAGTATAATTGTTAGAGTTACAGATTTTATTTTTATAGAATTTTAATGCCTTGGAATGGCAGAGGATGAAAGTGATTTGCATTTCCTAAAGCAAATCAAATATAAATGAAAATACATGGTTAATGACGAATGGCAATAGTATTAAGTAAACCAATAAGCAAATAAGTAAATAGACAAACATGCTGTATATATATATATATATATATATATATATATATATATATATATATATATATATATATATATATATATATATATATATGTGTGTGTGTGTGTGTGTGTGTGTGTGTGTGTGTGTGTGTGTGTATATAATATAATATAAAAGGTACTGATTCTTGAACCTAAGAATACCCAACGTTTACCAATTAAATAATTCTAAGAATTATATGAAATATATCCGTAGTATCGAGTAACTTTATTTAAATTAATATATCTATAAATCCTGTTGATATAATGTACCCTTGTAATGCTGTAACGTGTAGAAAAATATTTAAAATCTAAGAGAATACAAAATAAAAAAAATTAGACATGCATAAGATCAGTATCCTAGTCACAATGTTTAAGTAATGAGGTCAGCCGTAACAGCAGTTACAAATGGTCCCTCAAAATGCAAAAAAATTTAGACTAAATAAAAGCTAGCTCAGTTCTGACATCGGTTAGCGGTGGGCACATTCTACTGATATTTTGCAAACAAGAATTATACAGCGGAGGAAGTCATCCATGGAACTCAGCAAAATCTCGATATTCATGAATATGCAATTGACATGAACTCAACAAATAGTTTATTGCAATGATATTCGCAAAATGGATTGCAGAATATTGGAAAATTCTCTGTTGCTAATGGAAAAATCCGGTAGGGCAAATAAGAACAGTATTTTAACTCATTTGCAATTATTTATATGAGATAATATATTTGTTTTGTAAGAATATAATGTAAACATTGACTGCATACTGCTCAAGTGATCATAAAACTTCTAAAATCGTTAAAGTAACGTAAGAAAAAAACAGTAAACGTTTGACGATTCTTTTAATAAACTTCTTATCATATTTTGTGAAAAAAAGAAAAAAAAACATTCAATATTTTCTTTAACAAATAAAATTCTACTTGACCTGACGATGCTTTTGTGAGTGCGTCTTGTACTTGGCATCTTTGACAATTCTTCCTTATTCCTTCATAGTATAAACGGCATTAAGAAAGGAAATCTGTTTGACCTTTTTGCAATGGGATTATGGGATGGGGAAAGGAACTGGATAAAGAGATGATGAACAAAACAACCTCCTACCCCAAAAAACCCTCAGTTACTCCCACCCCAAAAACCCCCAACCTCCAAAAACGATTAAACACAGCGAAGATTCGAGTAACTTTCATAGGAAATTAAATACTAATCTATCGTATTAATCATACCTTATTCCTAATTAAAAGGAGATTCACCTCATATCAGATCCTCTAATGGGCTGGATTTTGCTAAAGAATTTTGCAGTAGCAAGGCATTGCAATTTTTCATTGCAATGGCTGCGGTGTTCCGCCTGTAAATGAGTTTCAGGCTCAATAGTAATTTGTGTGCGTGTATATTTGTAACTGTGAGTGTGTTTGACCTCGTTGTCATTTTTTTTCTTGTTTTTGTTTTATTTAAATGAATTATATTTTGATTTTTAAAGCACCTCAATTTTGCAACGAAAGGAACTAAAATTTGTAAATAATAATGACAATAATGATATCGATGTTTATAAAAAAAAAACGGCAATGTATATCAATATATTCATGCTTGTATAGATTAGATCACCTGGTATGGTAAGGGTTTATATGGTAAAGTTACATACACCATATAATGAGGCTCTCTCAAGCACAAAAGAGAAAAAATTAAAGGTTTGATAAAACATTTACAGAAGTCTAATAGACTGCAAGCATCAAATACTTAAATTGCCTTATAATCTTTGTAATGAGTACACAGTATTATTCCCAAAGCATGGAAAAGTGACCCTAGGTCCTGTTAGGATTGATTATCCTATTAAAGCTGTGTTCCCCTTGACTGTTCCAGTTGTTAGGCGAGTGGCTCCACATTGGGTACTTGAGAAGACTCTTCCTTTCCTGTTGAGATCAGGGAGGCAAGTTCCTTATCATGATTTCCGGACGGAATGTTTCATACAAATCAAATGGCCTACCGTGTTTATTCTGAAAGTTTGTAGTTTACGTATGATATAATTTGCTAAAGTTTAAAATCTGATCATATATTATTACTAATGTGTGGTTCTTAAGCATGTATGCTCTTATTGTTATCATTTCCTTCTGCATTCTTTCACTTTTTTGTGCATTCTTCCTTATAATTCTCTCTCTCTCTCTCTCTCTCTCTCTCTCTCTCTCTCTCTCTCTCTCTCTCTCTCTCTCTCTCTCTCTCTCTTTCTCGTTTGTCCTTAATATCCTTCCTAAAGTGTCCAATCATCAAAGATTATTTCTAATCCATCACATAATGTCCTTGACCCGTATGTCTAATATGCCATCACATATTTACTGTTCTATTGATAAATGTCTGCTTTATGTAGCTACGTGATAAATAGATGATATTGCCATTATACAAACCAGCTTTAAAAGATTCAGTTCCTAGGATTAAACTGAAGTTGTCTTAATTTTTTCCTGTTCATTACAGATTATCCACATGATGAAGGAATGAAAGTGGAAGGAAAAGAAAGAGGGTCTGTCGTCATAAATGCATTGAGGAAAATGAGCTTCAAAATAATCAGTCAGGGGAATTAATTGGTTTAATAACAATCAATAACAATAAGAGAAGTCTTGATTTCATACGAGTATATAGGTGGTACAGTTCCTCCATTAATACTTACACACGACAAAAAGTAACATAAATAATTCTGAAACCAGTTGATTTGTAATAATCTATAACATGCAACTTTCTTATGTCAATTAGATTCTAGTGTATATAAAGAAGCTCCAAGATGATAATATTTTTTTTTCTGTTTTTCCAAGGATAATCTGGCCATAATTGTTTCTTTCTTTATAACTGTAACCACTTTTAATAAGAAACATATTGTTTCGTTTGAAGAGATTCTTTAGTGTATATTTTCTGTAGTTATACTTCCATTTTTAATAAAATTTAATATTTATTTAACTGCTTGTCATTGATTGTTACAAGTTGTATGTTTTGAAGAGATGGAAGCTTTAACTCCTGAATGTTGCGTCGTCTAATTCTTAAAGCATTTCTTATTATGACCCTTCTGTTCGCACTCTTTCATTTTACTTTTTTCACAGTATCGCAAATCTATGGCAGAAAAAGTGGAAACGACAAAAATGAGGCCAACTTAAGATAAAGAAGCAGATCTTCTCCGAGAATGTGACAAAATCAATCGTTACTTCCTTCGCCATTCATCAGTTTTACGACTTCCACCTCCGTTTGTAATTTAGGGTCTTTCTTTCGTATTCGTGAAAAGAAAATTCCCTTCTTGTGTGAAAAGACTGTGTTCATGAGTTGGATATTCCCGGCATAAGTCTTTGTGGAAGCAGAGGGGAAGGGGAATGAAAAAAGGGATGAAATCATGCCAGCGTTTTGAGAGCTAGCACTAGTCCGATGGGCGGATCCCCTATTGCTGCCACACCTAATAATTTTCGAGGAGAATTCACCTTAATTACAAAGGCATGAAAGCAGAGTGGAAGGGGGAATGAAAAAAGGAAATGAAATTATGCTAACGTTTTGAGCGCTAGCGTCTGAAGGGCGGACCTCCTATTGTGGACCTGGAGTAGAAGAATCCTGAGATAGAAATTGCTGCCTGACTTAATCTTACATGAGAATTCACCTTCAGTCCAAAGGCTTGAGCAGTTATGGACTTTCTGGAGCCCAGTACGGGCTATAAACTATTAAATGGGAAGCGATCGCCTGTGAATACTCAATTCACTTCCGTAGGGCCCTCTGTTGAAACTCCCTGCCAGCGTAGATAGCCCGAGATGAGACAAGACATCGAGCACCTTTGCAAAAAATATTCCCTGCGCTTAAAGGAATTGTTTCAAACAAAGTATATTACCATTATTATTCAGACAATGAACCCTGTTCATATGAAACAAGCTCACAGAGGCCATTGACTTTAAATTCGAACCTGCAAAGAATATGGCGTTCATTTGAAAGAAGTAACAGTAGGCCATAGGAGATGCAGGATGAAGAAAAGATCAGTTATCAGACTTTCTAGACCAGAATATGGTGATATTTCTCCACTGAGGAGTATGTTACTAGGGACTTTAAGATATTTCTGTTACCAGAGTCAGGGAATCACCATCAAGACCGTTGCAGAAAACGAGCTGTTCGTACAATTTTCAGCAAAAGACACGAGACCAAAGATTGCTTATATAAATTCAAAATGGTGAACCGCGAGCTTCCTGGTGTCTCAATTGTTCTGCATATCATGCATGGTTCAGTCTTTGCGGTGTCAGATTAGCTGGCACTGTGAAGATTCTTTTGAATTTTGAGTATTTTCGTTTTATGAAATTTGATAGTTTTGCAGTTTGGTTTCAAAGTGAAATATCCTTTCACATATATGAATAATGTGAAGACCGACATCAAAGCCTTACTTTTAGTGATTATATTATTAATCAAAAAGGTTTTAAGTTAGGGCGAAGCTTGAACAGGAGCCTATGAACCCTCGACAGTACCTTTCTTCTTGTTGCTGATGACGTCACTTGCTGAATACGTCATGGATGAGCTACCAAATGTTAGTAATAGTTGAACTCTTAACAATGATTTATATACATATACCTCTTCATTTTGTCTATTTACATTGTCACAAAGTCTTAAAATATGCTCAAAAGATACGTAAATCTAAGTGAAATAAAGAATTGCTTTTATGCGCTAATTATTCGTTCTTTTCATTCAAGTAAAAGCTACCAGTTTTGGTTTTAGTGGAAAAGGGTGTGTTTTTAGCCAAGAAGTCTGAAATACTAAACAGAGATCTATATAAATTTATCATAAAATAGAAATAATAAAATCTAATCATTATTATAAGAAACTGACAACAGTTATCTATACAAACCAAATTGGCTACTATGGTGGAAGGTAGCGTCTGAACAAAAAAAAAAAAACTAACTGGTTACTTTATGGTTTGAGAAATACAGAAAATACTGCTAACAGAGATCAAAATCATTTTTCATTACTCTTCTAGTGATTTTGTATATTTAATACCACATGCATTATTGCAACAGACACCCTTAAACTTATATGTTTCGAAGTTTAAATTAGCTATTTTTAAAAAGGGACAACTGGCAACCATACACTTCTTGAATAGCGACACTGAAGGCTCTTTTCCAGCTTTCATTCATGACTTTTGTTGATGACGTCATCAGATGTAGTACACTAAACTATAACCAATTTATGAGCGGACTCCGAGCCCATTTGCGACGTTGCCAGATCCTTCTGACCATTTTAATCCACACCTGGTTTGACCTCTTTAATCTATGGGCAGACTACGATAAAGAGAAAGGGTAGTTTAAATCCCTCCTTAAAGCAGATTTGAATGGTCAAAGTATATAATCCTTTAATTTCATGCAGCACGTTACGAAATGATTCCTTGCAGTCACCAAACCCAATATTTTCCTTCACTTGTTGTAAAACTTTGTCTATCATCGGAATTTCTTTCCTTGCATAAAAAGCCAATACAGTTCGCCGTATAACGCATCGATCGAAATCGTCCATATTTGTGACGGTTTTTTATCTTTTCCTTTTCTTTTCCCTTAAAAACCAGCTCTCCAAATTCTTCTTCCGTTTCTTTAGATTCCTTACAAATCTGATGCAAAGTAGTTTTTGATATCTCCGTTGCATCTGCGGCACGTTGGACTGCTTGATTGATGCCAAACTTTGAAATTCCATTTTCTTTTTCCCATTAAAAAAACTGGTACACATTGTACGCCATTTCGCGTTCTTCAGGACGAAGGACACGGCGTGGGGAACTCTCCATGGTGTTTACGGAAGCTTGCTGTGCGAGACAATGAATACGGAAGATTATCTCGACCCATTTTATACGATTTGACTAAGGGTCTCAGTGATCTGACCCAAGTGAAGAAGTGGCAGTAAGTTTGCCAAATCGCCAAGTTTGTCATTTTTCTTCCCTTCTCTTAGTGAAGCGAAGGCAGCCGGATTAAGGAGAATTGGCAGCGCTGGAAATGGTCTTGGAGTCCGCTCATAAAATGGTTTGACTTTAACGCACTTCCTTCTGGGAAATTTTTAACACAAACTTTTATCTTTATTTGTATTTCTATTTCGTCCTATCTATCGACGTTTTTTATTTATTCGATACAAGGAAATTTCTTTGTTATTTATATATATATATATATATATATATATATATATATATATATATATATATATATATATATATATATATATATATATATATATATATATATATATATATATTTATTTTATGGACCTGATGTTCACTATCAAATCCTGAACAGTCCAGTATATGAACATAGCAAAAAATGTAAAGTTCCCATTAAATATGACAATTTCATTATTTTGGGTCAAAACTCCAACCCAAACGAATTACTGATCCTCGAGAGTCTCTTCATTAAACAGCTTGTTGCACAGTTGAACACCCAGTCCACCTCCACGCCCTTCTACCTTTCTTAACCTGTTGTTTTTGTTTACACTCTTTTAGTTTTCGTTTATCTCTTGCTATGGTAGGTCCACCCCAAATGCTCCTCAAATATTTCTAAACATTGTAATTTTTTTGTATCTTTTTTTTTGCATTTTCATCTGAACTTTTAATCAACCTATGAGCTTTTAATTTTCTGTGTAACTTTGTCAGTCATGAGTGTACTCTTACGTATGTGTGAAGTTTTGGTTTTCATTTTAATTAGTGTATAAACGAATTTTTAGATAACTAGCAAATTCATATACTTTTTATTGGTCGTTACTTATTGTAGAGAACCCTAATGATGCATTCAGCTGAATGCGAAACGCGTCGAAATAAATTATAGTACGTTGCCATGTTTGTTCCTGTTCCTGCTCCTGTATATTTTATCACCTTCCTTCTTGATTCTATTTTTAATCTTTTCCATACTTTCATATATATATATATATATATATATATATATATATATATATATATATATATATATATATATATATATATATATATTTATATGGTCGTTATATCACAATATATGCATTGTGAACAGTGTGTGTGTACTAAAGGCATTTTGAAAAACCATGTTTGTCTTTCCCTATGTATATATATATATATATATATAGATATATATATATATATATATATATATATATATATATATATATATATATATATATATATATAATGTATATATAAAAGTCTTTATAGGTTACAAGTATTTTATGAATTACAATAACACAGTGAATGTTTGATTATTAAGTGTGGCTAAAGGCATTTTGAAAATTTTACCTTGAGAGGATGATTAGCTGTTGTCTGGCACGTTTCCTAATTAGTAAAATTGCATACATCAGGTATTCTCAAGATGTGGGAACTTCCCTGCCTCGCAACAAGACTTTGTGAGTGCATTCTCCGGAAATGTCCAGGTTCCAGTTAATTAGTTAGAAGGTGCGTTTCTTTTTGGTGGAGTCCCAGGGTGTGAAGGGATTAGTTATCACACAAATGATTATTCGTAGACCAACACTGAACATTATTAAAAGTCTTCAGTGAAGACTCTGTGGTTCGAGGCTGTCGATTAAGACTCTGAACATTGCTGTTTGGAGGTAGGAACAGTTTTAGATTTCCCAAACGGTAGATTGTTTCTTTCATTTATATATATGTCTCACTTGTGTCAATCATTTATTACATTGTGTGTACATTATAAGTAACATGAGACGAATTCCCATATCTTTATTTTTAGGCATTTTGTTAAACAAGGGTTTTATTTAACTTCTTCAGATGTTTCGCTGAGGAAGAGGTGAAAATGTACTCATTTGGGAATATACTAGACTTTGACTTAATTTGACCTATTGCGGAATAACAATGTAGAGAGAATAATTAGTTATACATGATGGACTTTAATATGTCTGATTGGTTGGTGAACATTATTATGTATATATACATACATACAGTAATTATATTGTACGTTTGTAGCTTTTATATATATATATATATATATATATATATATATATATATATATATATATACTTTTATATATATATATATACTCACGGGACGGTACTTATACATATATACGGTAAATATATATATATATATATATATATATATATATATATATATATATATATATATATATATATTATATATATATATATATATATATATATATATATATATATAAAAATATATATATATATATATATATATATATATATATATATATATATATATGTGTGTAGAATCTACTGGTCATTTTTTTACAGACACATATGTAATTCTAATAGCCACAATGCCCTCTTAACTTCTCGAATTCTTCGCGCTTTTTTGGATGTACTTGTAACTACGAAGCCGTACATCCAGATGCAAGAAATTGAAGACTTTGATTGCCGGTCGCGGGACACGAAACCCCGTCGCCTTAACCACAGGGAGGTCACGTTGCCGACCTGACCACGAGAGGATATATATATATATATATATATATATATATATATATATATATATATATAATATATATATATATATATATATATATATATATATATATATATATATATATATGCATATATATATATATATATATATATATATATATATATATATATATATATATATATATAGGATATATATATATATATATATATATATATATATATATATATATATATATATATATATATATATATATATATATATATATATGCATATATATATATATATATATATATATATATATATATATATATATATATATATATATATATATATATATATATATATATATATATATATATATATATATATATATATATATATATATATATATACATATATATGAATATATATATATATATATATATATATATATATATATATATATGTGTGTGTGTGTGTGTGTGTGTGTGTGTGTTGTAACGTGAGAAACCACTTAGTAAGCCAACTCAACCTCCAGCCTGTCTTATAAAGTAAAAAGTAGCATTGTTCATACTGATAACTAACTGAGGAAATGCGTGAGAAACTCAGCCCCTACGTAAATTTCTCTCCATACTCCCCTTTTGTTACATCTTTTAATCTTTCGTAGACCTAATGAGTGCCTGAAAAACCTCGTTTCAGATGAAGGCGAATGGAAATGAAAATCCTGCCTCACCGACGAACCAGCTTTGGGATGAAGCTAATCAGGAGAGTTAAGTCCCACATGTGGTTGCCAGAGGTCACAGAAAATGGAGGCCATGACACATGTGACTGAGCTGCCATCTTGACCCCTGAGGCCAGATGACGGCACTCTGAGTGCCCTCTGAAAAGAGCAGGGAAATATCCGCCAAGGTCATAAAATGCGGGGCGCAAGCAACCTCGCCCTCAGAAACCCTCCTGGCTCCAGATCTCTCAAACCTGTCCCTTGCTTGCTCCGTCTGAGTTATCCTTGTGGCCACCTTGCAGCCACCCCTCGCCTTAACTTTCAAGTGTGACCCATTGAACTCATCCCTCCATTCCTGGTGAAATTTGAAGAGGCTCTCCATTGCTCCATTTCAAGGTAACTTCCCTGATTCGAGGTTCTTTCAAACTTGCCCTTAAGCATTGCAGACTGAATGAAAAGCAACTAAGAGCTGATGCAATGTCTTAGAAATTAGAATCTGGCGATTACCCCCGTCTTTGGAAGGATATTCAATCCCTAAATCCCAAAACTAAAAAGCTATCACAGAGAGCAGGAGAAGCCGTTGGTGACAAGGCTATCGCAAGAATGTCGGGCGATCACTTCAGCACTATCCTGAATTGCATAAACGATCAAGACCCTCGCAGGGATGTAAATAACATCCTTACTGATAATATTCATTTTCATTTCGCTGATCGTATTATGCCAGGTAACATCAGCGAGGCCATAAACAATCTACCTAATAATAAATCGCCCAGCTGCGATGGTCTGCCTGCTGAATCTTTCAAATTCTGCCATCCGATAATTTACATTTTGCTAGCTGCTCTGTTCAGTGCGTGCATAATTCACCAGTTTCTTCCAGACTCCCTACTCTTAGTTCACTTAATACCATTAATAAAAAACAAGCTAAAGGATGCAGCTGACCCTGGCAATTATCACCCGATTGCAATTACTACAATTGCATCGAAGATACTTGAGTCCGTTCTTCTAGTGAGACTTCTGCCTTTCTACACACTACTGACAACCAGTTCCGCTTTAAAGCAAACCACTCAACCGACACCTCCATCTACATCCTGAAAGAATTGCTGAACAGTTACCTATCATCAGCCACTCCTGTTTTCCTATGTTTGTAGATGTGAGAAAAGATTTGACAGAGTAAACTACCTGAAGCTGCACAAACGAGGCACACCTCTATATCAAATTGGCATTTTATGTTGTTGGTTCTCCACACAGCAATTCTGTCAAATGGGGTAACGTACTGTCGTACACCTTCGGCTCCCTAAATGGGCTCTGGCAAGGGGCCATTCTCTCTCCATACCTGTTTAACACGTACACAGATGCCCTGAGTGTCAAACTGAACTCACTCCCAATCGGATGCACTATCAACGAAACAACAATAAACAACCTTTGCTACGCTGATGATATGGTTCTGATCTCCCCATCAGTGCAAGGTCTCCAGGGGCTCATCGACACCTGCCGCCAATAATGCAGAGGAATTTGATATCGTATATGCAACGAAACCAAGACCCAGTGTATGTCGCTGCTCCCGAGATCGCTTAAGCGTATTGCAGAACCATTAATTTTCCTCGGAAATCATCGTCTGGAATTCGTGCATGAATTTCCGTATTTGGGACACATTATCACGGACGACCTAAAATTTACGGCAGACATAGAACAGAGGCGTCGTAAACTATGTGCAACTGGCAACATGATTGCAAGGAGGTTTGCCTTCTGTCACCGAGACACGAAACCTCTGCTCTTCCGCTCGTACTACTACAGTATATATGGGTGTTCCCTTTGGACGAACTATACCCGAGAGACCATGAGATGTATCACTGTTGTTCACAATGACATTCTGAGGTGCCTTACAAACACACCTCGCTATCACTCCGCCACGCGGATGTTCACAGAAAACCGCCTGGATAATTTGAAAATCATTGTGAGGCGAACAATGTCCAGTCTGATCACCCGACTGAGAAACAGCAGCAATTCGCTCATACAAAGCATCCTAAGCAGTGAGGCGAGAAGAAGATCTAAATTGTGGGAAAGATGGAATAATGAGGCGTTTTGTTCCTTAAATGCCTTATTCTCTGTTTTTTGCAGTTATGAAGTGTCATCTCCAGAATCTGTCATTATTATTATTATTATTATTATTATTATTATTATTATTATTATTATTATTATTATTATTATTATTATTATTATTTCTATGTTCCTTGTTATTTTTGGTATTCTTACTTCCTGTTATTACTGTGTTTAATATCACTGTAGAGTTTTGCAATTTTCAATATTCGAATTTAGCCTTCTGGACCTGACTTCCGTAACCACCTAAGGACCCCAGATGGAAATTAATCGTCTGCAATCTGTATTTATTGTTGTTGTCATTTTTATTTTTTTCTATTATTCCCCATATAATTACTGTCATTACCATTATTATGAATTATATTTTTTCTAACTTCTTCAGCAACTGTGTGGATACTGTCGATAATTATTTTTGCCATGTTACCTTATGTATCTAGAGTGTGTGTATTTGTATTTGTATATTCCATGTATATGGCCCTGAGCTGCAATTATTATTATTATTATTATTATTATTATTATTATTATTATTATTATTATTATTATTATTATTATTATTATTATTATAGAATATTTTCATGTGTAATGAAATATGAATTTGAGCTCCATACACAGTATAGTATTCTCTGTATTTTTCGAGCTATTAATATATTGTTTTTCCCCGACACTACGTTCCTCCACTGGAGCCAATTGAGTGAACACAAGTTATTACAAAAAATGCTAGTTTTTATCGATCATTGTTGTCATTTCCTAACAAAAGTGATTTAATAATGAATATTCTAATGTTCAGGCATTGATGAAGAAAATAGGCTTTTACAGCGCATGCTTTCAATAAATTTAAGTAGGAATCTGGTTATTACTTCATGCTCCTTGGATAAGACCTAAGACCACTCTCCTTACTCCACTAAATACAAAACCTGGCGACTCTTCAGTAACGAACAATAACGAATACTTGGCCCTTTAAGATCATCTCTTCAATTCAAATCTATACGAGAATATTTTATATAGTATTTTAAGACTTTGTGGCAATGGCCATTTGCACCAAGAAGAATTATGTATATATCAATGATGGTTTAGAGTTTGATTAATACTAATATATGGCAACGGTTCCATAACTTAGCAGCGTGAACAACGTCATCGACGGCCAATTTTCCGCCTAAACAGTTGGAACTTCGTGGGGTTCCTCAGGCTTATGCATTGCTGTAGTAACGTTTTAATTAGTATCATAAATTTTATAATAGTTCTAGAGATTGATTCTAGGGAATCTAATCCTCATCAGGAACAGCCAAACAAGCGGTATAGTCAACATTTTTATTCCACTGGGACGTTTCGGCTTTTAGACACTAGGCCATTTTCGACCTAAAATAGAGGCAAAACACCAACACATAAAACTTTATAAAGTAAAATACAAAATCAAAGAAAGGCCACACTCGAGAATAATCTTTTTATAAACTACGTTACCATAAAAAAAACGCTATTCAGAAAAGAAAACAGTGACTTAAAACTAATACAATTCAGTGAATTACAATAGCCTACAAATCTCAGAAAAATAAAGACCAAATAAAAAAAACATCAAATAAAACACAGAACTAAGAAACAGTAGAAAAGACAAACACGAAAAGAAAAATTACACAATAGCCTAATGACTGGAAAGCGACAGTGGATAGAAAATCAGTATATTATAGATAACGGAAAGGAAGACTGATCTTGGTTGAGTTGTGGCTTAAGTTTGTGAATATACATATAGATTCTAAAATCCTTAAATCAAACAATACTGAACAAGAATCTACAATTTTAAAATCCTTTATACCAAGTCTTGCCTGACTGCATCTACTGCAATGTTCACAGATGGAAGACTGCTGCTTGACTGCTATTTAAGTCCCTACCTGTCCTGGCAGTATCTCGTTTTGAGCGGCTTTATAGAACTACCCAAATATCCCTCTTGGCAGTTGGGGCATGTATAATAGTAAACAATACCAGAGCGCAATAAATCAGGCAGTTTATCTTTGAAGGGTAGTAAGCTTTTTATTGTAAAATCATTACGAAAAATTAATTTAAAAG
>NC_089771.1:11638610-11653610 GCF_040412425.1 Macrobrachium rosenbergii
GCAGGACCCTACTGTGAGTCATTACTGAATCTGACCTGACCCTTGTAAATGCGCCCGCAGGTGACATTTCTCGCAGCCCCTTACAAGTAGCATGGCCCTTTTGAGAGCTCCTTCTATTGCTCTCAATTTCCCAGTCACACATGCCCCTTCATATTTTTCTGGGTTTCCCCTCCTTCCAAACTATCTGTGATGTCATCAAGGCTAGCCTTTCTTGACCTGACCTGCACCTGTTCTTGACCTGACCAGCCACCTGTGGCTCCACCTAAAACACCTGCATCCCTTCTTGCAAAATCCCTCGGCTTTCCCATCTAACTGCCTACCCCAATGACTCCTCTTCTCTCAAACCTTTATCTGGCCGCCGGACAATGTACCTTTCCAGGTACCTAGGCGGATTAACGACCCTACGAGGAGGACAATGGAAGAACCATTAATAAGAGGCTGTCAGAAGTGTCAAAGTACAACCATTATTGGCACCAATCTTGGTATATATACTGGTTCCAACAGACCCTTTTTTATTTTTGCTAGTCACCTTCCAGACATCACACTGCTATTGCAACTTGCACTAGTCCCTCTTCAGAAGCCACACTGCTAGTATAGTCTACACTAGTCTTCCTTCAGGTGTCTCTCTGCTCGTAGACATTCCGCCCAACCTTCCTCTGAAGACACATTGCTAGTATACCCGGTACCAGCCACCTCTACAGCGCCACTCTACGACGCCATCCTCCTGGCACTCCACACACACACCCGCTAGTCCAACCTTACATGGCTCTGCTAGTCTGTTCTCCCACTGGACACCTGATGCTAGCCACCTCCCACAGATGTCATCCCTGCTGAATTACCTGACAACATCCCTTTGTCCAGAAGTTACCGAGAGACTTTGCCTGAGTCCTTCTTGAAGCATTCCTACGCTGCTATGCTGATGATTCACGCATCCAGCTTCTCACCTCTATGCACTGATGTCCTATTAGCCCCCTACCTTCGTCGTACTTCTCTGTTGGCGAACCTTGAGTGACAATGCTTCTGCTGACGCCCTACTGCAGAAACTTGGCTTTATGAGCTTCACGTCTTGTCCACAGACCTAAGGTAATGTGACTGGAAGTTGTATGTCAGCCACTTAACTACCCTAACTGTGTTTATACACTTGTTCTCCCAAATACTTGTAACCCTATTCCTGTCCCTCTCCTTTAGAGAGCCCTGTGATTTTGATTGTGGTGGAATTTTGATCAATAGTGACTTGTTTTAGTTTCATTCGGGTATTTGTGTATTGCCTATAGATTTTAATTATTATGTAAACAGTACTTTTGCGACTTAGCCTATGTGAATTCGTTTTCATTACACTCGAGTCCGTTCGTATGTGTTTCAACTCTCCTGCTCTTGCAGATCCATGACTTTGAGTCCCTGTTGTTTGATATCAACTGTAGGTCAACGGTACCACCTCCCTGCACACCGAGGTGCCATATCCAGTCAAGATATCCAGACAATCTTCTCACTCATCATACCCCTTACTGTGCATCTTTGGATTCTCCCCAAACTCTATTTTGCCTGCTAGCCTAAAAAGGCCCAGTGTATAAAGATTTGCAGTTGTGGCACTTTGCTTGAGTACATTTGTGATGCTTTATTTAACATAACTCTTAAATCATGCCACGGAGCTCCACTGACAGCTCCTGTACATATTTCATCTTCTGATTTGATTAGTGAATTATACTATTTAGTGGACATTCCAAGTTTACCTTCAATACTTTTTTTCATTTATTGGTAATCTAGGGTATTTTTTACTTGCATCTTTTCTCTGTTCATTGGAGTGCCACCCCCCTTTCAGTCAGGTGTAGTTTCCAGAAATCATATTTAGAGCCACCTTTCTTTCATACTGCAGCGATTGACAATATATATATATATATGATCTTATATATATATATATATATATATATATATATATATATATATATATATATATATATATATATATATATATATGTCTATTTATCACATCATATGTGATTCATATACAATCAGAAATATATATATATATATATAAATATATATATTTAATATATAATTCATTTATATCGGATAATAATATATATATATTTATATATATGTTATATGAATGGGAATTTTTAGTTGATAGTTACAAACGTCCTTTAATATCAAGTCTCACCATCCCGTGGGGTCGAACCAGCGACCTCACGGGACGGTGGACTTATTATCAACTAAAATTCTTCGGTAACATATATGAAAATATATTATTTCCGGAGGTAGAGTGAATTGATATTAAAGGACGTTTGTATATATTTATGATTATATATATATATATATATATATATATATATATATATATATATATATATATATATATATATGCCATAATATATATTTCATATATGATTGCCACAATATCATTTATATCTGATTACCTATATTTTGGGAGTAATTTGCAGTTAAAGGAATTTATAGGTGGTAACTGTTGAATAATAATTTACCAAGGATGTAAGGTATCAAGGTATAATGAATTGATACTCCACGATATTTTTGGCTTAATATTTCAGAATATAAAAGAGTCACGTATGGACCAGTAACCAAATGCATATAGTTACATATACATATATATATATATATATATATATATATATATATATATATATATATATATATATATGTGTGTGTGTGTGTGTGTGTGTGTGTGTGTGTGTGTGTGTGTGTGTGTGTGTGTATGTGTGTATATGCACACACACGCATATATTTACATATATCAGTCCCTGGTCCATACGTGACTCTTTTACATTCTGAAATATTAAACCAAAAATATTGTGGAGTATCAAATTCACTACACCTTGATACCTTACATCCTAGGGTAGTTATGATTAACACTTACCACTTATAAATTCGCTTTGAGTGCAAATTATTCCCAAGGTATACAGTAGGTAATCAGATATTAAAGGATATTTGTGGCTCAGTGTTTGTATATATTTGTATTTATATATAGAAGAATATAAATATAAGCGATTAAAAACTTCTTACAATACATAAATGTACACGTTCGATCCATCCATTACCGGAGGGTTTTGTTATCCGTTGACGTCATCTGTCACAGTTATGAATGAGGATTGCAGACGGTCTCCACACTTGCTATCTAAGGATCCATGTAGTTGCCAGGTGTCACTTTAAGGGTTTATATTCTTGCATCATGTGATTTATTAAGTATATAGAATCACTGGAGGTGTAATGAAGTAGGAAACTGATCTCCATAAGTAGTATTTTCTGTATTTCTCTAACTATAAGGGTAAGCAGTTAGCCTTTTTAGTCATTAATTTAGCCACTGCCTTCCTCCATTGTAGCCAACTGAGTGAACACAAGTTCTTTTAAGAAATTTTATTTTGAATTGATAAATGTTGTCAGTTGCTCGTAATAACCATTTAAAAATATTTTTATTTTTATATAAAGGCATCAGATAATTAAATTAGATTTTACAGCATATATTTCGTGATAAACTTAAGTCGAATTTTGGTTTGCAATGAAACAACAATAGAGAGGAAAATGCAACTGCTAAACGAGATCTATAGAAAGGTCGCCATTTTTATGAATTTCCCTGGAGTTCTATGATTTCTTGAGATTTTTACAGGCCGGCAACGGAAACTTTATTTAATTGGCCTTGGAGCTCTGACTTACGTAGAGGGAAATCGTATAAAAACAAAGAACAAGGAATGATTTTAGGAGCTGAAGGCTCTACTTCATAAGGAAATGTTACGTAAACACTTGGGATAAATTAAGGAATTATATTTACAAAAGAAAGCATTAGAAGGGAAAATGGGTAATTGGATTGTTAAAGGGCTTACAACACCTGAAGATCCTCCTACTGAAGTCTTGACCAAGGGCAAGGCACAGACCTAGATGAGTCCACTGCGAATAGGTCCCTCTGCAAGAGAGATTTACATATTACATGCCAGTAAAGTAAAATACAACACAGAATATGACTCGAGTCTGCACTGAGGGTGCCAAGGACTGAAGGAATAACTGAACACTTTACACTGGAACAAGAAACTCTGCAAAAGGCACTGAATAAATGACACAGGGATGAGAAACAATACTGGTACTCGGTAACACTTCAAAAGGGCAAACGGTTGTGACTGAAAAGTCTTTACTCGCACTTCACCTTAGGGGGAGTGGGTCTCTGGTGAAGGATGACGAGGGACAATCACACACTTGACATCATACTCAGGTTCCTGGGTAGGTCCTTTCGAGGATGACAGCAGTACAGGGTTCATGTCAGGGGTCTGGTGGAAGGGTGGAGGATAACCTCTCAGCGTCTTGTATCACTCACCCGCGTGTATGGCTAACTGCAGCTGCTAACAGTTAACTGCCCAACTGCATACTGCCCCGTGACTGACTGCCCAACAACTACTCCATGACTAACTCAGATGTCTCCTGTCCTTCTCTTTTTAAGGCCTTGGCCGAGTGTCCTGATTGAGTGCAAAGATTGGTGACCGTGAGCAAAAGGTGTGTCATTTGTCCAGGTGTTAAGCCATCTGGTTTCCTCTTCCGAGGCATCCTGCGAAAGGAAAGACAATTCAGCAGCTTAATCTGCCTTTAGAAGGTCGTTTTAAGCAGCTTAGTTGGGCTAAGCTGCTTAAGGGAGTGGCACCCAGCCTCTCATCCTTGCCCCTTTTAACCATGCCATCTCAATATCTATTTCAGGTAAAGAAAGGGCAGATTGAAATGTTGATAACTTTGTTTTGATATCTAGGTTCTACTTTCAATAAACTAAGTGTAAATTAAGGGTTGTCTGTGCAGCGACTTCGTGTATTATAATATATATATATTTATATATATATATATATATATATATATATATATATATATATATATATATATATATATATATATATATGAATTTCTGACTCATATCAGGATCGAACCCAGGTCTTTCAATTGAAATGCTGTCAGTTGGGTCATTGCTGAGTTGGGAAGTTGGGGAAAACACGCCGGTATGCAAGCAGTTAGCTTGCCCAGGTAATTCCTTGGGTGCAGTTGCCCTCAGGTTCCAACTTCTTTTATGACTTGTATGGCCTAGTGGGCAGTGCCCTTGCCCTTCAACTGAAAGACCTGGGTTCGATCCTGATGTGAGTCAGAAATTTATTTTTGTTCCACACGTAATTGTGTGTTGATTGTTTCTGTATATAGATATATATATATATATATATATATATATATATATATATATATATATATATATATATATATATATATATATATATATTTATATGTATATATGTATATATATATATAGATGTAATATATATATATATATATATATATATATATATATATATATATATATATATATATATATATATATTCATATATCTGCATATATATGCCCATCAAAAATATAGTCTGTATTTACATTCACTCTGCTATCCTCTCTCATCAAAAATATAGTCTGTATTTACTCTCTCTCTCTCTCTCTCTCTCTCCCTTCTACCCTACCCAGGAATGCAAGGCTTAGGAGACCAAACCATTATCCTTTATGATATCCTGGAATGGGTTAGCTTACATTCGAAAATGGCATTCAATTACACTATCCACATTAATTATATATTTCCACTTGAAACAATTTGAATTGTATGCATGTATGTTTGTAAGTATATATATATATATATATATATATATATATATATATATATATATATATATATATATATATATATATATATATATATATATATGTGTGTGTGTGTGTGTGTGTGTGTGTGTGTGTGTGTGTGTGTGTATTCATTGTTTCAATCTATATGTTACTTTTGTGTGCTACAGGTTTTGAGAGTGTCTATTCCATTCTTTTCAGTCATTAAAATATTTTGCATTATCATGGAAATAATAATAATAATAATAATAATAATAATAATAATAATAATAATAATAATAATAATAATAATAATAATAATAATAATAATAGGTTAGAATGAGACACTCACGCAGATTTGTTTCACAAACGATAGTTGCCTCTCCAGAAGAATCAATTTGACGATGAAATGTCTAAATCTTAATAACAATAAAGTTCATTTTCAGGAACTGTGTTTCAATTATTCTTTAATTATCGTACTTGTTTCTCTACATTCATTCATTGAGATACAAAGCAGTTATTTTTGCCATGATTAAATTCCTAACTTTCTAAATTCAAGCCAACTGCTATTAAGTTGTAAGTCTAATCTCCACTGTTGCAAAATCTTTCCGAAGTCTGGCTAAGCTCGTAAAACCTGTATAAGCAGTCACTTGCTTTCCACTCACGTGCTGGAACACTATCTGAGGATATTGGCTTCCTTTGTGAAACAGCCATTTCAACCGACTACCGCTGTTGTTATTATTATTCAGCAGATGAAACCTATTCATATCGAACAAGCCCACAGGGGCCATTCATTGACTTGAAATTCAAGCTTCCAAAGAATATGGTGTTCATTAGGAAGAAGTAAGAGGAAGCAAAGGGAAATACAGAAAGAAGAGATCTCACTTACTGAATTTTTTTTTTAAATTAATAAATAGATAAAAATATATTGAAATGCAAGAAGAATAGTATTAGGGTAATAATGCACTGCATCTTCGCTTGAACTTCTGAAGTTCCAATTGCTGTTCCACAGCCCAATGGTGTGAGGAATAAAGGACCTCTGGGACTGAAAAGTTCGACAGCGAGGTACATTTACTGCATATTGGTGCTGCTGTTCAGCGAATATGGTTGCTCTCGGCAGATAAAGGGGATCAGGGATCAATTGTGAATGTGAAAGATCTCTGTTGAAATACAACTTATGAAAAAGTGACAAACAAGAGATCATCCATCGATGGTTCAAGTCAGAACTGCTACTATGAGGAAATAGAAACCTACCACCACGAACAACTCCACCTAAAAGAGATAAACCTCTGGCAGAAGCAGATATCCACACCAAAGAACAGTATTCTAGTAAAGAAAGTACAAATGACCTAAAACAGGTTGCAGTGATTTTATCACTGTTATAAACATATGAGACCTTACGAACAATACCTACCTTTCTTGTGGAATTTGCTGAAACTTTCATTAGATGTTTCTCAAGAGATAGACGCGAGTCAAAAGTTACACTAGAATAGTTAAAGCTTCAGACTCATTCAGCAAAGTTCCATCCACCTGAAGGGGAGGATGGGGCGGGAAATCTGTACGAGATATGTTAATCAATTGAGTTTTCGTTTTACTGGAGTTCAGCCTCATACCCCACTGACTACACCATTCCTTGATCCAGTCTGTCCCAATTAAGGTCCAGGGCAGCTTCATCTGTATATATAAAAATGGCTGTATGTATGCATGTTCCACATACACTTTGAAACACATTGAGCAATTTCAACCAAACTTGGTATACATATGACTTATCATCTGGGAAAGAACACTGTGGGGGTAAAATATCACTGGCACCAAAGGTGGGGGTTGTGGGAAGGGGGTGAAATGTAAAAATTACAGAATACGACAGATGTCAGTCTTATCCATAGTTTTTGAGATCGCTGAGAAGAATACTGACACTCCCGATGCCCTTTAGGTCCACGTTCAGCCTCGAGGGAGGGTGGTGGGAAGGAGGTGACATGTAAAAATGACAGATATTAGTGTCTAATCCATAGTTTTCGAGGTTGCTGAGATTAATAGTGATACTCCCAAAGCCCTGCAAGTCCAAGTTAAACCCTGATAGAAAGGGAGTATGAGAAGTGGGTGGGAAGGTGGTGACATGTAAAAATAATTATGGGTTAGTGTCTAATCCATAGTTTTTGAGGTCCCTGAGAAGAATAGTGATACTCCTGATGCCCTTTAAATCCAAGTTCAGCCCTGATAGAAAGTGGGGTGAGAAGAGGGTGGGAAGGTGGTGACATGTAAAAATAACCAAGACAACAGATATTAGTGTCTAATCAATAGTATTCAAGGTCCCTAAGGAGAATAGTGACACTCCCGATGCCCTTTAAGTCCAAGTTCAGCACCAATAGGGAGGGGGTGAGAAGGGGTGGGAAGGGAGTGACATGTAAAAATGACAGATATTAGTGTCTAATCCATAGTTTTTGAGGTCGCGGAGATAAATAGTGACACTCCCTGTGCACTTCAAGTCCAAGTTCAGCCCTGATAGGAACAGCGGATGGAAAGGGGGTGAAATGTAAAAATAACTGAAATGACAGATATTAGTACCTAATCCGTGGTTTTTGAAGTCGCTGAGATGAACATGACACTCCTGATGTCCATCATGTCCAAGTTCAGTCCCGATAGGAAGAGGAGTGGGAAGAGGTGGGAAGGTAGTGACATGTAAAAATAACTGAAAACTACAGATATTAGTGTCTAATCCATAGTTACTGAGGTTTCTGAGATCAATAATGAAACTCCTGATGCCCTTTAAGTCAAAGACCAGCCCTGATAGGAAGGGGGTGAGAAGTGGTGAAAAATAAAATGGTAAAAAATGACAGATATTAAAGTCTAATCCAAAGTTTTCGAGGTCACTAAGATGAATAGTGGCACTCCTGATGCCCTTTAAGTCCAAGTTCAGCCGCTGTAGAAAAGAGGGGTGAGAAGGGGTGAAAAATAAAATGTCAAAAACGACAGATATTTTAAGGCTGCTGAGATGAATAGTGATGCTTCCGACATCCTTTAAGTCCAAGTTCATCCCCGATAGAAATAGGGGGTGAGCAGGGGTGAAATATAAAATGTCAAAAATGCTGGTCAATGTAACTGTAACTAAAGCAACTATCTTAACAGGAAAGGAGAGAGAGAGAGTGTGTGTGTGTGTGTGTGTGTGAGAGAGAGAGAGAGAGAGAGAGAGAGAGAGAGAGAGAGAGAGAGAAGGAGAGGAAGTGAGAGAGAGTAGAGGGGGTGTTGGGAGAAGAGAGAGAAAAAGAGAGAAAGAGAGAGAGAGAGAGAGAGAGAGTTTATTGGTTGTTATTCAGAGTTTTCCTGGGCACCACTGGGTTGGTCAGCTATTTTCTAATAAGTGGAGACTTTACTAAATCCACATGTGTTGCCTCACTGGCATACTGAACAATCTTGTTTTCCAGGCCAACAACCATATCACTTGTATGTACTAAAAATAATAGTGGACCAAGAACACTTCCCTGTGGAACTCCAGAAACAATAGGTCTTAGTTCACTAAAGATCCCTTCCACAGCAACTCACTGCTGCCTACTTGCAAGGAAATCTTGAAGTAATCCTAAAACATGTCCACTCATTCCAAGATTCTGAAGTTTATAAACAAGTGCTTTGTGATTTACTAAATCGAAAGCAGCACTAAATTCCATTTGAATTACTCTGCACTCAAAACCCTCATCAAGATTCCATTACAAATGACATGTCAAATCTAAGAGAGCATCACAGGTACATAACTGTTCCTGTATGCATATTGACTATCAGCTAACAATCCTTTAGATTCCACATACATATATAGTGGCTTAAAAATAAGTTTTTCAGCAACTTTGGAGAGCACAGGGAGAATGGAGATTGGCCTGTAGTTACTGCAGTCTGCAGATATGCCACTCTTTGGAACACTGAAAATTAATGATGCGAAACCCTCTCGGTTTCTCTGGTAATTAGGGACTCTTATTGTTAGCAATTCTCTGAGGACTTTGCTCATTTGCAGTGATGTAATGCATTTTTAATTGTTCTGCCTTATCTAATTATTTGCAAAAGATTTATTGTTCCTGTGGTTATTATACATAATTTGAATTTTCACATTTTTATATGGATATAAACAACAGAGTGGTGCTAGGTCTTTTGACTTACTGTCCTTTACTTAGCACACTGATAGAAATATAGAAATAAGTTTGGAAAGAAAGCTCATATAAATGACAGATGGGGATTATAAAAGAAAATATGTACCTGAAATCCAACACAACTGAAAAATAAACAACCTACCAAAACAGGAGTGAATATTTAAAAGGTTTTACAAAAGATTAGGCCCAACAGCACAGAAGCATGGAAAAGTCGATTAAAAGATTATACAGGGAAGAGAATTATCACAAAAAAAAGTGACCATGGAAAGAATACGTTATGAAAATACAACTCTGTAATTCTCCTGAAGGTAAACAATAAAAATTTTTGCAAAGTGAACATTTTCACAAAGAAATATATTACACATATGAATACATAGAAAATTTATATAAGGCAACTAATTAGTGATTAAATCAGTGATTTTATGGTTAAGGTCATTCTTGAACATTTTACTAATACAGGGGTCCAAATAATACATGCAAGGGCTAAGGTTAAAATTATAACTGGAAGTGAGCTGTATAATAGCAGATTCTAAAAGATTTGTGAAGAGAAATCTTTCTATCTGGCAATCACTTAACTTTCAGTCCAATTTATTTTGTGAAAGTTTTCACTTAAATGAATGAATATTGCATTGAATGTTTTTTTTTTTTTTTTTTTGGGTGGTCAGTCTCTTTCCCCGTATAATCTTTTAATTGACTTTTCCCTGCTTCTGAGCTGTTGGGCCTAATCTTTTGTAAAGCCCCTTAAATATTTACCCCTGTTTTGGTAGGTCTACTAATTCTTCAACTGTGTTGGATTCCAGGTACACATTTTCCTTTGTAATCCCTATCTGTCATTTCTACGAGCTTTCTTTGTAAACTTATTTTTATATTTCTACCAGTGTGCTAAGTAAAGCGCAGTAAGTAGAAAGGCCTAGCACCACCTGGTTGTTGCACTTTTTCTTCATGGTATTATATTTATATTATATATATATATATATATATATATATATATATATATATATATATATATATATATATATATATATATATATATACAAATACATATACATACAGCAAAAAGTTAAAGTTAAGTATACCTGACCACCGAGCTGATTAACAGCTATCCTAGGGCTGGCCTGAAGGATTAGATTTATTTTACGTGGCTAAGAACCAATTGGTTACTTAGCAACGGGACCTACAGCTTATTGTGGAATCCGAACCACATTATACCGAGAAATGAATTTCTATCACTAGAAATAAATTCCTCTAATTCTCCATTGGCCGGCCGGAGACTCGAACTCGGGCCTAGCAGAGTGCTATCCGAGAACTCTACCGACTCGTTCAACGAGGAACTTAAATTTAATAATTCAGTTCAATGAATAACAAAACAATGAAAAAATTTTGCAATACACAGAATCAGTCAGAACATTTAATAGAGTGTTGTCACCAGGAAGCGAAGCTCCATGGCTCCAATCCAGGGACTCCTGAAGGTTCCAGCAAAAAGGAGATGAAGGCATATTTCCAGGCTCAAAATGTCTGCTACCTGTCCCCAAGTTTTCAAAGAATTTTTATCAGAGGGCTCTGTGAGCATTAATTTCAAAGCACGTAAAGCAGAAGAGAATTTCCTAGCAATTAAAACTAGACTAGAGCTTTTTCTATTAATTAATAAACAAATAGCAAACAGCCAGTAAGGCCAACACTGAGTGGGCGAAATTTAATGACCATTAAAAGATAAAACGCAATATCCCATCTCATTCCGGGTTCTTTTAGCCAAGAGCCAGGTCTTCAGAGGGATAGGATAAAGAAGAAGAATCTCCTTTTAATTAAAATCAAGGGGCGATTCATAACGAGAGATGAGTGCTTTATTTCATCTGAGCATTGCTGGCGTCGTTTGCATGTTTGAAATTATTTCGTGGTTCCTGTAGATCTTTTTTTGACCAGAGAATTCCTTGATGAAAATATAGGCTTAACTTTTTATCTTACAGCGTGGAATTGTAATGATTTAGATCTCACATATGCCTGTATTTTTCCTATATTCCCTCCTTTTGTAGGTCGTAAAATAATAAATAGAATATCAGGCAAAATATCTGTTTAAAAGTAAAGATAACTCTGATGTTTATCTTCATTTGAAAAAAAAAACATGAATAAAAAGGGAATTGCTTTATCGATTAGTTACTTTCAATTGATTAAAACTTAATTTTTTCAACTTTATGTGCTTCTTTCATTCTATATATATATATATATATATATATATATATATATATATATATATATATATATATATATATATATATATATATATATATATATATATATATATATATATATATATATATATATATATATATATATATATATATATATATATATATATATATATATATATATATATATATATATATATATATATATATATATATATATATATATATATATATATATATATATATATATATATATAGTTATATATACATATATATATATATATATATATTATATATATATATATATATATATATATATATATTATATATACAGTATATATATCTTATATGACTTCACCATAATTTACTATATTTTAAGGAAGACTGACCCTAAAATATATATATGAGTATATATATATATATATATATATATATATATATATATATATATATATATATATATATATATATATATATATATATATATATATATATATATATATATATATATATATATATATATCTAGAATGAAAAATATGTAGAGTTGAAAAAATTAAGTTTTAATCAGTTAAAATATATAATCGATAAATATATATATATATATTTATTATATATATATTATTTTTCAAATGAAGATTAACACACACATCACTAGGCTGTCTTTTTTTTATTTTATAGCCAACGTCTCTTAATTATCTGCGAAATTACATCCCCAGGGCTGCGCATAAGAAAAGATAAAAAAACAATTATAATTACAGTCTTAGAATACATTTAAAATGTAAGAGTAAGAATGAAATAAATAAAAATAAAAACACATCCAACCCAGAGGTGAGACAGTAAGGAACTAAATGGAGAGAAACCACCACAGTAAGAAGTTAAGCTAAATACAATTGACTAGCAGATGTATGAGTATTTAAGGATGGTACGAGTTGTTTTATAAACAACGACCCTAGGATTGTTAAATCTTGAGGGTTGGCAGTATGACCATTGACACTGAAATCTTTGTTCTCAGTGTAGGTTTTACATTGTTTTGAATGGTCCCTGATATTGGAGTGCTCTGGGTTCAAGATTCTGTTACCTGTCCGGAAACTAACTCCCCGATGTGAATCAATGCGCACCTTAAGAAGCCTGCTGATGGATCCCCCGTGAATCCCTGAAATACATTTAGGGCAAGTATATTTATAGATGACAACAGAGGACATAAAAGGACACAGCTGATCCTTTACTTTAAACAAAGAGCCAATGCCAATGCTTAGAGGTTTTTTAGGAATTAATTTGGCTGATATGGCTGGGAAATGCTCATGGATAATTTGCGTGATTTTTTTTTTTTTTTTTTTTGACAGGTTAAGTCACTGATGTATGGGAAGGCTGCAAAGAAATTCATTTTTTTGTACCTTTAGGATTTCAGATCTTCTAGAGAAATGTTTATGTTTATTTGGTAATTGATTTAACTTTTTATATACTAGTCTGGGTGGAAAACAGTTACCTTTAAAGAAGTTAACTAGAAATAAAATCTCATTGTGAAAGGCTTTCCAGTTATAATGCCTTTCGCAATTATCAAAACATCGAGAAAGGGAATTTTATTCTTTTCCCACTCAACTTTGAATTTGATGCTGGGCTCTAATGCATTTAGTTTTGAAAGAAATTCGTTGAAATTGCCCAACCTGTCATCCCATAATGTAAGGATATCATCCTTTTCTTGATGTTGTAATAATTAGAGACACGACAGAATAAAAATTTACCGTATACAGAAAAACAACTTTTGCACTTACTTATATACACTGTTTTAGTTATCATGACGGATCTATCAAGATCGGCGTAGCCAGCAATTTATTCTTAAGAACCTTACGGATTTACTCCCCGGATTTCCTAGAAAAGGAATTTTAACTAATCATTTGGCAGCTGTCATCTTTGAAATACCCTGACCACATAATTCAGAAATCCATCCATAAAGCTAACACAATATTCTATCGTCCCACGCAAAACAAAACTGGAGAGACACCCAACGATAGAATTCAAATCCCACACAGGGACAGGATTAAGACGTTGACACAGACTCTTGGAAATTCTAACCCTTTTGCTTTTAGCAACCCAAATACCTTAGGCTAAATCCCTGATTAACGTCCAACGAAAGCCAGTCCCCAAAGACACAGGGGTATAAGAAATACCTTGCCTCGACTGTGACAAATCGTATATCGGTTTTACCAGTAAACCACTCCCCCAGAGATTAATACAACGTAAAAGGTCAGTACGGTATGGCCAACAGAACTCAGCTATTTTTAACCATACAAATAACCATAACCACAGGATAAACTGGAATGTGTCTGTATAACTTATATAATTGTTTAGAGTGGAATCAGTTAAACAAAGAAATACGATAAAAGGATCATGGGGCTCAGATATTATAGATAAAATCTTCCTCCAACCAGCGATTAAGAAGATTGAGAAGCTATCAACTGAAGTGACGTAATGAGTGACCTCTGGATTTCTTGGTATAAATACTGCCTGTCTGGTTTCCTTACTTCATTCATATACTTGCAAGTAGAGGGTGACAGTTTGAAATACAGTGATAACTTTCTACCCTTTGGCGTTTTTACAGGCTCCTTCTATTAGAGGATTTCTGTTTTAACAGCAAATATTTCAGATATATATATATATATATATATATATATATATATATATATATATATATATATATATATATATATATATATATATGTGTGTGTGTGTGTGTGTGTGTATGTATATATATATATATATATATATATATATATATATATATATATATATATATATATATATATATATATATATATATATGTCATGACCTAACAAGATTATAGTTCACTTACCTGGAAAGAGTGGTAGATATGACTGAAGCAGAGCATCTATTATATCTCTCCCAGATATATATATATATATATCTATCTATCTCTCTCTCTCTCAAACCAACCACTAAAATATGGATGTAAAACAAAAGAAACCCATCCTACAAAAATATATATATATATTATGCAAAACTAAAAATGAGACAAGAAATGAAATTATGCATAACAGAGATAATTA
>NC_089771.1:11658610-11661110 GCF_040412425.1 Macrobrachium rosenbergii
ATATTTCTTTAAAATTTTGCGTACATTAAAAGTGTTTCTCTTGTATTAATATTGCAGCATTATATTCAGATATTTTATAATGCACATTTCAATGGGCGCTCTCTGAGACATGATAGTTCCTTTCTCAAATAGATTGTTGCACTGTGTGCAGCTCATTTCAAATTCATTGCATGTCAGATAAGCTATGTCATGGCAAATTACCAATGTTAATTAAGTATTCATACTCATGGAGCTCTGAATTCGTTTCACAACTGACTTCTCTTCCGGCAAGTTCTGTCACGAGGAAAATATTAATGGAATTCTTGTTTATGGCTTCACGCAAAGTTCCATTATTACCACACTATCTAGAAAGGATATATATATATATATATATATATATATATATATATATATATATATATATATATATATATATATATATATATATATATATATATATATATATCCTTTCTAGGACAAACAGTCCTCATTCCTCATAGTGACCAGACGAGTAGTCCAGCTCTATTTATATCTGTGTGCTGGGTACTTTAATCGTAAAAATAGCTGAAAATGACAGATATTAGTGTCTAGTCCATAGTTTTTGAAGTCACTGGGATGAATAGTGACACTCACAATGCCCTTTAAGCCCAAGTTCAGCCCCGATAGGAATGGGGGTGGGAAGAGGTGTAATATAAAATGTCAAAAATACCGGGCAATGTAATTGAAGCAACTCTCTTAACAGAAAAAAAAGTTACAAGATGTTACAAGGATCAGGATGTCTTAAAGACTTATTAGTCCATCCGAGGAAACATCATGTGATCAACTATCTCTAGGAGCAGGTTTTACTGTTCATTCACAGTGTTCTAATGATTTCGTCTTGCTTTCTTTTAAACTTCCACACTGTTGCTATTTACAACTTTTGGTGGCAGTTTATTCCATGTGTCACATATCTTGTATGTGACAAAGTTCCCACAACGATATGTGTTGTATCTCTTCAGTTCTAGTTTCCATCCATTATTTCTCGTCTGGTTTTCGTTTACTGTGAAGAGGTTACTGTCTGCTTTTGACATGCCTTTCAGTATTTTGTATGCTTCTATTAGCTGTCCTCGCAACTGTCATGTTTCTAAACCATACATGTTCAGGCTCACTAGTCGTCTTTGGTAACCTATTTGCCTGATGGATGGAATTCACTTTGTGGCTCTTGCTTGGTCCCCTTCTAATCTATTTATGTCCTTTCTTAGTGTTGGTGACCAAAACTGTACTGCATATTCAAGATGAGGTCTAACTATGGATGTGTAGAGCTGCAGCACCGTTTCCTTGTTTCTGTATTTGAACTGTCTCTTTATGTATCCCACTAGTTTCTGTGCCTTCTTTTCAGCCTTTATGCACTGTTTTGTGGATTTAAAGTCCTTGGTAATAATGATTTCAAGGTCCTCTTCTTGTTCTACACTATGTCATTCCCAAACATCATGTAGTTGGCATGATGACTGTTTGTTAATATTTGTAACACTTTATACTTATCCAAGTGAAAAGGCATTTTTCATCTTTTTGACCACTCTCCTATTTTCCTTAGATCATTTCTTAAACTTTCCACTGTATCTGGGTCTGCTGCATTTACGTCTAGTTTGGTGTCATCTGCAAATTTAGCTATCCTGTTACTTAAGCCTACATCAGTGTCATTAATGTAAATAAAAAACAAGAACAGGCCAAGGACAGAACCCTGAGGAACTCTGCTTGTCACAGCTGCCCATTCTGATTCCTTTACCATTTATTACGACTCTCTGTTTTCTGTTAGTTAGCCAGTCTTCAATCCAGTCTGATATTTCTCTTACAATTCCTAAAGTTCTAACTTTTGTCATCAGTTTCTTGTGTGGAGCTCTGTCAAAGGCCTTTTGGAAATCTAAGTAGAGTATATCTATTGCTCTAATACTGTCGTAACTACCAAGCATGTTATGAAAAAATTCCAAGAGGTTTGGTAGTCAGAATCTGTTTTGTCTGAAGCCGTGTTGACTGTTTAACAACAGGTTGTTTCTATCAATGTGATCCACAATTTGCAAGGGACTGGAGTTAGACAGATTGGTCTATAATTTCCGGGCTCTACTCTTGTAACTTCTTCATAAACTGGGACCACATTACCTAGTTTCCATCCTTTTGGTGCCTTTCATTGTTCTGCAGTTTTTCTGTAGAGTTTTTATAGGCGAGGAACTATCTCCTCTTTTAACTCTTTAATTTCTCTTGGATGAATCCCATTCGGTCCAGGAGATTTGAACTTGTTTAGTTTTTTTATTTTGTTTTTAACATCTTCTTCTGTAAATATTATTTTGTCAAGCGGCTCTGCCCCTTCATATTTAATAGCTGGTTCAGGGATTGAGGTACTGTCTTCAATTGTGAAACCACTAGTAAAAAACTTATTCAATAACTCCGCTTTTTCCAAGTCTGAGTTCACTAGGTTCCCTCAACTGCCTCTTAAGGGACCTATGCTATTTTTTATTGCCTTCCTACTATTAAAATGAGCAAATAA
>NC_089771.1:11663610-11668610 GCF_040412425.1 Macrobrachium rosenbergii
GGGGGTGTTAGGGAGAAGAAAGAGGGAAAGAGACAGGGCGGGTTGGAGAGAGAGAGAGAGAGAGAGAGAGAGAGAGAGAGAGAGAGAGAGGAATGAGAGAGAGCTGAGGGTGTGTTTGGGAGAAGAGAAGAGAAGAGAGAGAGAGAGAGAGAGAGAGAGAGAGAGAGAGAGAGAGAGAGAGAGACCTTACAGACCTTAGGGTTCGTTCGGGTTGCCCCAGGTCCCTCAGTGTGAGGCACATCTGATGCCTACCAGAGAATTGCTAATGCATCTTCTGGTATATTTTGCATCTTCCAATCTTGGATGGTCTGGGACGCAGCTTAAATATTTGTCGAGCTTATCCTTAAACACATCTACGCTCACTCCTGATGTGTTCCTCAGATGAGCTGGTCACGCATTGAATAGATGCTGCATTACTGATGCTTGTGCATAGTCGATTAATGTCCTGTGTGCTTTCTTTAGTTTTCCTGGTATAGTTTTGGGCACTATTATTCTACCTCTGCTTGCTCTTTCTGATATTTTTAGCTCCATGGTGTTTTTGGTAATTCCTTCTATCTTTTTCCATGCCTGTATTATCATGTAGCATTCTCTCCTCCTTTCGAGACTATAAAATTTTAAGAATTGTAGTCTTTCCCAGTAGTCAAGGTCCTTAACTTCTTCTATTCTAGCTGTAAAGGACCTTTGTACACTCTCTATTTGTGAAATATCCTTTTGGTAGTGTGGGTGCCATATCATATTGCAATATTCAATTGGACTACGTACATACGTTTTATAAAGCATAATCATGTGTTCGGCTTTTCTTGTTCTGAAGTGCCGGAACAACAGTCCCATCTTTGCTTTGTATTTTGCCAATAGTATTGCTATTTGATCACTGCATAGAATATTCCTATTCGACATCACACCAAGGTTTTTAACTGCTTCCTTATTTGTGATTTTCTCGTTATTAGGTCCCATAATTTATTTATTCAAATTTATCAGAGTTAAATACCATCCTATTTACCTCTGCCCATTCATATATTTTGTTTAGGTCTCTTTATAACGAGTTCCTATCTTCATCACAGGTAATTTCTCTACTTATTTTTGCATCATCGGTGAAACTTCTCACCACCGAGTCCTTAACATTACTGTCTATGCCTGCAATCATAATAACAAACAGCAATGCAGCTAACATCGTACCTTGTGGCACACCGGATATTACCTTAGCTTCATCCGATTTCTCATCGTTTGCAGTCACTATCTGTTTTCTGTTTTGCAAAAACTCTTTTATCCATCTTCCTACTTTGCCCACAATATTATGTTTTCTAATTTTCTTCGCTAATATATTATGGTCTACCTTGTCAATAGCTTTTGCAAAGTCTAGGTAAACACATCTGTATCTTTTTTGTTTATCATATTTTTATATATGTTTTCATGGTGGAATAACAGTTGGGTTTGTGTACTTTTTTCGGGTACAAAACCATGTTGTCCTATACTAAACAAACTATTTTTCATTAAATGTTTCATTATATTTTTCTTCATTACCCTTGCATACACTCATAATAAGTGATGTTAGACTCACAGGCCTATAATTACTTGCCTCTAGTCTTGACCCACTTTTGAAAATAGAGGTAATATATGCTAATTTGTGTTCATCGTAAATCTTGCCTGTATCTACATTTTGTCTTAATAATATTGTGAGCGGCTTTGCAATAGAATGAACTAGTTTCTTTAACAAAATGGCAGGGACGCCGTCTGGTCCGGCTGCTGATCCATTTTTAATTTCATTAATAGCCTGCACAATATCAGCTCCATAATCTCTTATTTCTGTATCATTATCTTCATTATCAATTCTAGGTGTAAATTCTTTCTTATATCTTTCTGCTAAATGTTGCATATTTCCTTTTTTTTATTCGTTAATCGCCCTTCAGTTCTTAGAGGGCCTATTTCTACTCCTCTTTTATTCATCTTTTTCCCATATGAGTAAAATAATTTGGGGTTTTGCTTGATACTTAGTAGGGTCTTTTCTTCTAAGTCCCGTTTTTCATTTTCTTTTGATTGTATAATCTTTTGTTCTACATTTTCTATCTTACTTTTTAGTTCCATTACTTTCCATGCATTCTTTTCTTTTGCAAGACCTTTCTTCCACTTTCTGATTTTCTGGAACAAGATCCTTCTGTCTCTTGGTATGCATGAGATGTTTATTTTTCTTCTTCAGTATATATTTATCCACTATTTCCTCTAATATTTTATATAATATATCTGTATTTACCTGTATATTACCACTTACGAATATGTTTTCCCAGTCTTTGTTTAATTTTTCATTTATTTCTAACCATTTTATAAACTTACTACAGAAACTGTATTTTCCATATCCTTCCCACTTTTTCGTCTCTTGCTTATCTCTGTTTTCATGTGCTTTGGAATGGACTGCTAATTCTATGACATTATGGTCTGAAACACTCGTATTATAAACTATTATTTCTTTAACATAGTTCACCTCGTTCATAAATACTAGGTCTAGAATATTATCCTTTCTTGTTGGCAGGTGATTTATTTGCTGAATGTTATGCTCTAGTAGCATATCTAATAACTTTTCAAATTGCCTCTTATCCTCTGCGCTACTATTACTCTCTTTTTTATATGTATAAATACAACCACAGTCTCTTATGCATTCTTTCCAATCTACGAAAGGAAAAGTTAAAGTCTCCAGATAGGAGTATAGTTCAGTCTTTGTGATATCTACATATTTGTCTATTATTATGTCAAACTCTTTAGTATTATGGGGTCTGAATATTACGATGTTCACTAATTTTTCAGATTCAAATTCTGCTGTTATTAATTCACATTCTGTTACTATATTTCTCACAGATTTTTCCTTGATATATATATATATATATATATATATATATATATATATATATATATATATATATATATATATATATATATATATATATATATATATATATATATATATATATATATATATATATATATATATATATTCTTATATATATACATATATATCTATATGTGTATGTATATATTATATATACTGTATGATCTTATGTTCAGATGCGCAGTATGCTATAAGATATAGCGTATAGTTATAGTGATTAAACGCTGTATGGTTTATAGGACGATATATATGAGGAGAGACTGAGGTCGTTGTTCATTGTATAGAGACGCGTTTGTTAGTATATTCAAAATATGAGACTATCATATCCATTAGCGAACAAGGCATATATCAAAAACATTGTATGGAATATATACAAAATGCCTAATGTCGTTCAGAATGTTATTAGAAGCGATGTTTATATTATATATAATATATAGAGATTCTCTTGTTCTGAAACTATGTAATGATAAATATTAGTGTTAACTGTAATTCCACTTTGTCAGTAATTATCATTTTAAAGAGTTTTATTAAAAATATACTGTGTTCTTTGATCTCTATCTGTTCAGAGACCAAAATGTTGTAAAAGAGCTGCAGCGTAAGTTATTTTACGGTCCTGTTTTAACGTAATTGATATTTAGATAGACGCTGTATATCCTTTATCTGTTTAGAGGACGTGTCTGTCGATCTGAACAGTGACTTTTAGGTCGTTGTTCATTGTTAAAGACGCGTTTGTTAGTCAATATTCAAAACTTGTTGAGACTATCACCTTCTCCATTAGCGAACAAGGCATTTTTTTTTTTTTTTTATGGGCCGCGATCAAATACATATATGTGGTGTGTGGAAGATTCCATTACAAAATTTTTTTAATGTCGTTCAGGATATGTTATTGAACATTTTTTCCATTCTTATTATAATAACTAGAATTCTCTTGTTCTGAAACTATGTAATGATAAATATTAGTGTTAAATTAATTCCACTTTGTCTCTAATTATCATTTTAAAAGTTTTAAAATAAAAATATCGTCTGGGACCTGTTCATTTAACCTTGAATTTGAAATAAATTTTTGTATCTAAAAATTATATCAGAGTTTCATTCATTAGACCAAAAGCGTTGTGAATAAGAGATGCATTTTTAAGTGAGATGTTTTTCTTCAAGTAATTCTCGCTCGCTCGCTCTGAAGTATTTTAGAATGTCCTGTTTTAATGTTAATTGATATTTAGATTTTACCTCACATGGTCACTCGAACTTATTCCTTTATCTGTTTATGATTGATAAGTTTAGTAAATGTGTTGCCTTTAGAGAAATCTGAACTTGTATGTGTATTTTATTAAGGTGTCTGTCTTTTGTGCGCCAATTGTTGTTAAAGTTTGGTGATCAAATAAGCATTTTAGGTACCAAGGTATTGTAATATAATTATTGGGTTTCAGTGCACTGAAAATAATATCTGACAAGTGGTTATATGTAAAGACACCTTTTCATTTTTTTTTATATTTTTTTCGTGTTATATGTTTTATGCTTTATCTTTTTGAAGAATTTTTCTTTTATACATATATGTGGTGTGTTTGCTATTATAAGTTTTATTTACATTTTTATATTTAATATTTTTAATAGTATATATTTTGCGTCTTTTGTATCCACATTTTTATATGATTGATTTATTTATATTATATTGTTTAATATAGGAATTGAAATCTTGTTAACAATTTAAATTTTCTTTAATAATTTTTGATTAATTGATAAATTAATTTCTGATTTAATTTTGACTGATGATTAATTCAGATTTAATCCAATTTTTCAAGTAATAATAAATTTCCCTATATATATAATGTCATGTATAATCTTTGAATTTAGAAATAAATTTTTGTATTTAAAATATTATATCAGAGTTTCATTCATTACCCACCAGTAATTTTGATTTGAATAAGAGATATATAGTGGTAAGTGATATGTTTTTCTTCAAGTAATTGAAGTGAGCTCGAACCAGGAAGTGAAGTAAATAGAAATATTGAACTTTTATAATGTTAATGGAGTGATATATAGATTTTATATATATACACCTGTTTAACGAACTTATTCTGTTTCTTTCATGATTGATAAGTTTATAAGGGATCACTGTTGCCTT
>NC_089771.1:11671110-11703610 GCF_040412425.1 Macrobrachium rosenbergii
ATGGCCCAGTGGTTAACGCCCTTGCTTTCCACCTGAGAGACCTGGGTTCGATCCCGACGTGAGTCAGAAATTTATTTCTGTTCCACACGTGATTGTGTGTTGATGATTTCTATCTTATTCACTCAGAGGATAATTCGAATGAAATGTTGTCTATTGGGTCATTGCTGAGTCGGGAAGTTGGGAAAACTCGCTGGTATGCAAGCAGTTAGTTTGGCCAGGTAATTCCTTGGGAGCAGTTGCTCAGGTTCCGACTTCGATTTTTAGACTTGTATGGCCCAGTGGTTAACGCCCTTGCTTTCCACCTGAGAGACCTGGGTTCGATCCCGACGTGAGTCAGAAATTTATTTCTGTTCCACACGTGATTGTGTGTTGATGATTTCTATCTTATTCACTCAGAGGGATAATTCGAATGAAATGTTGTCTATTGGGTCATTGCTGAGTCGGGAAGTTGGGGAAAACTCGCTGGTATGCAAGCAGTTAGCTTGGCCAGGTAATTCCTTGGGGGAGTTGCTCTCAGGTTCCGACTTCTTTTAGACTTGTATGGCCCAGTGGTTAACGCCCTTGCTTTCCACCTGAGAGACCTGGGTTCGATCCCGACGTGAGTCAGAAATTTATTTCTGTTCCACACGTGATTGTGTGTTGATGATTTCTATCTTATTCACTCAGAGGGATAATTGAATGAAATGTTGTCTATTGGGTCATTGCTGAGTCGGGAAGTTGGGGAAAATCGCTGGTATGCAAGCAGTTAGCTTGGCCAGGTAATTCCGGATTTTTGGGGAGTTGCTCTCAGGTTCCGACTTCTTTTAGACTTGTATGGCCCAGTGGTTAACGCCCTTGCTTTCCACCTGAGAGACCTGGGTTCGATTTAAAACGTGAGTCAGAAATTTATTTCGTTCCACACGTGATTGTGTGTTGATGATTTCTATCTTATTCACTCAGAGGATAATTCGAATGAAATGTTGTCTATTGGTCATTGCTGAGTCGGAAGTTGGGGAAAACTCGCTGGTATGCAAGCAGTTAGCTTGGCCAGGTAATTGCCCTTGGGGAGTTGCTCTCAGGTTCCGACTTCTTTTTAGACTTGTATGGCCCAGTGGTTAACGCCCTTGCTTTCCACCTGAGAGACCTGGGTCTCGATCCCGACGTGAGTCAGAAATTTATTTCTGTTCCACACGTGATTGTGTGTTGATGATTTATATCTTATTCACTCAGAGGATAATTGAATGAAATGTTGTCTATTGGGTCATTGCTGAGTCGGGAAGTTGGGGAAAACTCGCTGGTATGCAAGCAGTTAGCTTGGCCAGGTAATTCCTTGGGGGAGTTGCTCTCAGGTTCCGACTTCTTTTAGACTTGTATGGCCCAGTGGTTAACGCCCTTGCTTTCCACCTGAGAGACCTGGGTTCGATCCCGACGTGAGTCAGAAATTTATTTCTGTTCCACACGTGATTGTGTGTTGATGATTTCTATCTTATTCACTCAGAGGGATAATTTCGAATGAAATGTTGTCTATTGGGTCATTGCTGAGTCGGGAAGTTGGGGAAAACTCCGGCTGGTATGCAAGCAGTTAGCTTGGCCAGGTAATTCCTTGGGGAGTTGCTCTCAGGTTCCGGCTTCTTTTAGACTTGTATGGCCCAGTGGTTGCTGTAATGCCTTGAATCATTTCCACCTGAGACCTGAATTGATCCTGACGTAGTCAGAAATATATATATATATATATATATTTATATATATATATGTATATATATATATATATATATATATATATATATATATATATATATATATATATATATATATATATATATATATATATATATATATATATATATATATATATATATATATATATATATATATATATATATATATATATATATATATATATATATATATATATATATATATATAATATATATATATATATATATATATATATATATATATATATATACATATATATATATATAATATGTATATATATATGTATACAATATATATATATAAATATATATATCGTCATAAAAAATTTGCTGTATATCTAAATATATTTAATTATTAACAGAATAAAAATTAAAAGATCTGTTAGATACCAAGCATTGAGATAACAATTACAGAATAGAAGAACATCATTACTTTGAGAACGCATTGGAAGTTTTCGAAATTCCGCGTGACTAAGAAGGGAATTAGGATGGCTTTTATATGCAAATTAGGAAAGGGTGTCTGTGTTATCACAATTAATTGAAAGGATAATTTTTGAATGCCTGCAAAGTTAATCGGACGCTGATTTAATTTCAGTGTATCTGAAAATGAGAGCGTTTCAGAGAATCCTACCCTCTTCATGTATTAAGTCTATTTTATTCATTTTTGCTGCATTTATCGGCACTCCAACTCTTTTATGCCAGTGACATCCTTTCAACTTCAACGTCTTTGGATTTATAAAGTAACTTAACAGTTTATTATTATTATTATTATTATTATTATTATTATTATTATTATTATTATTATTATTATTATTATTATTATTATTATTGAAAAAGGCTGGCTGTATTATGAGAATTTATTTTATACAGTATCTTATTTGCAATATTCGCTTTTCGGGCTCAGCGATGTTGGTCAGCAACTGAGCCCGAAAAGCGAATTATAAGGAAAATAGAAAAGATACTGTATAAGATAAATTCGCATAATGCAGCCATCCTTTTAATAAGACCTGTTTAAAAGGGGGTTTATTCCCTTCATATATTATTATTATTATTATTATTATTATTATTATTATTATTATTATTATTATTACTATTATTATTATTATTATTATTATTATTATTATATTTATTATTTATTATACACTTGCATTTATTATTATATATATATATATATATATAAATATATATATATATATATATATATATATATATATATATATATATATAAAATATATATATATATATATATATATATATATATATATATATATACATTATTATTGTAAAACATTATTATTGTGAAAAGTATCTTGCACAGACGACCATTAATTTGCACTTAGTTTATTGAAAGTAGAACCCAGATATCAAAACAAAGTTATCAACATTTTGATCTGTCCCTTTCTTTACCTGAAACAGATATTGAGATGGCACGTTAAAAGGGCAAAGATATGGGGCTGGATGCCACTCCCTTAAGCAGCTTAGCCCAACTAAGCTGCTTAAAACAACCTTCCAAAGGTAAATTAAGCTGTTGAACTGTCTTTCCTTTCGCAGGATCCCTGGGAAGAGGCAACCAGATGGCTGAACATCTGGGCAAATGACACATTTTTTGCACACGGTCACCAATCATTGCACTCGGTCAGGACACTTGGCCGAGGCCTTAAAAAGAGAAGGACAGGAGACATCTCGGGTCATAGTTGGGTAGTCATTGGGCAGTTAGTTGGGGAGGCAGTTGGTGGTCAAGCAGTGTGCCGTTGGGCCATTAGCAGTTAACTGGCAGTTCGCCATAGAAATCGTACATGTGTGAGAAGTGCTGCGAGACCCTCATCCCCCTTGCCCAACCGACTCCAGGCTCGGCATCTCTACAGTCATCCTCGAGCGGATCATCCAAGTGATAGTGTGCATCGCCATACGTGTGATTGTCCCTCGTCATCCTTCGCCAGAGACCCACTGCCCCTAAAGAAAAGAGCGAGTAAAGACTTTTTAGTCACGACAGTTTGCCATTTAGAAGAGTTATTGGGTGCCAGTACTCTACCTCTATCCTTGTGCCATTTTATCCAGTACCATTGCCAATGTTCTGTGTTCAAGTGTAAAGTGTTCATTCATTCCTCGAGTTCTTGGTACCCTCAGTGCAGCCTCGAGTCATTGTAGGCGTTATATTTTCCTTTACTGGCGTGTAATGTGTAACTGTCTATTGCAGAGGGCCGTTGCTGTGGACTCATCTTGGACTGTCCCTTGACATTGTAAAAGACTTCAGTGAAATATCTTCAGGAGTTGCAAGCCTCCTAATAATTCATTTAACCATTTTCATTTTGATTCTTTTCTGTCAAAATAATTTCTTAACTTAGCCAAAGTGTTTACGTAACATTCACTCATGAAGTAGAGCCCAGAGCCCTAACCTCATTTAATCATCCACATTGTTCTTTGTTTTTTACGATTTCCCTTAACGTAAGTCAGAACTCCAAGGCCAAATAAATACAGTTTCCGTTGCCGGCCTGTAAAAATCTTTAGGAATCATATAACCCCAATGAAAATCGTATATATATATATATATATATATATATATATATATATATATATATATATATATATATATATATATATTATATATATATATTAGTTAATTTAATTAAAAATAATATATATACATAAAAATAAATATATAATATATATATATATATATATATATATATATATATATATATATATATATATATATATATATATATGCATTTATTTTTATGTATATATATATCTTTAATTAGAATTAACTATTATTAAGTTTCCACGACATTATTTGTTTAATCAAAATAATTTAACGTCCGGTTGGGGTACGGAGATAATGAGATTAGGAAGGACATAGTGCATATAATGAATTTTAATTAAAGATCTTTACAAAGAAACATTTCTAATACATAAATTTAATAACGACGAACCATGTATTAAAATTATTATTATTGTTATTATTATTATATTCATATATCATATATATATATATATATATATATATATATATATATATATATATATATATATATATATATATATATATATATATATATATATATATATATATATATATGAGTAATATATATAAACAATTTAAAATAAAAAATAGAAAATTTTATAAAAACATTAATATTAAATCTTCAAAAGGAAGCTGGACGAGTCCACATTTAGAGCTGGTTTTAATTTTCTTATATACAGAGATTCAGCTAATCTAACATAATTTTCAACTATATCTCTAAATATGATATTAAAATCTTCAACGATTTACATTAATATTGCAGACCTAATGGCAGTGGTCCCTTATGGCTGAACGTGAAGGCTTTGCCACCTGTCTCCCAGTTCTACAACTCACCCCCTTGTGATCATGGAATCTGAAATACAGTTTTAATAGAGAGCCAGATTACAACAGATGACACTGAGGACATACATATTTGTATACGACTCCCATTCATAAGAAGGTGGCAATTTTTCCTCGTGGTTAACGAAATTCTTTATTTTGTAGCTGTTATAGAATATTGCTGAAGGGATGGTTTCTGGAAAATATTAGCTAAAAATTTAATACATTTCTTTCTTAAACACTTAGTGCGCTTTTGTTGTTCAAGAACGGCATTTTGAAATAGAAGCCATCCTTTCAGGACCAAATAGTTTTGGAGGTTGTATATATATATATATATATATATATATATATATATATATATATATATATATATATATATATATATATATATATATATATATATACAATCTATCCTCCCATTATTCAATGAGATGAGATATGGGTGATGGGAAAAATACCATTAGGTTGGAAGAATGTTGTGATCATTAAAGTCCCAAAAAAAGCAGATCTGAGTAAGTGTGGTAATTGGAGGGGAATCACTTTGTTACCTGTAGCCTTGAAAATTTTCTATAGAGTAATGTTGAATAGGTTGGAGCCAGTGGTTTATGGTGTTCTGAGGGATGAACAGGCTGGTTTTAGAAAGGGGCAGGGTTGCAGTGATCAGATCTTCAAAGTTAGGCATTTAATGCAGCAAGCAAATGAAACGAAAACTCCGTTGAGTCTTTGTTTTGTTGATTTTGAAAAGGCCTTTGATCGTATTTCGAGACGAACTATGGGAAAATCATGAGGCATTATGGAATACACGAAAAGTTTGAGACGGTTATCATGAACATGCATGAGGGCACATCTTGTAAAGTGATTGTTGATGGGTGTTTGAGTGATCCATTTGAAGTCAAGTCTGGTGTGATTGAGGGTGACATTCTGTCTCCTCTGTTGTTTATATTGGTCGATTACGTTATGAAAAGGGTTAAAAGAGAAACGGATGCAGGTATACTCTGGGGAGAAAATGTGAAACGTCTTGACTTGGATTATGCAGAGTGTGTTGGATTGTCTAGTGAGTGAAGGTCAAAAGGTTGGTTTGGTTATTAATAATGGAAAAACTGAAATCATGAATATGAATATTGAAAATGCATAGGATTGTCTAACTGAAGGTATGGTCGTAAAGCAAGTGGATAAGTATAAATATTTAGGCACTTATTTAGATAAGGATGTTCTCTGAGCACAGAATTTATGGAGAGATTAAGAAAGGCTCATCAGGCAATGGAATGCTTAAAAATATTTGGAATGATAGCAATTTTTCTGTGCATACAAAAATTAAAATTTATAAGGTATTGGTTAGGAGTATTTTGATTTATGGGCATGAGTCATGGTACAGTATAGTGACTTCGGATAATAAATTCTTGGCATTTGAAAATAAGGCACTCAGAAGAATATTAGGAATTAATTGGATGGATAGGATATCAAATAACAGAATTAGAGAAGTAACGGGGGTGCAGCCGGTCGATGAGTATGTTAAATTCTCACACTGGAAGTGGCTAGGCCATGTGTGTAAAAGAGGTAAGCCAAAGGAGACGTGGTTAAAGACAATGAGGCGGGAAGCAGGAGAAGAGTACTGGGGAGATCTTGAGGAGTTAGCCCCGGACAGAATGTGGTGGTGTGAGTTCAAGGCCCTATGCATCCCCGTGGATGCCACAGGAAATGACTGGCTGATTTGATTGATTTTTGTATATGTATATATATATATATATATATATATATATATATATATATATATATATATATATATATATATATATATATATATATATATATATATATATATATATATATTATCATATTAGGGAGAAAATTTAACGTAAAAGTTTTGAACTTTAAAGATTTTGCTTCCTTTGTTTTTGGATCTGTAAAGAACAAGTTTTCTGTATGAATTTAAAGTTAGTTTTTAAGTTAATTTAAGGATTTAGTATCAAGGTTAACTTTTGTTTTTGTAAAGTTTAGTTTAAGCCAATAGTGCAGTATTTTGTGCAGTAAATTAGTGCAGTGGTGTTTTGCGACTCTTCCTCCCCGCTAAGTGTTTAAGTGTCGGTGCTGTATTTAACACTTGTTTTTTTTATTTCCGGGGAGTGATGTGAACGACGTTGCTTTTCGGCCTTTGGCCGTTTTTGAAGGTCAGTTCGGGACTGTTTACAGCTTACGCTTGACCCTTCAGCTGCCTGCCTGTGATTTTTTTTTTGGACGTCGCCCTTTGCCTCCTCCGTGTGCTTTTGGAGGTTTCCTTCTCTACGGGAGAACTCGTCTTGGTGAGACTTATCACCTTGCTGATCACGGCTCCGTATAATTCCAGTGTGTATGCCTTTTGTCTGGGTAGTGTGTGCGTTTCCTGACGAACCCGGGAGAGTGGAGTTTCCCGATGAACCCAGGGAGCCTTTAGGAGTACACTGCCCGACGGACCGAGCTTCATCTGGCATCTGACCTTGTACCTTGCAAGGGCTTGGTTGTACCTGCGGCTGTGGAGGGAGCTGTGTCAGCTCGTTAGGGAGGCCAGTAGGGTGGCTTATGCCAGGTAAGAGTGAATAACTCGATTATTGTGATGTCCCCGTCTTCTGGTGTTAGTTCCTGGCCCTGACCGTTTGCGGCAGATTTCTGTGTTCCCCTTCAGGATACGGAATTACGTGAGGTGGTGTATTATCGCTTAGACTATTACTCCTTTATATATTTTGTTTGGTAGGCTAAGTTATTTGTTTAACTATTATATATATATTATATGTCCCATTTGTGGGGGTTTTTTTATTGCCCCTTTATCATTATTATTATTATTATTATTATTATTATTATTATTATTATGATTATTATTATTCGTATGTGTCCAGTCTTTGGAGTATTGAAGTCTTTGTAGACCAGTGTATTGCTGTGGCATATTTTGTTGGTTTAGTTTATAAAATTTAGGTAGGAGGTTAAGGATTTTCCTAGTTGTAATTTCTCTTACTTCTTTCTTCCTGCTTTATAAGTAGGTAGTGGTTTTGTTTAATTGCCGGCTATAAAGACTATTGAGTAATTTTGAGACGTTCTTTCTTTTTTCTATGTTAGGGTCTAGTTATTAGTTTTAGGAGATATGGTATCATTGCCTAAATATAAATTTTACTATCTGTCCTGTGATGCAAAGGAAGTAATTTTTTTTTTGTGTTTTTTTTTATAAATAAATATTGTTAAATTTTGCTCGGTGTTTCCGTTTCTGCCTTAACTGTGTGTCGAGTGTGCTATTACCATCTTTTCCAGTTGGCTATTTTAGTTTGCTTAAACCTGGAAGTTACGCCACCAGCCCAAGGGGGCGTAATAACATATATATATATATATATATATATATATATATATATATATATATATATATATATATATATATATATATATATATATATATATATATATATATATATATATATATATATATATATATATATATATATATATATATATATATATATATATATATATATATATATATATATATATACATACATATAAATATATATATATATATATATATATATATATATATATATATATATATGTGCATGTATATATATATATATATATATATATATATATATATGCTTTCATGATGTTTACCTTGTAAAATGTGTATCTTTCCATAGTTTTGATATATTTGCTCTTCTATTTATCATGTGTTATGTGTAATAATAATAACTGTTGAAATATTGTATGTAGAGTAATGTCAGATCTCAAAGGAGTTAGTGATTTATATAAGTTAGCAGCATAATTTAGAATGGATAATACATTTTTAATAGTAACGTATTATATCAGCAACACGTGTGTGCCGTAGGAAGGCGTGTTTCACTTCAGTTGTCATCGCGAAAGATAATGTGTTGACAGGCGAGCGATAACAATAACTGCTCCGTCCTGGAAACCGACTTGGGTTTTTCATTTTATTTTTAAAACATGCCATTCACAACTAGCCAGTTGCAGTCTGTTTTGATCATGTTAAGATTTCTGTAAAAGCTTTGTCCCATATGAGAGGAAAGCGAATGATTTTGCAATGCTACATGTATTATTCTGGTTGCATCCCACACGATTTTCTCGTAAAAACGTGTACCTTTTTGAGAAATGCGAACAAGTGTTGCACTGAAGCACATGTCTCAATCAATTACGTCATGTTTTGTAAGACTGCAGTTCAAAACGTTTTGCAAGAAGTGACATCATCTTCCCCTTCTAGAACTTTCTCTTGTATTTTGTTCCTAAATTGCCTTAATAATAATGTCATCTGATTGTTTCATTTCCTATTGGAATCCTAAAGTTTGTTCATTCTGATTTCAGAGACCATTAGTGTTGGTTTTCTCTCTCTCTCTCTCTCTCTCTCTCTCTCTCTCTCTCTCTCTCTCTCTCTCTCTCTCTCTCTTTTCTTTGTCTTCAAAAGAGAGAAATTATTCACGTAAGATAATTGTGTGGTTACTGGTATTAATCTTAACTTTTGAGATCTGAATATAGGAAAAGTTGTAACGGCACCTATCAGGAGTGTGTTTTGTGAATTTAAAGCAGCTGCATTTCAGGTGATTTTATGAAAGTTTCCACAAGCTTGTGTGAGATAAAGTGAATTTTACTTACTATTACCATGGTGTAATAAGGTATATTGAGAGAATTTTTGCCTTATTGAAATCATTATTGGCAAATCTTTTGTGTTTTTGAGTGTTATTGTGTTTGCAATCTCTTGATTTTTCACATTTTATATATTGGTGATTTAACATTTATTTACTTGGCATTTTAAATATTTCTTGATAATTCAACATTGCATACTTGATTCAATTTTCATTAACTAAGGTTTTCTTTTCAAATCTTGAGTAATTCTTGATAGTTTAAATTTTGCCTGATTGAGTTCATTTCTTGATAAATTAAAGTTTTTTGTGATATAGTTTTGTTTAATAATTTAATTCAAGAATTAATTAAATTTTTGTGTTGTTTTCAAGTAATAGTAGATTTTTCAGACTGTGAGTTCTAATTATAAATTTTGAATTTAAAAATAAATTTTTGTATTTTAAATTCTTAAAAAGTGTTTCATTTATTGGCCAACAGTGAATAGGATTAACTGTGTGCATAAGGCAAAGTAATAAACATGTTATGTTCCTTTAGTTTTGCTGAAGTAATATTAAGACCAGGGAAACAGTTAAACTTGTGTGATGGAGTGATGCCCTTTTACGCTAGTATATTTCTTGTTTAATTGTTACCTCACACTTGTTTTTAAAAACTTCGCTTGATTCTTCATGTGATTAATGAGCTTTTTAAGGGATCACTGTCACCTTTAGAGTACTCAGTTGTAATTTTTATTGTTGTGAGAGCTCAGGTATCTGGCTGAAGTGAGGTAAATTTTTGAATTCTGTGATTAGTTGTGTAATAACCAGGTACTTGGAAGACATCGTGACAATATGTATGTATGTATGTATGCATGTATGTGTATATATATATATATATATATATATATATATATATATATATATATATATATATATATATATATATATATATATATATATATATATATATATATATATATATATATATATATATTCAGAATCTACTGGTCATTTTACAGACATATATATGTAATATCTATATATATACAACGTTATATATATCGCTAATTCTTATGCTTTTATATATATATATCATTAATATTAGCCGATAGATCCAAAGGAAGAATAAAAGCCTGTATATATATATTATATATATATATATGATTATATATAAAATACAAGGAGGTCACGTTGCGGTTACTTTCGGCAACGTGACCTCCTTGTGATTAAGGTAAGTAATGCCTCGCTTCCCACGGCCGGCTATTTCACAGGCTCTTCATTCTTCCTCTGGATCTATCGGCTTGTTCTCAAGTTACCTTCATATCCAAAAGGAAGAATTACCCAAACGTGGTTAAGAGGGCATTGTACCTATTAGAATTACATATATATATATATATATATATATATATATATATATACATATCTTCATATATATATATATATATATATATATATAGTTATAATATATCCAAAATATATGAAGAATTATATATTATATATATATTGTATATTATATATATATATATATATATATATATATATATATATATAGCAAAATGGAGTGTATATGTTTAAATAATAATAATGATAATAATAATAATAAGAATAATAGTAATAATCTTTAATAATAATAATAATAATAATAATAATAATAATAATAATAATAATAATAATAAAACGATGATAATAATAACAATAATGCAGGTTCTTCGTAATTCAGTTTATATATTTGAAATGTCTCTTGGTAAAGATCGCTAATTAAAATTCATTATATACTCCTTGTCCTTCCTAATCTCATTATCTCTATTACCCCACCAGATGTGAAATTACTTTGATTAAGCAAATAATGCCGTGGAAACTTAATAATAGTTCACTATAATTAAGAATAAATTCAATATAAAATTGTCTTTTATCGTAGATAATGAGGGATGCATATGACATGTCCTTGATAGCTTCTTCATGAGAGAGCAGAAATCTACTTAAAAGGTTTCCTTTACGAGATGAAAGCTTTGGTGTTGATTCGTTGATTATATTTATAATGGAATTATTTTTTTCCTGAGAAATGGTTTTATTTTCTCACAACCCCCTTTTCCTTTCTTTTCTTGGAATGCTGAAAATTTCCTTGTGAAAGGAGTTAAAGTTTATAATTAAGTCATGACAGAATATCATCAATATGCATTTTAGCCGGTTTTTAGTTTTCTGTAAAAGAAAACTATTGAGATGGCTTTGTCTGTCCGTCCGCTCTTTTTTTGTCCGCCCTCAGATCTTAAAAACTACTGAGGCTAGAGGGCAGCAAATTGGTATGTTGATCATCCACCTTCCAATCATCAAACATACCAAATTGCAGCCCTCTACCCTCAGTAGTTTTTATTTTAAGGTTAAAGTTAGCCGTGATCGCGCGTCTGGCAACGCAATATGACAGGCCATCACTGTGCCTTGGCTGAAAGTTTCATGGGCCGCGGCTCATACAGGATTATACGCTATACAGAAAATTCGATTGCGCCGAAGAAAATCCGTCGCATATTTTACTTGTTTTTTCAGGGTTTTAGTCATTAGACAGTTCTTTGGGAATATTTTCTAATTGGACATTTCATAAAATCATTTATTTGTTTCCTTAAAAAATTTGCCAACTTTGGCCATAGTAAAGGAGACAGTCATTTCTTTTCAAAAAGGCAATATGGTCAAAACTGGGTATAAAATTTTCCTATACTGAGAAATAAAAGAAATAGTTCCTAAATCTATTCATGCTGGAATGTCATTAAAACAAGCTTTGTGACTAATTGGCTGCCGTTATGTTTAATTATTCCAACTAGTAATTATTTTAAATAATGAACCGTGGAATTCTAGTTTACGAATCAGTTTTATGAATCAAGTCCCTTAACTGGCCCATCAGATTCTCTCTACAATTGGAGATACTGGGTAATTGGCAGTTATCAATGACCATTATATTTATGTAGTTTATTATTAAATATTTAATTATCAAGTCTATTGTTCCAATAGAATAGATGAATATTGATGTAAATTTAATATTGTGTAATTTTAAGTTTTTTTTTATTTCTTATTTTTACTCGATTTGAAAGAAAGATAATTTTTAATAATAATTATGGTATTCCAAACTGATTATATAAAGATTTTGATATTAACCTTTAATGATTATACTGATAATAGTAATTATCCCTGAAGTGTCACAAATATTCGAGATAATTATAAATACTAATTATAAAGAGAGCTTTACTATTTAAACCTAAAATATATGAGTGTCACTATGTGAATACGAAATTAATATCAACTGCCTTTATTGTTTTTCCTTGCGCACATGTTGACAAAAACGGAGAAGTAACCTCTTCCCCAGTACATGTAATTATTTATTTCTCTATTACATCGTCCTAAAGGTGTTTTCTTTATTCTGCGTTCCGCCGTGAGACCCTAAATAGCTGGGTTTTCCTCGTAATGATGACATGACAGTAATGAAATACTCAACAGAAACATGATGGTGAGGTAATTTTTTAAATGTGCGTATAAACTTTATAATGATTTTGCATATGTTTCAGATCACTGTTTGTAGAAGGTAATCAATATGTTACTTAGGTTTAGTCAATTTAGGGAGTCTTAATTGAACTGATGGCTATGACTGAGGTAAATTAAGACTATAACTTTGCTAACCTCTCGTGCTCAGTTTCGGAGTACTATTTACTTTCTTCAGTTATTCTACTTTTTGGAAGCTTTTATTTCTAGGCTTTGTTTATGAAGTATTTTACCATGAAATAGCATTTCCAAATCAATATAATTATGAAGCTTTTCAAAAAATCCTGATGAATCAATTAACGTCCATAACACTGAGAAATTATAATAAAAACTCTAATAATAATTAATACATAATTACGCGTCCAACGACACATCCTCGAAGGAATATTAATTATTAATCAGAGAAACATTGTAGTAATGCTATTCACTAATCATCCCCGTCTTTTGAATAAAACTGTTCTCTCAAACACCACTGAAAATGGGTAATGGGGATTATGATTAGATTAGTTCAAGGAATTCAAATGAAGTCATTTGTTTCCCATCTTTGTTCACAGACAATGACATAAATCAGACTTAATTGATCCAGATGCCTGTATTAGCCCCGCATTCATTCCTCAGTCATGATATGCAAATGACGTGCTGAAAAATAAGGAGAAAAAGTAGTAGTGAATGACAGTGAAATTATGCTGTGACTCATATACTTCACGAAAATGGAATATGATGTTGGATATGAAATTGTAGAGGCGATTAATGTAACGTTATAATCAGTCTTTTAGATAACCTGATTAAGCACTTTCTCCTGTGTTGATTTAGTTAAACAATCAGTGGCTAAATGTTCCCATGGATGGCCGTATCATACAGATGTTTACCTCGCTGATTTTAGAAATATAAATAAATACTGACGGACCATAATGTTATCACAGTATTTCTGTTTTGGAGATTTATCTTTTATCTTTTATCTTTATATGCCATTATCGAAAGTTAAACATTGCCTCTGCCACTAGATATTTTATCCAAAAAAGAGTAAATTGTAATACAATTGCCAAAACACATTCCTAGTAAATCTTCACACAATTATTTGTGGGCAAAATGTTGCCTCGATAACTTTTGAATTGTAAATAATTAAGACATATATAATAAATCACTAAATTACAACACAGTAGAAAAATAAGCTATGTTTTCTAATAGGCACGACGGTAATAAAATTATTATACCACCAACAATAACAATAATAATTGGAGCATTTAACAACAAATTGATGATGATAATAATAATAATAATAATAATAATAATAATAATAATAATAATAATAATAATAATAATAATAATAATAATACCTGGGAATAATAGAAGGAGAAGATATAAAACACCAAGAGATGAAGGACACGATCAGGAAAGAATATATGCAAAGACTTAAGACGATACTCAAGTCAGAACTCAAAGCCGGAAACATGACGAAAGGAAGCAGGGAGAGGACTACTAAACATAGAGGACTGCGTCAACATCGAGAGCAGAGCACTGAGGCAATATCTGAAACCTAGTGAAGAAGAGTGGCCAAGGAGTGCATGGGAAGAAGTACTGATAAAAGTAGGCGAAGACCCAGAGATATACAGAGACAGGAGAATGAAAAACATAACAGGGGAATGGCACAACAACCAATGCACGGACAGTACATGAGACAGACTGAAGGACTGGCCAGCGATGAAACATGGCAATGGCTACAGAGGGGAGAACTCACGAAGGAAACAGAAGGAATGCTAACAGCAGCGCAAGATCAGGCCCTAAAAACCATAAATGTCCAAAAAACAATAGATGGAAACAACATCTCACCCATATGCAGGAAGTGCAATATGAACAACAAGACCATAAACCACACAGCCAGCGAATGTTCGGCGCTTGCACAGAACCAGTACAAAAAGAGGCATGATTTATTAGCGAAAGCCACCCACTGCAGCCTGTGCAAGAAACACCAGCTGGTCTGCAGTAATAAGTGGTACAAACACCAACCTGAGGGAGTGATAAAAAACGATCAGGCAAAGATCCTCTGGGACTATGGCATCAGAACAGATAGGGTGACACGTGCCAATAGACCAGACGTGACGTTGATTGACAAAATCAAGAAGAAAGTATCACTTATTGATGTCGCAATACCATGGGACAACAGAGTAGATGAGAAAGAAAGAGAAAAAATTGGTAAGTATCAAGACCTGAAAATAGAAATAAGAAGGATATGGGGTATGCCAGTAAAAATTGTACCCATAATCATAGGAACACTAGGCACGATCCCAAGATCCCTGAAAAGGAATCTGGAAAAACTAGATGCCGAAGTAGCTCCAAGAATCATGTAGAAGAGTGTGGTACTAGAAACAGAACGCAGAGTGATAAAAGTGATGGACTCCTAAGGTGGCAGGATGCAACCAGGAATCCCACACTATAAAAACCACCCAGTCGAATAAGATAACTGTGATAGAGAAAAGAAAATAATAATAATAATAATAATAATAATAATAATAATAATAATAATAATAATAATAATAATAATAATAATAATAATAATAATGGCAAACATGCTAGTTGAGAAAATCAAAAACCTCGGAATTTCCAATAAAGAAATGAAGTTGAATGCAGTTAATGCGTGAATAGGGAAGGATTCTCTGCATGATTTTCAGATAGATCTGACTAAATCAGTTGCCGATTAACTCTGCAGACATTGAAAAATAAGCATTTCAATTAATTGTGATAACACAGACCCCTGCCTCATTTGCATATAAAAGCAATTCTGATTCTCATCTTCATTACACGAAACACCAAAAGTATCCAATGGAGTTTCATGCTAATCTAAACATTTGTTAGGAAAACTTGTATTTTTTTAGCGGTCTTTTAAAATACTTATGATATACTTGCTATGCTTCATTATACAGTGAAGTTTTGCTGACGTATGCAGTCAATACAGAAATTATATATACATACATACATACATACATATATATATATATATATATATATATATATATATATATATATATATATATATATATATATATATATATATATATATATATATATGTTAAACAACTAGGGGAGTGACTAGTTATCTGGACTGATAGAACATAACAAGAGAAAAATAAGCTGAAGGCCTTACTGGAAAGGGGTTTTGGCGATAAACTTTTAGGTTAACTAAAACCACATATATTTACAATGAAACAATCAGAAGATAGGTAGAATTAAGACAGGTAAATGGGGTCCTGCAGGAGCACAAAAAGATGTTAACTGCGGTACCTAGGATTCCACTTCAAGGGCACTGCAGATTGAATTGCAATGGGTTTTCCACGGCAATGAAAGCACAATCGAAGCAGAGGGTCCACAGCAATAGAACTCCGTTCTGCGATGGGGAATGCTTACGATTACTTGGCGAATTAGCGCAATTAAGAGTTCAAGGTTGCGCTAAGGGCACCAAGGATCCTCGGTTATAAAACACATTTGAATCACTTATGACACAAGTCAATAAAGTCAGGCCTAGATGAGAATTGCAATTTAAAAAAAAAAAGAATTACATGACTGTTAAACCCAGATTCCTGGCATTTTGCCTTATTTTGGAGAGATGAGTCTTCGTAGATGTTCCAATATGGGCGGGGGGAGGGGTGGATTGGGAAATTGGCACTGGAAAAGATACTGGACTGAATAGTCAGCCACATGACTCAAGCTCAGAGGGAGCTGAGGCCAGGGGTCAGTGACTCTATAATCGCCACCGTTCTGTGTATGTGTCTCTCGAGCGTAGGTCGTGCAGGCCTATTTATGCCTTCCCCCGGATTAATCTTCCAGTTCTCCAGGTATGTCCGTTTTCTGTCATGGTACATATGGGTTTTTGGTCCGCTGCGCGCTGCCCTGACCTGATGGGTAGCTCTTTGACTAAATGGCAGGCGCAGTGACCTCATGGCTGGCCTGGGCGCCATGTGGTTCATTCGGCTTTCACTTCTGTGTTTTCCCCAATCGCTATCGCTCAGTGCTTCCCACAGCGCTGGCTCACGGTCGCCTTTAAGTAGTGCCTGCAGCCATCAGGCGAGTGGGGTATTGTCTCCAAGGGCGGCTTAGTGACCTGGGAAAGGGCTTAACGCCGTCACAAGGTCGGGGAAGGGAATAAAAGGCCGCAAAATTTTTTTAGGAGCAATTCCTCCGCGACCGGCTGTTAGAGTCAGCAGCGAGATAAATGATTTTACTGTAGATTCTTGAAGGCGAGTTGACTTGGGAAGGGTATTTGTGTGTGTGTGTGTGTGTTTTTTTGTGTGTGTATATACATACATACTATAATAAATTAACGTAATTTATTTAGTTTTGCCGGCTTTTTTTAACGTATGTTTTGCTTGATTAATCCAGTTTCTTTTGCCTATCTCTGTGAAAGCTGGATATGGGTCTTTTGCCTCCCCTCAAGGGATGTTATTGTTTTATATTAGTATTCCACCCACGAAGTTTATTTCTTGTTTTTCATGTTTGTGATGGTGATTCGGCCATTCGTCGTCTGTGCCACGTCATATTTGTCGAGGGGGCCTTGTGGCATTAACTCTAGAATTCTGTACTCGGCTCCGTCATAGAAGGACAAATGTGCTATAACTTTATTTTGGGAGTCTACGGCAGTTTACCTGTTGAGTAGAGGATACTTCCTGTTGCACACCTGCATCGTGTTGCGTCACTTGTGAGTGACCTTGTGTGCTCGTGCCCTAGTCCGAAACTGGAGTGCTTGGGACATGTTGCTGGAGGCTTTGACTTGGTGCCTCACCGTGCATATCTACCCGTTTTTCATTATTTGGAGGAGAGCTCAGAATTTCCTCTCGTGAACGGCCCATTGTGCGATACGCTCTGTATTTTCCTGCCTCTGCAATTACACTGCGCCCTTGGAGTCGTGAGGAGGCCCTTTAGTGGCGAAGAAGAGTAAGCCCACTTTATTATTATTATTATTATTCTTTACTATCGCCATTAGTTTCTCCGTGCATCGGAGCAGCATCCCTTTATCTTCGCAAGGACGTCTGTTGTACGCCCACAGTGTGCCAGCGTCAGCATTCATCTTTTGCAAGGACTATCCTAGTTAACCTAAGTATTTGTTAGGCATTGTGAAATCAACATATTGGGTCTTTGTTCTGTTAAAGTATATCTTCCGTATTAGGTATTCATCGAATATTGTATATATATATAGGTTAAGGTCTTCTTCCCCCCAACACTGGATCTCCTACTATCGTATGCTAGGAAAAGAGTGTTTGTCTTACTTCCACTGCTTACTTTCTCTTGCTCCTTAGCGTGCTAGTTAGGTAGACTATTGAGAAAGTGACTGATTGTTGTCTGTGCTTGTTGCACACTTTTCTCCCCATCATTCAGTTTTCAGGGGGGGTTCTTTTGTTATGTGTGTTATTTTGTAATAAACTATTGTTAATTTAGTTTGTGGTTTTGTGCATCCTCTCTGAGATTGTGCTCTTTGAGTGTTGGTTTGTCAGGAATCATACCCGTTTTGTGGTACCGATCTGAAATATCAGGTCTAAAAGAACCTTAAAAACTTCAAGCCATCTTCAAGTTCCTAATAATACATACATACATATATACATATACTGTATATATGTATATATATATATATATATATGTGTGTGTGTGTGTGTGTGTGTGTGTTTATGTGTGTGTGTGTGTTTGTGTGTGAATATGAAAATACCCCAAAAATAAATTCCAATGCTTGAGGGCGACCTCCGAAATTTATGTACGGATCCCCTCACTGTCGTAAAACTCTACGGAAACATTACTCCGCATTTCATTTATTCCTACCTGGTTATATGCAGAATAAAATTACAGAACCTCCAGCTTCTGTACCATTTGTCTCAGCGTAAAATGAACATTGGGCAGCTTTGGTCTAGCAATAGAACGGAATGAAAAATAATTGTACGTAGAATTAAGGAGATTCAACACAAAATAAACTCGACTGATGCTACCATTTTATTGAACTGTATTATTATTATTATTATTATTATTATTATTATTATTATTATTATTATTATTATTATTATTATTATTATTATTATATTATTATTATTATTATTTAGAGCAACGTAAGTCAAGGACTTAAAGGCTGAATACATATGAAACCATATTCCAATAGCCAATTTACTTCATAACAGCTCCATCCCATTGCAAAATTGCCAATTTTGTTCCTTTTCTTGAGGGATTATGATAAATACTGGCACTGGCAATTTTACTAAGTAAATAAAAAAGGAAACTATTACATTTTGAATTTTTCAGGTTGAAAGATCATTCATTTATCGTTTTCATTTAAGCATTCTTTTCTGGTTAGCATGCTAGGAATTGTATATCAATTATACCGAAAGTCAGCCTATTTGAATACATACTTCATCTCTCTAAATTCCTTTCAATGGAATGTGCGGACGTTAATGGTAAGGCAATTTCTTCATGCAATAGCACTTCAATTTTCCCTTCCACTGATTCGATGCTGCAAACTGAACCACTCTGAGCTCTCCCAACTATTCAATGAATCTTGAATCCAGGTCTTACACGAAACTCGAGCGATTATTTACGTACCTTAATCACCATAATCCATCTCTCTTGGATGAGAAATTATTGCAAATTTCCGACCGGGAGAGAATCATTCCTTTTGTCTTTGGCGAACTGAATATCTTATCATAGAACGCAAACCCTTCTAAGGTATTTGGAATTTAATCTGCATAGTCGGTTGTTCTCCCTTTATGATAATGAAAGAGGATTTATTATAGGAATTTTGTTTAGGTTAATATTACAAAGTAGGGTTGGCTCTAAGATGAAGATCTATATTAATATGAAATACGATAATGTTATGTTTATCCGGTTAATTAAATATGCATTATATATATATATATATATATATATATATATATATATATATATATATATATATATATATATATATGTGTGTGTGTGTGTGTGTGTATATATATATATATATATATATATATATATATATATATATATATATATATATATATATATATATATATATGACTGTATATATGTGTGTGTATAAAGAGAAGAGAGAAAGGTATACTTATCTAAAATTTATACGCTGAATTAAGTATGTTCGCAACCAAATAAGTTCATTTCTAACACAACATTAATTTTTATATATTTCACGTACTAAATAGCTTTCACTGCAAAGCATTTACGCAAATCATTTCAATCCAACGTCAAGTGAAGTGAGATAACCAGCAAACATCGGCAGTAAACTGTTCTCAGTATAGTGCAGAAAAAGTTAGATGCCGTCCTTTATAGTAATCTATATTGTGAATGTAATATTACATTTAAACTTTAAACTTTTTCTTTCTTCTATTCTCCAATTCCAAATTTCGAATATTTTCTTCTGTTCTGAGACATCTATCGTCACATTTATATAACTGATTAGTGAATACTTTCTTCCCACGAGAATTATTGGTTTCAGATTCTTTTAAAAACAAATATTTCACGTAAAGTCATGAAAATGTTATTGATACTCTATAGTTAATATTGAGAAACAAAAATGAATTAGCTGTGACAATTCGAAGCTATAAAAAAATTGCCCTCTCACTAACAATGAACGTTTTTACTGTTCTTTCGGAATAAAATATAATAATTGTAAAAAATGGTGGATTTACCTCATATAATAAAAATATCCTCTCATACTCTACCTTGTTACACCAATGCTACGTGAGTGGCAATTACAAAAATAATGTTTTTTTTATACAAATCTTCTGTGAATTTGTATTGTTGTTTTTATAAATTAACTAGATGCAAATAGTCATAAATTTTTGAAAATTATCATCATTTACGTACATACATACATAGCTTACAAATTTTACGCACATGGTGTCTGTTGCAAACCTAGATCCTTTTCATTAGTTATATGGTATCAGTTATTATTTAGGTGGTAGAAATAATCCCTTGTCAGACGAATATGTAACGACTAATTGTGCAATTATTGATTAGTTGATGTAGAAATTATATATATGAATATATATATATATATATATATATATATATATATATATATATATATATATATATATATATATATGTGTGTGTGTGTGTGTGTGTGTGTGTGTGTGTGTGTGTGTGTGTGTGTGTGTGTGTGTGTGTGTGTGTGAGAGAGAGAGAGAGAGAGAAGAGAGAGAGGTTATTTATTGTATCCTTCCATTCATGGCCAATATACGTTACCATATTAACACCCCCATATACAAGTGACAAATTATCAGGAATTCTCTTATTTCTAACCTGAAGTACCAAGTAATTAAGTTGTAGGTCTCATTGAACCAGCAAACTGATGGCAACTCCGTAATGTTCACCAAGTGTAAAATTACGGGAAGGTTAATTAACCAACCAAAATTAGAGCCCATGTTGTCAATGGCAGTGAAATGGAAGCTAATAAAATAGGGCTAATTATATTTCTCTAATTACGCCCTCTGAGCTTCGTTTAATGCGTATAGTTGACAATAAATTATGTAGAAGATAGTGGCTGAATACGCGATTTGAAATGTTCATTTAGGATGTAGCTGAAAATTACATTCTTTAACACTCTATTCTTCCCAATTCTGATAAACTTAAAAACTTAGAGCGTTTGACTAAAAGCAATCAAAAAATACGTGGAAATATAAAGAAATACAGAGAGACAGTCATGAAATCCTGTATTCTCATTGCAAATGACGATAGTGTACTCACCACTTGAATGATTTCTGGAAAAAATAAATTTTAAAAAGTTAAAATGAGTTTGCAATAACTCACACAAAGGAGCTGGAAATCTTGTACATACTTATTACTGTCAGGGAAGTCAACAAGAACGGTAAGAAAATTAAATCTTTTTCAGAACAATGGAAATCCAATGTTCCGTTCTCGGAACTCTTCAACGCAACCAATATATCAACACCGAAAAGTTAATATTATCGCATCTGTTTACACAAAGATATTAATAAATAACCTTTGTTGGAGATAATAACTCCCATTCATTACGGGGAATCTGGAATGAAGTCCGGATATTATCATCCTGACCTACTTTTGAATGGCAGTCCATTTATCTGGGACATAATAAATCGAATTTTAGTGAGATGCCGTTATTATTTTTTCTGCCCTGAATGAAAAGACAATCAATTTTGCTTCGTCAAAGAATTCAATCATGACAAATCTGAAAATTATGAAGCTAGTGACTGGTGACAGATCTACTGCATATTCATAAAATCATTACAAATGCTGGAAAGGAATATATACTGATAATAAATGCTAAACATTACTGAACCCAGCTGTTACACTGATTAAACCACATACAACGAAACAAGGTAATATAGCATAATGACTTCAATTCAAGGAGAAAATTGACACTTTCGGAAAAAGGAAACTAAACTCAAGTGGTTTAGGAAAGCTACTCAAGTTCTGGGCTCCCAGAGAGAATTCCCAAAAATGTTCAAGTGATCGTTGTGGATATTTAAGGACGCATTCCACCACTAATAGGAGGAGGAGGTCAGCTGAAGCGGAGGCTGTGGAAATGGAATTCTGAAGGTGTGCAATTCATTATTTTCAAAATAATGGTGAATCATATTCCTTCACATATATGAACTGGAAATTATTAAAATACATTTTCTTAGATGCTTACATATATAGATACTTACGTAAGCTGTTTATTTTTTTCTTTTTTAAGTGTAATAATATTCCTTTTTTTCAAGATGAAGGAAACCCACTGCTGATCAAATTCTTGGCTTAAAAATCAATTTTCATTTATCATTAATGCTAACATGTCAATTTCTTGAAATACTTTCTAATTCATATCTTTCAAACTTGCGCTGTTTATATCTCATACTTAAGATGTAACTGTCAGTATTATATATATATATATATATATATATATATATATATATATATATATATATATATATATATATATATATATATATATATATATATATATATATATATATATATATGTGTGTGTGTGTGTGTGTGTGTGTGTGTGTGTGTGTGTATGTATGTATGTATGTATACATACATGCATACACAGAAAAAGTGTCATGTATTGCGAAAGTGAAGAGAAAAACAGGGATGAACTGAAATACTGTTCAAAATGTACTACAGAACGAACCTTAATAGTTTAAGAGCGGGAAGGGTAAAAGTGAAATGTGATTACCAAAAAAGTGCTACGATGTGAAGGCTATAGAATTACTGGTAGTAATACTGACTGGCTGACAATAGTGTACTTCATATATCTGACTGACATTTTGATGAGACAAAAGCTTTAACGTTTCAAATTTGTTCCATTAGGTAATAGGGGAGTTGATACGAGCGAAAGCAAGTGTAAAGGTGCCTTGGAAAAGTATCAGGTTTTTCTGTAAAACAGTTTTATGAATAGGGAATTAAGGGTGATATTATGTAGCTTTCTGGTCGTGTTATTTGAGAATAGCCATTGATATACTCAAGTTAATGATTTTAAATTTCCTGTTACTGTCGAAGAATAATATATAATGTGGTTTCCTTTTGCTTTACACGTACATTATTTTATGAATAAAGTACAAACCTAGATATTGAAGGCATTTAAAGTTATCTATATTTTATAATGTATTCATCTTATTATTTTCTAGCCCTCGAATAAACATAAAGAAGTATAGATCCCATACTCATGACTGAGCTTATTCCGAAAGACAAGAAGTAAGTCTCCTGAAAATTAATGTAAAGTAATCGATGATGGAAGACATAAGGAGTTGGTTTTGCAGTTTTGTCAAGAGATATTTTAAGATTTTAATGGAATACAAAGCCCCTTGTCACCAGAATTATTCGTCAGGAAAGGGTTTACTAAATCCAGAAGTTACAGTTTACGTAAAAGGTGTATGGTTATACGAGAACATTACTTTATACCAATATCATACTTGCGTGTCTTGGGGCAAAACATTTATTCACGACAGACCTCATTCACTCCCGAAGCCAAACAACAATTACTACATTGAAAGCCCAGGCAACGCATCCAGCGACAAATTGCCTTCCAGATCTCATTCCAGCCTAACGGAGGAAGCCAGCAAGCAACTCGACTGCCAAGCGTCACAGGAAAGAGAACAGGAGGCAATAGAAATTCCAGCCATCCTTTCTCTGGCTCTCTGGCTCAAATGGAGATTTTCATGACCACGACATTGGTCTCGGATTCAAGTAACGCGCTTAAAGTTGGAGACGAATTACGCACGGAAGGGTATGCTGGCATATGGCGGGGCATTAATTCAGATAATTGGGCGCATAACGGATTCCCCTCGTATGCAACGCTAATGGCAACGACAGCTGTTCCTTCTCCACAAATATCCCGGGTACAAGCCAGTGAGGTCTGATATTGAATTGGGCTTTGGCTTTCGTGGTTCAGAGGTGAGTACTTTGGATTCCAGTGTATATATTCTGCAGATACAGTTATATGGGGAAATTCAGTTATTCAGTTCTCTACTAATATCGATTCTAATTGAAATTTACTGACTGCAAAAAAGTAAATGAATAGGAATATTATATTCTAGGAACTTGTTTAAGTTATTTTGCAAAATTTTTGTTATTTTTCTATTAATAGACATCTAGGTTGAATATAATGACTGGGAAAAAATAAATAGCAATATAATTTGTAACAAACGGTTATTATAGTTATACTAATTCGCTGAGATTTATATACTGCGACTGAATTTTTGGAAAACAAACACATGAACTATAAAAATTCTCTCTCTCTCTCTCTCTCTCTCTCTCTCTCTCTCTCTCTCTCTCTCTCTCTCAATGAATCAATTTAAGTTAGGTTTTGAAATAGGCTTTCAAATTACCAAAATATCTTTCCTGATGATGAGATGTCGGGAGGTGAGCCTTATCTCATCCTCTGATTCCAGATACCGTCATGTTTTGCCCCACTTCGGTCAGAACACGTCAAGGGAATGCAAAGGAAAACTTAAAAAAAGAAAAGCAAATTGAGTTCCCATCCGCCACAAAATGACAAGTGGGGGCGATGTTTGACATCTATCAGTCTTCCGAGATACGATCAGCCCGGGCCCTTCAAATATGCACAGCCATGCGTGCATTTTAACCCCCAGAAAAGGCCTCATTCACTTCTTGCGCGGCCCGGTTCGATCCAATTCTGCCTTATTTTCCGGATCTATTGGACGATGCAGGTGGAACCTCCTGCTGCTCCTCTCTTGATGATATATGCATATCGACTCCGCCAGGCAAAGCGATCAGTAAGATGTCTGCTGCTGCTGCCAGAGATGCGTTCGGGAAAGGTTTGTACATGAATATAGATTGAAATGCTGGGTCTTTTTAGCGTGATGGATGCAGTCTCTCTCTCTCTCTCTCTCTCTCTCTCTCTCTCTCTCTCTCTCTCTCTCTCTCTCTCTCTCTCCTGAACTATCTGCCGCGTGGGTGTCTTTGATTGAATTTAACCATTTCGTCATTGCATTGGATTTGACCTTTTCATGCAATTTGCAATAATTTTACGAATGAGGGAAAAGTGATTTAATGGAGCAAACATACCTAAATACACTGAAACATGTTTTGCATTAATCATACATAATGAATCTTATGTTGTCGGGGTCAGATAATTACATTCCCATTTATTATTCTTTGATAATCTTTTAAACCTTTCGCAAACAGAATGTCATAAGGAAAAGTGACAATTAATAGACAGAGGTAAATAAATCATTACTATTATTGGAAATAAATACACAATCAAACGTTATAAATTATTGGAAACCTAAATACCTAAAATCAAATAATGTGAATGAAATGTTATGCACGCACACACACAAATATACTGTGTGTGTATATATATATATATATATATATATATATATATATATATATATATATATATATATATATATATATATATATATATATATATATATATATATATATATATATATATATATATATATATATATATATATATATATATATATATATATATATATATATATATATATATATATATATATATATATATATATATATATATATATATATATATATATATATATATATATTTATATATATATATATATATATATATATATATATATATATATATATATATATATATATATATATATATATATATATATATATATATATATATATATATATATATATATATATATATATATATATATATATATATATATATATATATATATATATATATATATATATATATATATATATATATATATATATATATATATATATATATATATATATATATATATATATATATATATATATATATATATATATATATATATATATATATATATATATATATATATATATATATATTATTATTTTGCCAGCCGTAGCTTCACAACAGAATGCTACAAAACAGCTAACAACAAAACAAGAAAACTGAGAGGAATGGAAAGAATTGGAATACTAACCTTAATTATTTCTTTAAGTCAAGTTACTGCAAGGGGTAATTATACTCAGTTAACAATTAACAATGCTTACTTGGCAAATAATAACAAAGCTCGCAAATTAATTATAACAGGGCCACACATGCTTGACCAAATAAGAGGGATATATAATTATTTAACGGTACTGTAAACGGTGGAATTCCTTTGTTCCATCACACATGGAGTGTGCCAACGACGAATGAATGTGAGCCGAGATTTGTCCTACGTCACACACGATAATAGCATTACTCTCAAAGAGAGAGGTGTTGAATGAACTATAGGCCTAGCATGAATAAAGACCCTAACTACAGTACATACCATCTAGATATCCTAACTCACTACAATATCACACCCAAATGCTTAAAAATTGCTCTAACTACCCGAGCAGGCACATGGACAGCACAGCCATTCCAAAGACACTTTACTAACACTTTTTCCTAATCTGGAAATTAACTAAGCATGCAAACGATGGGTGGCAGTGGCTTGGAAGAGGGGTGACTAGGAAAAAAGGGGTTTACAGAGATGAATGGAGAGAAAGAAGTACACTTGGTGAATCACACGATTTATTTGGAGGGGTTTCATTAAAAAGATCAAGAAATACTTCAGAAGGAGGAAAAACTGGCTGTCAAAACACTCGAGTTCGTCTTCGGCTTACCGTAGAAGTCCAAAGGAGTAATCCAGCAGGGTTATCCTGAACTGAGACACGTGGCTGGAGTAAAGGTGGTGGTCCTGTGAAACATACAAGCAGGAAATGGCATCCGCTCTCGACAATAACCAAAACAGAATTGAGGGCGAATTCGGGCGCTCACAGCTGAACTGAAAGGCCAGACTGCCTTAGGGCTCAATGTGGCCGCTGTCCCAGGTAGGTTCCTTCCAATCCTTGCAGTGCAACAAGGCTTTTTAGCAGCTGAGGGGAAAGGATACAGGGGAATACAATGAGAGGATTATGCTACGTGGGCAGGCATTTGCACTGCGTTTGCACAGAGGTGGCCATCTTATGAGCAAGGATTAACCCTGCCCATACAATAGTTCTCCATTTTAGCAGACATTTCATCCTTAACAGGAGGGAAGGTCTGCAAGAACAGGATTAACGTGAGCGAATGTAAATTACTCTAAATAAGGGGTGGTTTTGGATGGCTGGCCATCTGAGCATACTTTCTCATACATGAAATAAAATAGCACTACCTAATGCTAAGAACATGTGCCTGTGCTTATTTAAATGAAGTACTGTCTGCAGGATAACATTTAAAACCTGAATACCAAGTTAACTAGACACAGAGGTCACAAAGTTGAACTAACTGAATTTACACAGACCCAAGCTAATGCAGCACTATCAAAGTGATAAACTAGCTTACATTGAGGATGATGTATCCCTAAGATAAATGAACATGTTAAATAGTGGGAATACAAGTCCTGGTTAGACTACAAGGTTAGAACATGATCTAGGCATCATTCTCTGGGCACGGTGCCAGAATTGCTCTAGTAAGGTAAGGCACTGTATGTGTATATATATATATATATATATATATATATATATATATATATATATATATATATATATATATATATATATATATATATATATATATATATATATATATATATATATATATATATATATATATATATATATGTATATATATATGTATATATATATATATATATATGTATATATATATATATATATATATATATATATATATATATATATATATATATATATATATATATATATATATATATATATATATATATATATATATATATATATATATATATATATATATATATATATATATATATATATATATATATATATATATATATATATATATATATATATATAGTTTATATATATATATATATATATATATATATATATATATATATATATACATATATATATATATATATATATATATATATATATATATATCACACAGGTGCCATGAGAGCTTGGTGGCTCTGTTAACTACCTGGACCTTCTACACCACCTCTTACTCCTCTTCCTTCTTGATTTCTTCCACCTTTTAGGCTGAGATCTCCTAGCTGGGGCCTGAGCACGCGGCTCCAGAGGAGGCTGAGAAGACTTGGGCTAGGTCAGTGCCCGCAATACAACTAACCTTGCGACCTAGACCTGGATTGACTGTGGGTGTTACATCAACCAGTAAAACAGGCACTGAGCTGACGACTACCTCGGCAGCTGCATCAACCTCGGCATCAGTGGTTCCAACTAGTCCTGCCAGCTTTTCGGCATGGCCTCCACATCGGTGATCATCTTAAATAGAACTTCTTGGTGATGATCGTTAACCTAAGTCTTATCTCCTGGGGACGGTGGTGAAGAAGAAGAGGTAGCTGTAGGTGCAAGAGGCTCACAGATTACAAGGGTCAACTTAGGCACAAGTTGCGAGGCCATGCCGGGGTACGAGCTTCCGCTGTGATCAAGGGAATCCAGAAAAGACCTTACTGAACCTCGGGCTGGCTCTTGATCGGACACTGGTAGCCGGGCCAGGCCGGTAGATGAGAGGGGTCCCGGACTGGGATCTCCTGAAGGGTGATTGGCAGCATGAGCTGGCACTGACACTGGTACTAAGGCAGTCTCAGGCACAGTTTTTGGAGGAGAGACGTCAGTGGTCTTGGGGCCAAGAGTACCGGACTTCCAAGTGTGTACAACTTGCAATGAACCAGAATCTGGCTAATCAATTAGTCTGAGAATATGAAAATCTATATAAGACTCTTAACTGTGATATGAAATCAATATAACGCCTATTTCCCTCTGATGGGCTAAATAATCTAGTGGGGTTGAAAGCAAAATCTAACACCATAGGTTAATTTTAAGAAAACAGAACCTGTCCTCTCTCTCTCTCTTTTGAAGTCTAACAATTCTAATATAATATGACGATAAAATTTCCCTAGGCAATTATATATGCTTATCCCACTAAAATGAAGGATGCATAAGTTTACGTTACCTAACTCCTAGCAATGAGGAAATTTGCCTTATAGTCCAAAACCCGCAGAAACTAATTTGTTATAACTCAAGTTTGCGTTTTATGAAATAACATCCGTCCGAATGCTACTCCTTAGCAAATAAATGCTAACTTTGTGGGCATGCTCACCATCTAAAGTTATAACATGCACAAACAATGCAATATCATGTTAAACATGTGTGTTGACGAAATACTGACATTTCCCTAGGTGAAACTGCGTAAGGTTCGGGCACAAAAATAGCATTCCTTTGGCTTTAGTGCCTGGATGCAGTAATCTAGGCTGGCTAAATCAGGCTTGCACTTTGTTTACGTGAACACGTCCTTGGCTAAAAAGGACTAACTTTCTTAAATCATGCAGTGAAACAGATTTTACCTGACAAATCAAAATCTAGCATGCATTAATTGTAAAATTAATGCTTTAACCACTGTAAATATGCGCAGGATCTTTAAAATTCCTATCACTAATGCACTGAGGTTTGCTAACCTGCCTGAGGAATATCAATATTTCGATATGTTGTCTGCTAGGTAAAACTGCACGGTTTTTAAGGGTGAAATCGCTTGTGACATTGAATTCCCACACTGGTTTATTTTTGCTTATAATTTACGTACGCTTATTTACTACATTAATTTAGTTACTTGATATTTAGCAAGGCCGCCAGTGTTACTTGTCAGCTGTGGCTTTGCAACGGAATGATATAAAATGGCTGAGAGGAATGGAAAGAATGGGAATACTAACCTTAATTATTTCTTTACGTCAAGTTACTGCAAGGGGTAATTATACTCAGTTAAAAATTAACACCGTTTACTTAGCAAATAAAAACATTAGCTCACAAATGAATTATAACCAGGGGCACACGTGCTTGAACAAATAAGAACAATGTATAGTTGTTTAATGGTGCTGTAAAGGGTGAAATTCTTTTTTTCCGTCACACATGGAAGGTTCCAGCGACGACTGAAAGTGAGTTGAGAGTTGTCTACGTCATACATGATAAAGGTATCCCTCTGAAAGAGAGAGGTGTTGAATTAAATATAGGCCTAGCATGAATAAAGTCCCTAACTATATACCATATAGATATCCTAACTCACTACAATATCACGCCCAAATGCTTAAAGATTGCTCTAACCACTCGAGCAGGCACATGGACAGCACAGCCAGTCAAAAGACACTTTGCTAACACTTTTTCCTAATCTGGAAATTAACTAAGCATGCAAACAATGGGGGCAGTGGCTTGCAAGAGGGTTGACTAGGGGAAAAATTTTGTTAACAGAGATCAATGGAGAGAGAGAGAGAAGTACACTTGGTGAATCATGGGATTTATTTGGAGGGATTTTGTTAACAAGGTCAAGAAATACTTTAGAAGGAGGAAAAACAGGCTGCCAAAATACTTGCGTTTGTCTTAGGTTTACCGTAGGAGTCCAAAGGAGTGATCCAGTGGGCTTATCCTGAACTGAGACACGTGGCAGGAGCAAAGGTGGTGGTCCTTGCAAATGGCATCCACTCTCGACAATAGCCAAAACAGAATTGAGGGCGAATTTGGGCGCTCACAGCTGAAATGAGAGGCCGACCCGTCTTAGGGCCCAATATGGCCACTGTTCCAAGTAGGTTCCTTCCAATCCTTGCAGCGGCGCTCCCTCTCTCGGCTACCTAGAACGACAGGGCTTTTTAGCAGCAGAGGGGAAAGGATACAGGGAGATAAAATGAGAGGATTATGCTATGTGGGCAGCTGTTTGCATGGAGGGAGCCCTCTTATGACCAAGGGTTAAGACATGCCCATAAGAATATATATATATATATATATATATATATATATATATATATATATATATATATATATATATATATATATATATATATACGCACACACTCACACACACACACACACACACACACACACACACACACACACACATATATATATATATATATATATATATATATATATATATATATATATATATATATATATATATATATACACACACATATAACATGTTTTATGGGTTATGTGTAGCACAGTACTGAGTGGTTGGTTTTGGAAAATCATCAGTGTAGTTTTCGAAATAATAATAATAATAATAATAATAATAATAATAATAATAATAATAATAATAATAATAATAATAATAATAATAATAACTTTCTTCATTAACTGTTTACTGCAGATAGACTTTTCTGTCTCATATAGCCTCCCTTGTAGGAAGTTCCCTTGCGTTTGTATATCCTAACATAAAGTTTTTCTGTTTCATCTGCTAAAAAGAATCCTGTTGTTAGAGAGAGAGAGAGAGAGAGAGAGAGAGAGAGAGAGAGAGAGAGAGAGAGAGAGAGAGAGAGAGAGAGGGGCACTGAGGGAGTTTAGGAAGGTTTTTTCCCTAAAAGAGAAGGTAAAACAAGTATTAAAAGAACAACTTGAAAGGAAGTCCCTGTCGAAAGTCAGGGACTTAGCAGAGTCACTGCCGTAAAAGCAACCGCCTGGGAGAAAGGTTTCGTTTAATGATTCATGAAATGAAACGAGAGCCTGAAACGTCAGTCTGAGTTTCCTTTTTGTCTAAAGGTATCAATTCTATATTTTCTTATTAAATCCAAATATAAATATTTAAAGGTTGTGACGTATAATCGTACAGTGCTTTTACACAGCAGAAGTTCGTAGTATGTCTAAATCTAAATGATTACAGTTGTGAACTATAATTGTGTATAACTTTTCATAGGAAGATTCTATTCTCTCTTCATATTCCAGTGTATTCCTTTCTCTCTCTCTCTCTCTCTCTCTCTCTCTCTCTCTCTCTCTCTCTCTCTCTCTCTCTTCTTGAGAATACCACAGCAGGGGGTTTGTCTGCAACGTCCCTTAGGCCCAGAGCTTCACCCACTTTTTTTGCCTTTTACTTTATCTCCATTCCGGATTCCTTTTTTTCATTATCCTGTCCAGCCACTCTA
>NC_089771.1:11708610-11728610 GCF_040412425.1 Macrobrachium rosenbergii
AAATAAAATTATTGGTTATAGGTTATATATTAGAATGATATGTATTAATTTCTATCTTTTATAAACGCGTATTTAAAAACAATAAATAACCAATTACCTAACATTCCTCCAAGAAGGGAAAGGTCTGGTTTGATTCATGATTACGTTATTGTATGAATTGGCCAAATTTTACTTACTTGACATCTGGCAACTGCTTCATCATAAGAAAAACGATAATCACAAGTCATTTTCCCCAACCGTTCATACATATGGTTGAAGACGTTGTATGATATAATTAGTAAATAAAACACATTCCCTTTTTGCGTAGGGTGTTAAAATGGTTCTACACACGATCCTACATCATTTTTACATGATCACCAATATCATGTATGAAGAACAAGCTTACAAAACACGTCAATTCATACCTTTGCTGATACAATCATACACAGTAAGGAATAGTATTCCCACCATTTAGGAAAATAAAATTATTGTTTATGGTAATATATTAGAATGATATATGAGTATATTCATTTCTATCTTTTATCAACACGTATTTATTCAAAACAATAAATAACCGATTGCCTAACATTCCTCCAAGAAGGGAAAGATTTTGTTTGATTCAAGATCACGTTATTGTACGAACTGACCAAGATTATAGATGCTGTGTGTGTAACTTTATACACAATTCATCGTTAAGGAATTTTATGTCATTGTAAAGATAATGAATTGTAATCTATTATGTTATGTTAAAAAGGTCCCTAAAACCAATATAAGAAATATGTATCACGAGCTGAAGTTAGCAGTATAGGAAAGTGTTTTGCCACTTTTTTTTCTTAATATGATGTGGGGGTGGAAGGCTAACTCTTGCAGCAATTCACTTAATAATAGGAAATAGGTAAAAAGGCGTAACAGAGTATAAACTAAATATTTCTTATTAAAAAAGTACGTCTCCTCTCATACAATATTAATGAATGAATTTATATTAGAACTGAGGTGTTGGTTCAGTTTTTTTATGAACTAGACAGTGAAGTTTGCTTTCATTATAGTTACACATATCGTAAAAAGACATCACTGGCCTAGGCCTATACCAAATTGTCTGTATCACATGGAAATATTGTTTTAGATTTTTATTGTATGATTTGGAGTTATAACAGCCTACAAATAGCGTTGAAGGGTCTAACAGTGAAATGAATAATGCCTATACCATAATTTACTCATATTCTCATCAGAACGTCTGAGATGCTAGCCAGAAGAAATAAGACGACAAACTGCCATGAAATTGGCGCCAACCTGTCCACACGTGCAATTACCTGTCAGTCGGTCAGAAGATGTTTAGATAATCCCATCAGTTCATCCGTTCTGGTGATTGAACTGTCTTTGCCCACAAACTGTTGTCTACACATAAGTTTTAACAGCCTGACCGTGAATACATGGCCTTAGGCTGTTGAATTCTATAATAGTGCAAGGGTGTGTTGGGAGAGAATGAGAAAGAGAGAGAGAGAGGAGAAGAAGGGAGGGGAAAGTGGGAGGGAAAGAGAGAGATAGTTTACTGAATGTCATTCAGAGTTTTTCCAGGTAGCACCAGGTTGGTCAGCTATATATATATATATATATATATATATATATATATATATATATATATATATATATATATATATATATATATATATGTAATTGTTATGATTATGGAACCTGGGCTCGTTTCTCGTTATATGGACATCATAATTTCTTCAAATTTCTTGCACTTGGATCTTAAGGCTTTGTAGTGGCAACCATATCCAAAAAAGCATGAAGAATTCGAGAAGTTAAGAGGGCACTGTGGCTATTGAAATTACATATGTATCTGTAAAAAAGTGACATATGGTAAATATATATACATATATATATATATATATATATATATTATATATATATATATATATATATATATATATATATATATATATATATATGTGTGTGTGTGTGTGTGTGTGTGTGTGTGTGTGTGTGTGTGTATAATTTATATATAGGATCTCTCTCAGAACGAGTTAATACACAAATAAAATGGATTGCATTACTCTAATCACTTCTAACAAGGGAATGGCGTTACTCTATGCACTTCTAGAAACGGACACACACTGGCACTGATAAATACACTGTTGCAAAGTCAAATTAACAGGAATTTAATTATATTATGAATTGTGAGAGAGAGAGATACTGAGTCAGTATTAGTGTCATCTAGAATCATTTCACTTTCATGAGTGGTGTTAGTGTCATTTGTCAAGTGTTTCCTCGTTTGCCAAGAGAAGTCCGCCCTACTGAGCTCATATAATTGTATGACTACTAGAATTTTAAAGACCTCTTTTATATGGTCCATTTATGTAAACAATTGAATCACTTAATGTTCCAATTTACAGTTCATTGATTTATCATACATTTCCATTTTGGTGAGATCTGTTACCTTTAATTTACCAGTCTGCTGCTGCAATTAAATTAAGTGTTTAGAAGCAGATTTCTCACTTGGCGACCTACCAATTATTATTTGTTCTTTTTTTTTTCTTTCTCTGGTTACGGTATTTCGAGAGTTTTATTGCAAGGTCCTATTAATCACGGTCAGGATCCTTTGTGTTAATTAGTAACTAGCATTCCTTGCTAGCTAGACTCGTAAGAATTAATTTCTCGAAAAAATGTATCTGTATTTCAAACTCGTGAATAGGAAAGTGTAAACCAGTGAATATTGCATGCCACACTTGATTAGGAACTCATAAATTCGTTTAGAAATCATTCTAAAGCGAATCGTAGCAGAGCACCTTTTAAATTTAGCGCCGCTACAATGAGTGTGTGATCTGCAAACGACCTTGGTAGTATGTGGCGAGGTTTTGCATTGCGTGTTAGCAATCTTGCATGTGTTAGCCGTTAGGAAGTTAGCTTGTGTATGATCCGTGAACAGTTACCATCGGGAGAAAAGTGCACGTTTCTCTCTGTGTGAAATAGTAAAATTCCCTTGACTATTCACAGTGTTGGCAATCGCTCCACCGTGTAAGCCAGACACCACAGACTCGTCCCCAAAAACAAACCCACAATCGTCCGTCACTAAGTTACCTCCTCCCTACACTGACGCACGACTGCTGTTCACCTTATTTGTATTTAACAATTCGTAGACCAGTTGAGCAAGGATTCGTAATTTCAAGCGGTAATTAATTTCTATACATATTCCTGTTTCATTCCATCAGAGGAAATTCATGTATTTCCTTCTGGTTCTCATAAATTAGTGAGAACGTGTGTGTTGAAGTGACGTCACTCTTCTTGCTTAGCCAGCCAGCAATTCGCTCCCTCGTTTGTTTACACAAGTAGTCGCGGCCTTGAACTGTCATCCGCCGACGAGTTGACGAGTTGTCCTTTTATTCATTACATAACACACACTGATTATTATTTGCACAAATTTGATATCACTGTTACGGAGCTCATTTTTATAATTCTTGCAATTTAGTGACAATTATCGATATTATTATTTGCTTTTAAGAGCGCAGGCATTTTGCATTTTTTTTAAATAAACGCAAACAGATAACCTCTTCCTTTAAAGGCAATTAATCATTGTAACATTCATATTTTCATTGCAACGTAAGAGGGCAAGTTTAGCATTTTATTAGCTCTGCTGTTATCTTTTCTTACGCGTTCTTAAGCTACATTTTGTATATTTCATTTGAGAGAGTTTTTTTTCGTTCACTAATCGAGTCATTCGAATTTACAAACCTTGAATATGCGTGTCAGATATTAATTTCTCGAATCGCGTCTTTCTATAAAAAAAAAAAAATTTATCTTCCTTGCGAGTGTTAACCTTCTGCTAAGCCTTCCGGCAAGCAAATGTAATTATTGCTATTGTCCTAGCGATATTTTGATTTCCGCTACGATTTGGATCAGTGAATGTAATTATTTTAATGTACTAGGCAGTATTGTACTGGGATTTCTAGTTTTATATATACCCAATGGGGAGATCGACAAACCCATTCATAGACTGTACTTATTAATGCGCTTATTGTGCTAATCTTATATTTTCTTTGTGTTCTACTTTTGCTCCATATTTCAAACCCAGAAGTACGTTGTGATCTGCTGTCCCATAGGACAGACACCAGGGGAAGCTAGGGTATCCTGGTAGCCATATTAAATTTACACATAGCTGTTATTTTGCAAATGGAACTAGACACTAGGTGGGAATTGTTTTCAGTTTCTAGAATACGTAGTGGTGAACGTCGGATTTTCACCTACGTACTATTTTATTTTGGTTAAAATAATCACACCTTTGCTCCACATGTTACAGTTGGGTCCGTAGGCTTTGACTCATGCATTGTGTTAAAATAATCATATCTTTGCATTCATAGGCTTTGACCCATGCATTGTAAAATAATAATACCTGTGTATTCGTAGGCTCTGACCCATGCACTGTGTTATATTAATAATATCTTTGCATTCGTAGGCTCTGACCCATACATTATGCTAAATAATTATACCTTTGCATTTGTAGGTTTCAACTCGTGCTTTATGTTGGAGTAGTCATACTCTTGCATAGTAGTCTTTCACCAGTGCCTTGTGTTCAAAATACCTTTACATTGTAGGCTTTGACCCATTCCTTATGTTCAAAATACCTTTGCATTGCAGGGTTTCACACATGCATTGTGTTCCAAATACTCAAACTTCTGCATTGTAGGCTATGACCCATGCATTGTGTTAATCCTCAAGTTTTATTTGTCTTTCTTACCATAGGGGCACGCTTATTGATTTTGTTTGCAGCACACTCTGCATAGTTCAGTGTGCCATTTCCATCCCACATAATGGTTGTGTGGCCATCCTAAGATTTCAGCATTTCTGGGGAAGATCGCGCCCGCTCTAAGCATGAGCCATGTCCGACGCTGGGGAAATCAAGGCCTTCAAGTAGGTAGGGAAACTTCTGGGACTGAGACAACAGATCTGACAAATTGGGTTCAAACCCAGATCAATGCTGCTAGGCAAGAAAAGGAGAAGGAGTGACAGCATGAGCAATTTTTGGAGCAAGAGAAGAAGGAGAGACAGCATAAACTACCCTTGGCACAAGTGAATGAGAGGTCTTGCCTCTGTTCTGAGTCCGACCAGGGCCCCACTCCAGATCCTCTGCCAGATTCCCTAGGCATAGACAGCTTCTTTGACATGCCAGAGCCTGAGATAGTGCCAGAGCTGGAACAACCGAATCTCAGCTGGATTAGTACATTTGGCTGGATGAAGCGCCAGTGCCAAGAGCTGAGCCTGTTACAAAGCCAGAGCCTGAACCCTCTTCCAATCTCCCTTTAGGAGATCTAATTCCTCTCAGTCTCTGTCAGGAGCAGATGATTTTTCCCACCCCACTCTTGAGATATTGCCAATGCCAACTGAATGCACTGATCAGGGCAGTACTCAGTCCGTCACGGATGTTGAGCCATTCCCAAATTCAACTCCTGTGCCTGAGCCTGCCTTAGTACTAGTGCCAGAGCACACCCTCGATCTCCCTTCAGGAGGTCTTACAACTCCTAAGTCCTCAGAAGACAAGACTCTGGTGGATGAGTCCCTAAGAGCCAAGTTGATTCCCCAAATTCAGGAACTGCAACAACAGTTGGCAGAGGTAGTTGGCACCACCCTTACTTTGGTTGTCGCAGCAGCCGAAGTGGATGGCACTACTTCAGACCATATTGTTGGCACTACTGCTGTCAAGGTTGTCACAGCAGCCTAGGCAGTGGCTAGGATGGTGCCCACTCCATCTGGTAGCATAGCCTCCAGCGCCTCTCCCTGCTTAAGTCCTGAAGGCACTCTTGAGCCTTCCCAGGAATCGATCCCACCAGTTCCCTCTGAGATATCCCAGCCTAAGGGCAAATTAGAAGAATCAGAGCCATCAATAAAGCCAGTACTCATTTCCACAGTTGATCCTGACAAAAATTTCATGGAGATGAAGCACGTTGTTTCCTTGATGAAATGTAGTCGGCTCCATCCAGTAACTACAATGCTGCCGCACCCCAGGAGAAGTAACTGGAAGGCTTCCGGCATCAAAGGGCTAAGCTGGTGCCTTGGCACAGTGCCATTATATATTACACTTAGGCTTAGGATCCCATTTCTTGTATTGAATCAGAGCCATTGAGCTCATGGCACTCATATTATATAGTTGTAACAGTGCCTCATTTTAATAGGGCTTGACCCAGATAGGATGTCTTGGGTTATATCCTACTTTTAATTAGTATTGTTGTATTGAAAGTATTTATTTTGTATTTTGCTAAGTCTGTTCTTTAGCAGAACAAGCTGAAGAGCATGTCCTAGCCATTTTGCAATTTTATTGCATTTTTTTTACATTGTGTTGCATTTTATTATATTTGTGAAACATGTGTCATAGAGTAACTAACTCAAGTGTATTTCAATATTTTCATGCTGATAAACTTGTATTACAAACATATTTCATGTCCATGTACATTACGTCATATATTAAATGACTTTTTTGCAATTTACTTTATTCTCTGCACATAGCTACTTATCATTTTGGTGCTGTGTTAGCTTAGTTCTGTGTGAAATTCAGTTAGCTATTTTTTATTGACCTTTAGTCAGTATCACTGCCAGTTCATTTTATTCCACAAACAGTAACTTTAAATAAACACAGACACCCTCACGCTAGTGTTAGAGATATCAGTTAAGTTAGTGAGTAAGCTCCCTCCTCCTCAGGGCATAAGGTAGAGTTATGTCTTTTAGCCTATTCTAATTTGCATGGGCAAGAATCCATTAAGAGGAGATATTTAACATAATCGATACCAGCGGCTTGTTAGTGCAGACCTTCACGATCAAAAGGGAGTGGAATGCCGGCTAAAAGGGGGAGATTTTATGAATGTATGCTGCTGTATCGCTTATTTTCTTAATAATTCAGAGATTTCCCATTCGACTAGGGGGGATAGGGTATAGCAACGGTATAGGAAGTGACAGGAGATTTTTAGGAGTGGTTCTGCTTTTCCCTACTTAAAGAGACACCGGGAAAAACACCTGGGAAGGATAATGTCTGTTCCCTTCTAGCTAAGCCCCAACCCTAATTAAAGTCTTTTGTACTTTCAAATATCTGGTGAATGACCTGCTCTCTAATCTGCAGGCAGAGGCCGCATCTGTCTCCCAAAGCCATGCCTGTGGCACAATTTCTGCCATGAAAAGGGCAAGATGACAGAAGCCGTCAGTTAGTCTGCTTGTGTACGACGAAGGTTCTGCCAATTGGAGTATTGAGCATTCAGCCAGCAGGTGCTCATTTCCTATAAACTTGGGGAACTTTGATCTTTGAACCAGACGACATCACACGATACTTAAGGTCTACCTCACCTGGAGAATCTTCTATCCAAGCATCTTAAAGAAACAAAGTACAGTATGTTCTGCGACTCGAGAGTTAGTTCTAAGCCAGTGTAACTTTTGCTCTAACTCAATATCTCTCTCTCACAATTCATAATTTATTTCAACTCCTGTCCCTTTGATTTTGCAACATTCCAGGAGTAGTGTCAGTGTGATTTCCCAAGAAGATGTTTCTTCTGTGTGTCCTGATTTGCCTTGAGAAGCCCTTCCTACTGGGCTGATATAATTGTATGTATGCCTACTGGAACTTTAAAGACCTCTTATATATGGTCCATTTATGTACACTTTTGAATTACTTAATGTACTAATTTCCAGTTCATTGATTTAACATAAATTTTCAATTTAGTGAGATCGATTGCCTTTAATTTACCAGTGAGCTTGTTGTCATGGTTAGATGCAATAATGTTGAAGAAATATATTGAAAAAGAAATATCTTTTCCAAGGCGTGACTGCTTCATGTGTTTGCTCAAAGATGTCATCACCAGTCAGTTATTGTTATCAATGCCACGTGGACAATTAGCGATTCAATGAAAATCCTTTCTTGTGGAAACGACACCATGTGGTATCTCATGCCATGCCTTTGTAACATGGCGCAATATTCGATCCACATTGCATCAGAAAACTTGTTCTGGAACTTCTATGGCATGACCAGAAGTGGGCGGTTAATAAGGAACCAGTCAGTATGTAGAAAATCAAAACACTCCTTATATGGGAATGATGATTGTCTGTCTTCATTAGCTCCGCCCATACGGTAGTATATAAGCTTCCAGAAGAGACTTCCAAAGACAGAGATAGAAACAGATAGAGACAGAGAGGGCAATCAGAGGTCAGACAAAGCCCTTTTACTCTCCATAAAAATCTTTTTTTGCCAGAGACGAAGAAAAGCAGCCAGCCCTGCCTGCTTGCGATGAGAAGTCTCTAAGCCCTCCATGTTCGAGACGAGGTGAAGCAGCAAGCCCTACATACCAGTGACGAAGAGAAGCAGTCAGCCCTTCCTGCTTGTGTGGGGAAGTCGCTAAGCCCTTCCTGCCTGTGACAAGAAGTAGTCAGCCCTTCCTGCCACAATCTCCGGATTCTTGAAGAAACAGCATTTGCTGCCTCATCCTGTAGGCATCCCTTTTGTGATGTCTATGAGCCCGTGGTCATCGTACCAGCAACATCTCTGCTGAGTTCCCAGCCGGTCTTCTGTGATGTCTTCAAGCCCGAGGTCAACGTGCCAGCATCATCTCTTCAGCTGAACCCTCAGCCATGAAGGATAACTCACCAACTCACCATTTAAGTATTAAGATTGCTCTACCTTGCAACCTGTTTCCCCTATCTATAACTGCTTAGATTTGTTTTGTTTAGTGTTACATTGAACGAGAGCAGTGGGGAAAACATTTCATTTTCTTTGTAAATAAGGTTATGAATAAATGTGTTGTGGTGTTGTAAGAGTTTTTTTTTATTCATTTCCCATATTTCAATTGCTAGTGTTGAAACATTATTGTTTAGAGTTTGAAAGAACATGAAATGATTCTTGGATTGTGACAGTTGGCGACCTGGCCAGTATTTTCAACATCGTAACCAAATGATACTGGAAGAATATAGAAAGAAGCAGAATGAGTGAGTTAATGAAAGAGTTGATTGAGTCGGGTAAGCTTCTGGGTCTGGAAAGAGAGAAAGCAGTATGAGAGAGATGAAAGAACAGCTGAAAAAGAAATTAAAAAAATGCAGCTAGAAAAAGAAGAAATGGAGAAAGAGAGAGAGAAAAAAGAGAAAGAGCATAAACGTGAGTTAGAAATCACTCGGTTAAGGCGAAATTCTCATAATAGTCCGTCAGGCAGCACACAAGGTAGTAATTCAGCATTGAACGATGAAGATGTTGATAGTTTAGGTATGGGTGCAGTATAGAAATTAGTGCCAAAGTTTGATGAGGAAGATATAACGAAATATTTCATGTCTTTTGAAAAGTTAATGAACAGAGTAGGTTGTCCAAAAAACATGTGGACTTTGTATTTACAGTCAGTCTTACATGGTAGGGCACTTTCTGTGTATAGTTGCATGTCTGGGGAGGAATGCGGGGATTATGATATTGCGAAGGAAATTGTTCTTAGTGCATATATGTTAGTACTGGAGGCGTACGGCAAGAAATTTAGAAGCTTGAAAAGGGAAGAGAACTGTATGTATGTAGAGTATCGAAAGAAGTTAAAAAGATTGTTTTATGATTTGGTAACTTCTGCTAAAGTTTGGGTAACTTCTGCTAAAGTTGATAATTTTGATGATATCAAGAACTTAGCTTTGCTAGAAAGCTTCAAAGATAATGTATCCCCAGAGACTAAGCTATATGTAGAAGATAGGCGTGAAAAATTTTTTGCAAAAGCAACTAGGTTGGCAGATGAGTACAGTCTAACTCATAGTTTAAGTGAGAGTAAGAAGAAAAGTGATCCTTTGTCAGGTAGAATACAACGTAGTAAATATTCCAGTAATAGTAGCAGCAATGCAGGTAAAAGTGACTACTATTGTTATGCATGTGGAAAACCTGGTCATACTTCTAGATTTGGTAAGAATAAAGGGGCATCTAGTAGTTCCGAGGTAACTTGTTACTGATGTAATGAGAAAGGGCATTTATCAAGGAATTGTGTAGAAGGGAAATGTTAAAAAACCACTGTCTCTAGTTAATAATCTTTTTTGAGTATGAATGATGTTATGGAAAAACTAGGAAATTTTGTGGAGAGTTTCTATCTGCAGGTGAAGTTTCTTCTCTTGAAGGAGGGGATTTGAGAAAAGTAGTTTTGCTTTGGGACACTGGTATCAGGGAAAGAAGTTAGCCTTGAGGAAAATTCTGATGTGCTTAAGAATTACAAGTTTAGAAAGAAGAATGATGTAATAGCTGATAGCCACTCTAGAGATTTTTCAGAATGAGAGAGTAGTTTGTCTTTTCTTTTCTTTCTTTCACTTTGAGCGAGTTGAGCAAGAGCCATTGTGTTTCTTTGGCTGTAGCACGAGTGTGATGTGTGAATGAAGCGTTGAGTGAGCATGTTTTACTGAAGCTAAGTCGAAGAGAAATGTAAAGAGTTGTTCCTCAGTTCAGATGATGAGTTTAAAGTCTTTTTTGTCATTTCTGCTCTTTAAAACAAATAAAATAAAATGAGTAGTTTTTATTTTCAGTTACTGTTGTCAACACCTCGTGGACAATTAGCGATTTAATGAAAATCCTATCTTGTGGAAATGACACCAAGTGGTATCTCATGCCATGCCTTTGTAACATGCCACATTATTCGATCTACATTGCATCAAAAAATTTATTCTGAAAAATTCTATGGTTTGACCAGAAGAGGCAGGTTATTAAGGAACCAGTCAGTAAATAGAAAATCAAAAAACTCCTTACATGAGAATAATGATTGTCTGTCGTCATTAGCTCCACCCATACAGTGGTATATAAGCGTCCAGAAGAGACTTCCCAAGACAGAGATAGAAACAGATAGAGACAGAGAGGGCAATCAGAGGTCAGACAAAGCAAGGTTCCAACAGGAGTATCCCCCTCAGATGACTTTTACTCCTCTCCATAAAAATCTTGTTCTGTCAAAGACAAAGAGAAGCAGCCAGCCCTGCTTGCTAGTGATGAGACGTCTCTAAGCCCTCCATGTACGAGATAAGGTGAAGCAGCAAGCCCTACATACCAGTGATGAAGAAAAGTAGTCAGCCCTTCCTGCTTGTGTGGAGGAGAAGTCACGAAGCCCTTCCTGCCTGTGACAAGAAGTAGTCAGCCCTTCCTGCCTGAAGCGAGGATGGGTCACCATTTGCACAATCTCTGGATTCTTGGAGAAACAGTATTTGCTGCCTCATCCTGAAGGTATCCCTTTTGTGATGTCTATGAGCCCATGGTCATTGTACCAGCAACATCTCTGCTGAGTTCCCAGCAGCTCTTCTGTGACGTCTTCAAGCCCAAGGTCATCGTTCCAGCATCATCTCTTCAGCAGAACCCCCAACCACGAAAGATAACTCACCAACTCACCATTTAAGTATTCAGATTGCTCTACCATGCAACCTGTTCCCCCGTCTATAACTGCTTAGATTTGTTTTGTTTAGCGTTATGTTGAATGAGAGCAAAGGGGAAACAACATTTCATTTTCTTTGTAAATAAGGTTGTGAATAAATGTGTTGTAGTGCAGTGAGAGTTTCTTTCTATATTCATTTCCTGTACTTGAGTTGCTGGTGTTGAAACATTATTGCTTAGAGTTTGAAAGAACCTAGAACAATTCTTGGAACGTGACACTTGTGTAAATAAAGTAAGTGTTAAGAAGCAGAATTCTCAATTGGCAACCTACCACTTATTATTTGTTCTTTTTTTTTCTCTGGTTATGGTATTTCAACAGTTTTACTGCAAGATACTATTAATCACAGTAAAGTAAATTCCAACGCCTCTCAGAATTTGTAATAATATATATATATATATATATATATATATATATATATATATATATATATATATATATATATATATATATATATATATATATATATATATATATATATATATATATATATATATATATATATATATATATATATATATATATATATATATATATATATATATATATATATAAATTAATGTTTGTATGTATCTGTTTATCTTTCTTTGCATGCATGTATGTAACTTTGTGAGCCGAGAGAAATCGAAACCGCTTGACCAATCTAGACAAAATTCTGCACGTGGCCTTCATTTGACCCAACTTAGATAATAGAGTAGGTTTCAAAACCCGTAACCCCTCTCTCCCCTTCCCCGTTCCCTTTGTAACTTGGGTGGTAACTGAACTCTGCCGGTTTATCATACCTCATTTCATGTAATCAAGACCATAGAAATATATTACTGAAAATGCTTTTCAGTCACCACAGTAATATCTGGATAAAATCGACAAACATCACAGTAATACCTGATTAAAGGTGACAGACAGCAATGTAATAACTGGATAAAAGAACAGTCACCACAGTAATATTTCGATAAAATGGACAGTCACCACAAAATACCTGCGTAAAAAGGACAATCACCTCAGTAATACCTTGACAAAAGGGACAGACATCAGAGTAATATTTGGTTAAATGTGACAGACAGTATAGTAATAACTGGATAAAAGAACAGTCACCACCGTAATACCCAGATAAAAGGGACAGTCACCATAGTGAAACATGGATAAAAGAGACAGTCACCACAGTAATATCTGGATAAAAAGGACAGACAGAACAGTAATAGCTGGTTAAAGGTGACAATCAACACAGTGGTATCTGAATAAAAGGGACAGTCACCACAGTAATACCTGGATAAAAGGGACAGTCATGACAGTAATACCTGGATAAAAGGGATAGTTGCCACAATAATACCTGGATAAAAGGACAGACAGTACAGTAATACCTGGATAAAAGGGGCAGTCACCACAGCAATACCTGGATGAAAGGGACAGTCATTACAGTAATACCTGGATGAAAGGGACATACAGTACAGTAATACCTGATTAAAGGGGACAGACAGAACAGAAATACCTGGATGAAAGGGACGTTCACCACAATAATATCTGGATGAAAGGGACATACAGTACAGTAATACCAGATTAAAGGGGACAGACAGAACAGTAATACCTGGATAAACGAGAGTCACCACAGTAATGCCTGGATAAAAGGGATGGTCATCACAGTAATTTCTGGATAAAAGGGACAATCATCAGAGTAATACCTGGATAAAACTGACAATTACCACAGTAATATCTGGATAAAGGGGATTGACAGAACAGGAATACCTGGTTAAAGGTGACAGATAGTACAATAATACCTTTATAAAGGGGACAGTCACCACAGTAATACCTGGATAAAAGGGATAGTCACCACAGTAATACCTGGATAAAAGGGATAGACAGCACAGTAATACCAGGATAAAAGGGATAGTCACCACAGTAATACCTGGATAAAAGGGATAGACAGAAAAAGTAATACCTGGTTAAAGGGGATAGACAGCACAGTAATAACTGGTTAAAGGGGACAGACAGTATAGTAATATCTGGATAAAAGGGACAGTCACCACAGTAATATCTAGATAAAAGGGGGCAGACAGTACAGTAATACCTGGTTAAAGGTGTCAGTCAATAAAGTAATAAATGGATAAAAGGGACAGTCACCGCACTAATACCTGGGTAAAAGGGACAGTCACCACAGTAATACCTGGATGAAAATGACAGACACAACAGTAATACATGGAGAAAAGGGATAGTCACCACAGTAATTTCTGGATAAAACAGACAGCCATCACAGTAATAACTGGATAAAAGAGAAAGACAGTGCAATAATACCTGGATAAAAGGGACAGTCACCACTGTAATACCTGGATAAAAGGGACAGGTAGAACAGTAATAACTGGATAAAAGGGACAGTCACCACAGTAATACCTGGATAAAAAGGAGAGTCACCACAGTAATACCTGGATAAAAGGGACAGGTAGAACAGGAATACCTGGATACAAGGGACAGGTAGAACAGTAATAACTGGATAAAAGGGACAGTCACCACAGTAATACCTGGATAAAAGGGACAGGTAGAACAGGAATACATGGATAAAAGGGACAATCATCACAGTAATGTCTATCAGTTCACACACATCTGTTTGAAGGGTAAGCATTCACATGAAAAAAGTAGAACTGTCAGTCGGACTGTCAACACAAACCCCTCCCCCTTTTCCTCCTCCGTACCCTACCCCTTGCACCTCCCTCTCGCCTCCTCCTCCACCTCCCCTTTCCCTATTCCCTCCCCCTACACATAGACTGTTATTCAGAGTTTTTCCTGGCAGTGCCGGGTTGGTCAGCTAGTGTATATATTTAGATGAAATAAACAACTGATAGCAAATTATTAGCAACATCACCTAGTGAAAAAATTCCTTATCCTTATTTATGTGTAGAAAATTATCAGAATCGTGCAGGCCACACGAAACCAGACTTTTCTGATCAAAACATTCCCACTGCAAGAAATTGAAAAAGCTCCCTATTTTTGCCAAAAAAATACCAAAAAAAGGTAAAAATTCTAATGAAAAGTTCAAATTTCCAATAATGACAACCCGCTCTCCTATGAAGGAGAGTTCATAAAAGTTAATTAAAATGCATAAACATTGAGCCATAGTTCACCTGAATGGGAGGGGACTGACCAATGCATTAATCCGATTTGGCACGAAAAAACTGAGTATTCCTGATTTTTTATTTCATAATTCAAAGGTCTGTTGTTTACAGTCTACGCTGCTGCTTCCTTTTTTTTTTTTATTGTTGCTGTTGAATTCTAATGTTGAGTGTTGGACTGTAGGAATGTATCTACCGTGTCAGGATCTTTTGCTGAATATTATGAGATTACTTACATCTTGTAGCTTTAGCTGTGATTTAGATCAGTTAGTATATATATATATATATATATATATATATATATATATATATATATATATATATATATATATATATATATATATATATATATATATATATATATATATATATATATATATATATATATATATATATATATATATATATATATATATATATATATATATATATATATATATATATATATATATATATATATATATGTATATATATATATATATATATATATATATATATATATATATATATATATATATATATATATATATATATATATATATATATATATATATATATATATATAATATAATGTATATATATATGTATATATATATATATATATATATATATATATGAATGTCTTTTCCTGTAATACTACAGTGTAATATGAAAATAAGAAGGCCCATAAAACACTATTTAAACGTTGAAACCATATATTTCGGGCACTTGTTTCTGTGCCCTGTTCACTGGTAGAATATGGACAGGTGGAAAGTTACAATGGTATATATACAAAAACATGAAGGTGTGGCCTTAGGCCTCCGATGTTAAGGAGGTGGCGTTTCTTAAGAAGGAGGAGATTGACCAAATTCCTAGTGGTTTTTGGCCTCATTAGCTCCCGTTTGGCGATGGATCTGGCGGTCGCGTTTCTTGGGTCATCTTCCTCAAAAGGGGTCCGAGGATTAAGGTGTCAATGGCGTCCGATTTCCAATGTCCTCCTGACAGGTTCATATTGTTGGTTTGATTGATGATAGCAGATTCCAGCATCTTTCTTTTGTACGGACAGCTACTCTTGAAAACCAACTCCGCCCCACTCCAGTTAATGACATGCCCTGTATTTCTAATATGTAGGAAAATTCCCGAACTCTCCGAAGCGTAACGTACTGATCTTTTGTGCTCTGTTATTCTTTGCGAGAGCGATCTACCTGTCTCGCCTACATAAATGTCATGACAATTACTACACGGTATCTTGTAAACTCCGGCTTCTTCCCTTTTGTTATTTAAGTATACGTTAACGAGCGAACTCCCGATGGATTTGGGATGATGGAAAATGAAAGGATTATTAGAACTGAGTTGCTCCCAAAATGTACGGTTTCACGCGTTGGACATCGGCGTCAGACCCATTTCCGGACTCCATCCGCACATTCCTCCAAGACAGAATACAAGCCACACACCAAGACATCTATGTGATTAGAAGAAAAATAAGTGAGCTAGCCACGTCACTTCGCCTCATGTGCAGGGATGATGGTATGTACAGATATCTTTCATATTTTGTGCTATCAGGTGCTATTGAAAACAGTGAGTCCCACTCCAGAAATTTGTGCTACAAATTAAAAAGACTGATTAGGAACAGCGTATGGAATAATCTTGGCCTTCCCAATAATGTGCTGAATCTCTAACCATCCCCTCACTGCAGAAGAACAGACCGTTTTAAATCTTGGAGTTTCATTCTGCTCTAAAACCTGGTCCTGAGAGTAATCTTAATTTCCTAGTTGCTTTTGATAAACATTTTGCAAAAAAACAACTATGACAAGAAAGAGGCATGTCTCAAAGGCATTTTGCTAAATGTCTTGGAGCAAAATAACAACAAAAATTCGCCCTGAAAAGATTCCAAAATGCATTAGTTAGCTTAAGAAAAAGGGGGATATCATCATCACAAAATCTGACAAAGACGGGGAAAATAGTTCTGTTAGACAAGGAGACATACATCAATAAAGTTCAAGAACTTCTAAACGATGCGGAGACCTACGACAAATTAACGAAAGATCCCACAACAAATATTGCTGCTCAGTTTAACAAATCAGTTAGAACCATAGGGGGCAATAAAAAGACATAGAATTACTAGAGACATTCAAGGTAATCAACCCCTCTCTCCCTATTTTTACGGCCTCCCGAAAACACATAAAGATGGGGATTCCTTTACGCCCCATAATATCTAGCAGGGGCTCTTTCATGTACAAATTATCAAAATGGCTCGCAGACTTGTTATCACCCTTTCTAGGAACCTTCTCATCCTCCCACGTCAAACATGCAGAAGATTTCATACAAAAATTTAATAGTTTAAACATCCCCTCAAACAACATCAAACTGCTCAGTCTAGACGTCGATTCATTATTTACTAAAGTCCCGATTGCCGACGTGTTGTTTTTCTTAGAGAGGAAGTTACAACCATATGAAGACCATTTTCCTCTTGGCATAGATAAAACTTTAAAACTTATCAACCTCTGTGTAACTAACAACGTGTTTTCTTTCAATGGTAATTTTTACAAACAAAAATTTGGCTGTAGCATGGGAAGTCCCCTATCACCCCTTCTAGCAAACTTGTACATGGAATATTTCGAAACAGAACTTTTGTCGTCTATCAAACCCCATAATATGATCTGGCTTAGATACGTAGATGATATCTTTACTTTCTGGGACAATAGCTGGGGACTTTAAGGAATTTTTTAATAGGCTAAATTCGCTAGTTCCGACCATAAAATTTAAAACAGAATGGGAAAAGGACGGAAAACTCCCGTTCCTAGATGTACTGATCATAAGAAAACAAAACAGGTATGCATTTATAGTATATAGAAAACCCACCTTCGCTGTCTCCTACATTCATTTCTTAAGCTACCACGATGTCTCCGTAAAAATCATGGTAGGGTGCAACCTATTCCTCAGAGGACTTAGGATATGTTCAAATGAGTACCTGGATCAAGAATTTAACACGATCCGCCAACACCTAACGAACTGCTCTATCCACCACACATTATCGAGAGGGCTATTAATAAAGCAAATAAAATATACTACAGAGGTCCCACTCACAACAGACAAATAGATTTCAACAACAAAAATAAAGCTTCCATACGATGAAAACATCCAAAAGGCCACCGAGCAACTCAGTTCTAATAATCCTTTCATTTTCCATTATCCCAAATCCATCGGGAGTTCGCTCGTTAACGTATACTTAAATAACAAAAGGGAAGAAGCCGGAGTTTACAAGATACCGTGTAGTAATTGTCATGACATTTATGTAGGCGAGACAGGTAGATCGCTCTCGCAAAGAATAACAGAGCACAAAAGATCAGTACGTTACGTTCGGAGAGTTCGTTGGGAATTTTCCTACATATTAGAAATACAGGGCATGTCATTAACTGGAGTGGGGCGGAGTTGATTTTCAAATCAAAGCTGTCCGTACAAAAGAAAGATGCTGGAATCTGCTATCATCAATCAAACCAACAATATGAACCTGTCAGGAGGACATTGGAAATCGGACGCCATTGACACCTTAATCCTCGGACCCCTTTTGAGAAGATGACCCAAGAAACGCGACCGCCAGATCCATCGCCAAACGGGAGCTAATGAGGCTAAAAACCACTAAGCAAAATTTGGTCAATCTCCTCCTTCTTAAGAAACGCCACCTCCTTAACATCGGAGGCCTAAGGCCACACCTTCATGTTTTTGTATATATACCATTGTAACTTTCCACCTGTCCATATTCTACCAGTGAACAGGGGCACAGAAACAAGTGCCCGAAATATATGGTTTCAACGTTTAAATAGTGTTTTATGGGCCTTCTTATTTTCATATATATATATATATATATATATATATATATATATATATATATATATATATATATATATATATATATATATATATATATATATATATATATATATATATATATATATATATATATATATATAAATAATATTATACACACACATGCACACATATATATGTGTGTGAGTGCGTCCATAATAAGTGTGCATATTTGATATGCAGTTTCAGAGATGATCTAAAGCTTAATTTCCTAACAAAGAAATCAACGTCGCATAGATGGAAAGGAAGTTAATATCTTTATAAGGCTTTCTGATAAATTGAAGTTGAAGAAAAGAGAGATCTCCTTCAATGGCCGTTTTATTAGTCTTTTAAATTTGAATTGACTCAGCACGTATATATATATATATATATATATATATATATATATATATATATATATATATATATATATATATATATATATATATATATATATATATATATATATGAATAGGTAGACCAGTACTTAGAAACATTCTTTATTGCGATTAGTTTCGATAGATCTAACACACCCCGTCATCAGGCATCTAAAATAACAAATAAATACAATGAAAGAAAAAACACTCATTATTTTAGATGCCTGATGATGGGGTGTGTTAAAACTCGAAACTAGTATACAAAGAATGTTTCCTCAAATACTGGTCTACTTATTCCTTATTCGACCGCTTTCCACGGAATTCTTCTATTGCAACTATATATATATATATATATATATATATATATATATATATATATATATATATATATATATATATATATATATATATATATATATATATATATATATATATATATTGGCTGACCACCCTGCCACTGGCCAGTAAAACCCTGAGGGACTCAGAAAAATGTTCTTCCTTGTATTAACAGTAAATTTTTATCCAGGAATTACTGTATTGGCTGTCCTTTTTATCCAAATATTGCTGTGCTGACTGCCCCATTTGTCCAGGTATTACTGTAGTATCTATTCCTTTTATCCAGAAATTACTGTACTAACTGTCGCTTTTATCCAAATATTTTCTGTGCTGACTGTCCCATTTATCCAGAATCTACTGTGGTGACTGTCCCATGTTTCCACACATTACTGTTGTGATTGCTCCTTTTATCCAAGTATTACTATAACGGCTGTCCCATTTACCTAGTTATTACTGTGGTGACTGCCCCATTTATCCAGGTATTACTGTGATAACTGTCCCTTTTATCCAGATATTACTCCACTGACTTTCCCATTCATCCTAGTATTACTGTACTGACTGTCCCTTTTATCCAGGTATTACTGTAGTGACTATCCCATTCATTCAGGTATTATATTCTGACTGTCCCTTTTACCCAGGTAGTACTGTGTTGAGTGTCCCTTTTATCCAGACATTACTGTGGTGTCTGTCCCTTTTATCCGGGTATTACTATGGTGACTGTCCCGTTTATCCAAATATTACTGTGATTTCTGTCCCTTTTATCCTGGTATTACTGTGATGACTATGCCTTTTGTGAAGGTATTACTGTGGTGAGTGTCCATTTATCCAGGGATTGCTGTGCTGTCTGTCCCATTTATCCGGGTATTACTGTGCTGACTGTCCCATTTATCCAGGTATTACTGTAGTGGTTGCTCCAGTTATCCAGGTATTATTCCTTTTATCCAGGTGGCATTACTGTGGTGACTGTCCTAATTATCCATGTAGTACTGTACTGTCTG
>NC_089771.1:11733610-11756110 GCF_040412425.1 Macrobrachium rosenbergii
CACACACACACACACACACACATATATATATATATATATATATATATATATATATATATATATATATATATATATATATATATATATATATATGGTTAGTTGGTTAAAACATGGTAGTTTCCTTGGTAATGTAAAGAACTTTCTGTGATCATCTATTGCCACCCAGAATCCCAGTATCTAAGTATCTAAGGTGGAGATGCAGAAAAAAAAAATATATATATATATATATATATATATATATATATATATATATATATATATATATATATATATATATATATATATATATATATAAAGTCTTAGACGACTTTCACGAACTATGTGCTGGCCTGTCAGAGGCACTTCCGCTGCAGGTGCGGTTGCGTCGACGTTGAGGTTTACGGTTAGATATAGCGAAGTATCTGACACATGCAGTTGTGCTTTCCTGACCATGATCAGGATTTAAGTGCATGGAGACAGTGTGAGTTCATATGTGTGTGTGGCACTCTCTAGTGGTATATTATCACAGGAACAGTTACTCAAGGGAAGACTTCGGTTTTGGTGGCTGGGTGTGATTTACCATGACGATACCTTATCTGGGCCATAGAAAAGTGAGTATCATAACTCATCAACACTTATATCTTTTCCAGGCATTATGTGGAAATACCCAGTTGTTACTGCAATGAAATTCCTCTGTCTCCATTATGCATTTTCCCATCCTGTTCTTCATTGTACATTTTTCTGTTTTGAGTATTAATGTCATTTAACACCATTTCAGGTTCCAATATATGAAATGTTTCTCTTAACAGGAATTCTGGGTTCGTCCTGTGAGGACGAATATTTTGGAAGTGGGGTTTCCTCTTTTATGTACTATATGACATTTATTGTGTAAAGAAAAATATATTTTTACATTTATTTTGTATAAATTGAATCTTGGATTTTTAAACATTAAACTATTATGTAATCAGTCTCCCTTGATTAACCTTTGCTTTTTTAGTGGCAAAATACCCATCAATTTGAGTGACAATATTTGGTTTCTCACGGTAAACTGATTGTTTGATGTAAACAAGCGTATGCTGCGTATACATTTCTCCAGAAGTACGTTAAGACAGCAGTCAACAACAGAAGGGTCGGATTTAAGCAAAAGCAGAAGCTAGTTCCAATCCAAGGAAAACGGGTCTTTCACTCCTACCACCTTACCTGAAGACTTATTATATCGAGGGAGCGTATTCTTCCGCCTTGGCCCACATATTTGTTCATATGGACGCAAGGTCTTTTGTCATGACTGCCTAAGAAAACTATAGCCTGCAGACGGCTCTCGACTGGATCAATTAACCGACTTACTTCTTAGTTGCATCGCTACCCGCCATCAACACAGCAATCCTTCTTCTACTCCTTAGCAATTACTCAACGGAATGGATGTGCTTGAGGTATGTCACCCTGAATAACAGATCCGGTATTTAAATGGTGATTTAAGCCACATTTACTTAAGGCCTTTACCATTCTTAAGGTTCCATTTGCTCTCAACCTAATAAAATAAATAACCCTTGGAAATACGTAACTTATATTTATGAGGTGATTTGCCAAAGTTTTATTCAAGTTTTAAAAGTCCTTTATTAGTGACAGGATATTTACAATTGGTTTCCGACTTTTTTAACGACAGGTTGTTGATATATAGGGGTTTGTTAAAGGATATTGTGTGGAACTTCTGGGGAAAAATTTTTGTTCAGTGACCTTAGGTTTTGTGACCAGAGCATTTTCGGCCAAAATGGCCATTTTCAAAATGCATCTCCTTTTTGCTTTTTGATTTTAAGGGATGAGATTTGAACCACGTATAAAACACATATGGACCTTCGATACAAAGCCGGGGATTTTTGATTTTTCAATTATTTTTCGAGATATGAATTTTTTTTTTTAAATGAAATTTTCCCGGAAAAATTACAGAAAAAAAATTGCCAAAAATCAGAAACTCAAAATATTAAAAATCCCTCGGCTTTGTTTTAATCTACCATGTTTCCCCATGTTATATTTAAAATTTCATTTAGATTGGTCCAATACTAAGGGAGAGATGCATTTTAAAGGCGAAAACTTATGTTTTGAGAAACGGGCCTTCAAAGTTTTAGTTACATAAAAAAGTAAAAGGGACTTCAAAGACTGTGTTACAATTAATTCTATGGTTTTAATTTTTATTTTTGGGTATTAATTAATGCAAAATGATTATAAATAAGAATATTAATTGATTATTTATGTGCCTAAGACACATTCTTATAAATTTTAGGTTCCTGGTCCCCCCCTGTCTGATCTTGCTGCAAGGTATTACTCTAGGGTATCATAGTTGCCTACACTTTTTTTATTAGTGTCTCGAATCCATCCCTTGCCAAATGGATCCTGGGAATTACTTTACATTCACAATTAGGGATTCGTGATTCAAGTAATTCATCAAGTCTTGCTTCACTTATTATGATCATTTTATTTTCAGGATCGTCTATAATATCAGCCTCCGAGCTACTGCTTTCTTTTTCTAAAATATCTTTGCCCTTTGGTAGTGACGAACAAATAAAAGGCGTTTAGGGGTGGATGTGGATTTGGTCTCTGGTCAGCAGAGATCGCTGCCTGCGCCGTTTGTGGGCGACAGCTCTCTCTCTCTCCATCGCTCCATTCCCCTCTATGGCACTAATTTCTTGAACTCTTTCTTCTACTTCTCGCTTGGACTTTTCCACTTGGCTTTTCCGCATTCTAGAAGCATGAAGTGAACTCTTGGACCTTTTAGGCACGGTGAAAAAACAAAACACCGCAGAAAATACAGAGTTCAGTCAAGGCTAGCGAGCATGAAAACGTGTCCTTCTAGCTTGGAAGTTTATAGGCAACTCTCTGGCGCACACAGTCAGCGTCATGGTATGACGTGTTCGTTGTCATGGCTAGGAATAACTAAAAAGGTGCCGAGTAGGATATTATTGACATTATACATTTCATTTATTTTCGTAATATATATCGCAAAAAACTAAACCAGACAAAATCATTTGCGCTACTGGTGTTTTATGGTTATATAGTTATTGTTACATTTTAGGCCATAACTAGAGAAATACGGCAAATTTTAGCATAATATTTCGTGGACACATTCTTGAACCCTATACGAAGCCATAGAATTTTTTCAGCAAATCGAATTTTTTAAAGATTGGAGGGTTTTAGGCACCGATCCTTAAGATTAAAGTTTTGACAGTTCTGATGTAGGTTGTGCTAAAGACAGTTATTGATGTACTGTGTAGGTGACATTAAACATCTTCCTTAACATATCTAATTTTAATATTGATTTTACTGTTGCACTCAGGTCTTTATCAATAATATTAGTGCCGTTTGCCTCTTTATTTACATTTGGAAAGTGGTTGCAAAGGTGCTTTTCAAAGCTTCAGAATTCCAAGGCCGGGACTATTCGGTAATGGATTAGGGAGGCTCTGCATCACCTATTCAGTGAGTGGGTTATTGCTGGCTAGGTTGCCTCTCTGAAAGCACACCAGTCCATATCAACCAACATTTCGAGTGCTAAGATTTCACATGATTGTAATTGCACAGGAACATTAAATTAATAAATATTTTTAAATTATAATTGTTTTACTTATATTGTTCATTACTATAAAGTTTAGTCCATATTGTGATCTAGAATAATTATTACACTTTTACTTTGTTTTGTGACCAGGGTGTTAGTCACTAGTATTGGTTGGTCTGGAATTATTAATCTGAATGTTTGTGAATCAGAATTTTCTCTAGTGATGATTTCCATTTATAGGGGGTGGAATTAATTCCATTTCATGATCGTAGCTTTTGCTGAATCACTTTCGTTACATTTGCAAATAAAGTCTAGTTCTGTATATCACTGTTTAATTCCAGTAGGTCTTTGTTTAAGAATAAGTTCAGTGAGAGAAGTCGACAAGGGAGAAGGAATTTGCTGACCCAGGATGGGGGCCATCGCTACCAGGGAACCTTAGGAAAGGGGATAGGGTCATTAACAGTGGTTGGCAGCGCTGTTAGACATGAATAAGTAGATAAATAGATAGGATTAGATTACACCTACAAAGAGACATATCTTATTAATACTGGTATTGGCATCTCAGAATAGGACTTTGATGGTTCAGCGATTCAGCTTAGGAAGCTGTTGTTGAGACACACCGAGTCAGTCTTTCTCGAGTGCAAGTCTCTGTGTGTGTTTAATGATGCATCAAGGGGCTCAAGGTTTTTGTGTGTTAACAGGGATTTCTGGGCTAAATTTAGTTCATATTAGGGGAATGTTTAGGGATATATAAGTGTGCTCAGTGTGTGTAGTTGCAGTATCTTGGCCGCTTGTGTGTGATAAAACACACGAAAATGCGCAAGTGTTTCTTTTTCACTCTCTCTCTTTCTTTGGTGAGAGGATTCTCACATCGTCAAGCAGAGGCGTACGTGTTATCATTTTTTTATTGTTAATTGTATTGTCAGATTGGATTGTTTTTTTCTTATTACACCACAACTAGTTTTTGGGCGGCGGCTGTCAGTGACGCCATTCCCTGAGTGACGTATCAATGACATCATTAGTTTGGATGGAGCTTCTCGCATTCTGCGCCATCCTATAGGCAGCGCACTTGAATTTTGGGCGTGCCCTATATCTTACGATTTTTTTATGTAGCATTCGGCAGTTCACATTGGCGTTTAGGGTTTAATAAAGGGAGTATTTTATTATTGTATATTATCTCTTACAAAACTGTGCATACATTTCTTAGATTTTTTAAACTTTTTTTTTATAATTACACAAGTACGTGTTTTATTGTGGGTGCACACATGCATGTATGCAAAAGGTGAAGCTGTTGCTGTAAGCTTACTCGTCAATTTTTGCCTTGACGATTGGAGGCGAGCTTGTCTCTTCAGGGTTTTTCGCTCAGCGGTTTTTTCTGTGCGCTTCGGCAGACCTTAGATGGGAGACTGATATGGTGAGGCATTGTACTGAGGGGGAGGGGAAAGAATTCTTTTCCTTCCTTTCTCTCTCTCTCTCTCTCTCTCGTGTCTGTCTGCTCGAGGCCCATTTTCTTTACGTGAGGGTAGACTCCCATTCTCTTTTCTTGAGGGGAGACTGGGTGTTTTTTTTTAGTTTGCCCTTGGAGACACGAAGTTGATCGTGACCTACTTTGCAGTCAGCTGTGTGCTCAGCTCGCGCTTTTTCCCCAAGGGACTTTGGATTTAATTGTGGGGTTAATCAATTTTGAATTTAATTGTGGGTTTAATTAGTTTTGAATTTAATTGTGGGTTTAGTTAATTTTAGATTTAATCGAGGGTTTATTTAACTTGGGGTTTAATTGTGGGTTTAATTAGTTCTTTCTTTTGAGTGTTGGGAGTTCATTGTTAGAGTAAAGGAGATTAACATTCTAAGTTTCTTACTGTATGGGAATTCTTTTAGGAAAAATATTTTTTTCTTGTGTTTTTTTTTTTTTGTAAGGGGTGTCCTTTTGCAGGACTTGGGAAATTTTGCATTTGTGATCAGCCAAGAATAAGTTAATGAATTTATTTACGAAGAAGAAAGCTGCAAAAATGAGGAGAGGAAATAGTGATCAGAGATTCGTTAGGTCAGCATATGGTTGTGTAGGGCAAGGAGATTCAGTCCGTGGTTTGAAGGGTTTTGTTGAAATTTGGAATAGCAAAAGGTTGATGGTTGGCTTAAGTTCTCGGGCTGCACAGGTTCGTTGTTTTAATTGTAATATGCAGGGACACATTAAGAGGTTTTGCAGTGTTAAATATTGTGGCAGTTGTAAGAGTTATTGTCATCCTTGGCGGTCTTGTCCATCTCAGAGACAGTATAATGGTAGGCCTACATTTCAGAATTTTGTTAGCTCAGGTAAGAAAAGGTCCTCAAGTAAAGTTTTCAAGGGGATCTTGTGATCGGCGTACATTGTCTAAAGACCGATCAGTTGTACAGGAAAACTGGATGGGCATTTCTTGGGATATAGGACTTCTGGGGAAACCCTCAGGGTCAAAGCCAGTGGTAAAAAGGTCTGTGCCTGGGAGAAATGTAAGGGTTTTTATATATACAGGCGCCACTATTAATTTGATGGATTATGAATTATTCAGATCAACGTTTTCCAATCGTTCTTTGAGACCTGCTAAAGAGACAGTATGAGATGTTCAAGCAAATAGGTTATGAGTTTTGGGATACATAGATGTAGGTTTATCTCTCTGGGGTAGAACTTTTACAGAATCACTTTTGGTTATACGAGGGGCTGCTTTGGGGAATACTTTATTACTGGGTCATCCAGCATGTCGGAGACGAAAAATCTCGCTTCATACAGGGATGTGTGGTATAACTGTGGGAGTATCTGGTTTGTTTGTGCCTTATGAGGGGACGGGTGTAAGTGTAGTGGATGTTGATGGATTGGGTGTACATGAGAATCTGCGGGTGGATGCTGAACATGTGTCGGTGGGTGAGAAGTGTTATAAGGAGGTTTTGTCGGATGATATGGCTCTTGGTCCTGGTGTGGTTGCTACCGTGAAAGTTCGAGTGAAAGAAGTGCATAAATCCAGACAGATGAGTGTGGATGAGTGTAGCGAGAAGCTGAACGGGGTAGTGTGTACGGGTTCTATAAACAAGGTATCAAGTTCAGGGGGATACTTGGGTGGAATTGCTAGACTGTAATGGTTCAGTTCGCAATTATCAGAAGGGTACTTATGCAATCGACTTTGTTGACTGGGTCGATGAAGATAATTCAGTTGTTATCGTCGGGGATTTTTGTAGTTTTTCAGAAGCAGATTTACAGGCTAGGAGGCAGGTTTTTAGGGATCATTTAGCCAATGCTGAATATGCTGGGGGTGTGGAAGTGTTCTGGCTGAGTTTGCGGACATAGTCGCACTCAGAGGGGATAAGTTAGGATTAACAAATGTGTTATAACACAAGGTTCAGTTGAAGGACAAGACTAAGCCTATTTTTGTTCCTTCATATAGGATTCCTTTTAAGATTAGAGAACAGGTAGAGCAAGAGGTTAATAAGTGGGAGGAAGAAGGCATTGTTAGGCCCAGTTCCTCACCTTTTAATTTCCCGTTGTTGGCAGTGCCTAAGAAGGATGGTTCAGTCCGAGTTTGTGTGGACTTTAGGAATTTGAACAAGAAAACTATTCCTGATCACTACCTTGTGGCGTGTTTGCCAGGTTTATTTGCTGAGATTGGGGGCAAGAATATTTATTCCTAAATTGATCTGATGCAAGGGTATTTGCAAGTACCACTTAGCAAGGAGAGTCATGAATACACGGCTTTCTCGTTGCCAAAGGGGCATTATGAGTTCACTCGGATGCCGTTTGGTCTATCAGGCAGTCCAATGACATTTACATGTTCCTGTACCGAATCAGTGGCAACTAAAATATCATCCATATATAAATAAATGGACTTCCTTGTTAGGCAAAAAGTATTCATCAGACATTTACTAGGCTGATGAATGCTGTTTTACATGGAGGGAAGTCCATATTTAGTTGCCATGATATTTTAGTAGAAGAACATTTAGAAGTTCTTAGGAGGTTTTTAGGAGGCTTAGGTTAGCGGGTTTGAAGATGAAATTAGCTAAGTGTAATTTTCTCAAGAGGCAGATAGTATATTTGGGTCATGTCATTTCTAAAGAGGGTGTTAGAGTGAGTGATGATAAAGTTAGGGCAACTGTGGATTTTTCTACTCCCAAGAATAAGAAGCAGATTCAGTCATTCTTAGGCATAGCTGGATTTTTTCCAGGTTTGTGAAGGGTTTTTCTGTTCTAGCATCCCCCTTGACAGATGTCCTGAGGGATGATGTGCAGAGTGTATGGGGAGATGGATAGCAAGTAGCTTTTCAGAAGATTAAGGATGCCTTGATGAATCCCCTAGTGTTGAAATTTCCTGATTTGGAACATCCTTTCACGTTGGTAACGGACGCTAGTTATGATGGTATAGGGGCATGCCTTATGCAGAAGTTCGATGGAAGACTCCATCCGATTGCATTTTACAGTAGGAAGTTTAAGACACGGGTAGTAATGAACAGTTATGGTTGGTAGTAGACAAAGAGGCCGTTACCGTAATGTCTAGCTTGATTCATTTTAAAATGTTGCTGTTGGGCAGTCAAGTAGAGGTTCTGACATATCATAAGCTATTGTTGGATCTTTTTAATAAGCCGGATCTTTCCCCAAAAAAGAGCTAGGTGGTGTCTGACAATCAGGATTTTGATGCAAAGCTTAGGTATATAGAGGGTAGACATAATGTTGTAGCAGACGTCCTTAGTAGAAGTTTTTCTGATGCAGATGGTATTCATGTATATTAAGTGTCTGGAGATTGCATAGACTGGGATATTAGTTTAGCAGAAGTTAAGCAGGATAAGGATGAGATTTTGGCAGACGCAAAACCATTTCTTAAAGGGGAATTAGTTAGGAAGGGTTATAACTTGCCTTTTGCAGGGCTTGAATTAGAGGGTAATTTGTTGGTTAGGAAGATTAGATACAGACTGAGGAATAGTAAGGATAAGGGTGATACGACGCAGATAGTTGTTCCTAGGAGTTTAGTACCTACGGTGCTGGACATTGTTCACTGTAGGTCTGGCAGGCCTTATTTGGGGAATGAGGAAAACATATCGGAATATACGGGGACAATTCTTTTAGAAGAACATGCGCACGTCAGTGGAAGACTTTGTGAGAAGTTGTTCAGTTTGTAATGCAGGTAAGCCATCAAGGGTCATTTCTTGCAAAGTGTGTTCATTCCCGATTCCTAGCAGTTCATATGGACCTTCTGAGCAATTTCTGTGAATCTAGTTATGGCCAGAGGCATCTGTTGGTGGTTGTTGACGAGTTAACTAGGTTCGTAGAGATTTTTCCGTTGAAGAGTAAAACAGCGGAAGAGGTGGCAGTCACATTCTTTAATGAGTATATTTGTCGTTACGGGGTTCTTGAGGTTCTGATTACAGATAATGGGAGGGAATTTGTGAACAAGACGCTAGAGTGTCTTGCAGATGTAACGGGCATTCGGAAGGCCACTATTATTCCCTATAAACCAGAAGCTAATGGGCTGTGTGAATGAGCAAATAGGAAGGTCATTGAAGCTCTTTGGATGACTGCATGGGGATACAAGGTAAATTGAGATTGATATATTCCACAGGTGCAGCAGAACATTAATTCCATGGTTGGTGATACCACTGGGATGTCTCCCAATGAGGTGCTGTTTGGTTACCCAGCACGGGGTGTGTTCGATTTGTTGCCTATTCCATCGGGGGATGAAACGATTAAAGAGCTCGTGTCAATGGCAAAAGAGAGATATGCGCGTCTTGCTAGGAATCTTGAAATGAAAATGCAGGACATGGTAGATAGGAGTCAACAAAAGCCAGATAGAGTTAAAGTTGTTGTGGGAGATAGGGTGTTTGTGAAAATAAATGTCAGGAATCAGTTGAACTATGAGCTAGGTCCTAAATTTGAAGGTCCTTTTCGTGTTGTAGAAGTAATTTAGGGGAATAGATTTGTTGTTCTAGATGAGAACACTGGGTGTGTCTCGGTTGACACATATGTAAAATTAAAGACAGGTTAATGGGAATCTTATGGGTTAATTCCTGTGTTGTACTGAGAGTATGACCATTTTTATCTTTTCTCTTTCTCTTGTTTTTTAATGGGTTTTAAATGGACATAACTTGTAGTTGTTTTTAACTGCGGAGGACGTTGGTCAGGAGAGTTATACAAATCTTTAATTGTCCGAGTTCAGTTTTTGCTCTTATGTGTTGCAATACTTAGTTAAAATTAAGTGCAAAATACCATATATATATATGAATTTTTTTTCCCGTTTCGCGATCGGGTATCTTAGAGATTCTGAAGTCTCGTATTCATATGACTTTAGGAGTCGTAGCATGGGCTAATTCGTAGTGAGGTTAGGCCCGTGTGTAATTATGTAAGAATATTAGTATAGAGTTACAGAATAAAGTTCTGTTGCTTAGGATTTTTTTGTGGGGGGGGTTAATTTGTACATTAGACTGAATTTGCCTGATCTGTTACAGGTTTGGGCAAACCAGTTATGGTTCAGGATAGGATTAGGAAGACTTTTTAATATGACTTCCAAATTTAGATTTTTCAGTTGTCTTCTAGAAGGAGTAAGGGGGCTGTGCCATTGGTAATTGCAGTTGTTATGATCGTAGGAGCGATTGCTAGTATGTCAATTGCTATTTTGCTGAGAATTGAGCTGGTATTGACAGTATTTGCTAACCATGGTAAAACTTTGATGACTTTACAAGATATTTTACCTCTCGGATGTTTAGAATTGCCTTTAATGAACTCAGTATATTGGTATGGTTCTCAGATAAGTTTACTGGGAAGAATTTGTATGGGTAGTATCTGAAAGTTAGTGTACCTGATAGGGGGTTGATTGTGGGAATTCCAGTCAATAACTTGGAATCTTTTCACAGGTTTATCATACGACCTTTCCTTAGTGGTTTTAAGGTTCAGCAATAGTGTGGTGTGGTGAGTAGACTAGGTACCTTTTGGGTTGACTGTTGACATGACCGACTTACGTTATACACCACTTCCACACAGCAGCGGCTTATGAATGACTTCTATGAGCCTCAGCTGATACAAGTTAGATATGAGGGCCATCTACGTTACACCTGCAGGTTTCTACACCTGCGCCTTCATGAAAGGATCCAGGGGTTTTTGGAGAGATGTCGGGCAGGGCATCTACAAATCGCCGTTGTTGCTGGGAGATATCTGTTTGGTGCAAAGGATTCGTGAGCGCCATATTCAACATGGGCTTGTGCAGTCGCAAGCCATTCAGCATAGTTGGATCGCTAGGGATTAAAGATGTGAAGAGAAGCATGGGCTTGTACAGTTGCAAGTCGTCCAGAATATGTAGACTATCAAGAATGCAAGATGTGAAGTGATGCATTCTATAATGAACTGTGTACTGGAATAACAATCGTGCACATGAGACAAATAATTTTCGTATCTACTGCATATGGTTTGCTATGATTTTGGAGCTGGCCCTTACTGAACTTTCGATTGGACAGTTATCGTACCTGGGTGGGGGCGTACAGAGGTAGGTGGCCCGAGCTCCTATTAAGTCTTTGATATCTTTGACAAACTATATCCTGGCCTGTCAGAGGCACTTCTGCTGCAGGTGTGGTTGTGTCGACGTTGGAGGTTTACACGGTTAGTGCTTTACTAACCATGATCAGGGTTTATGTGCATGGAGACAGTGTGAGTGCATATGTGTGTGTGGCACTCTCTAATGGTAAATTATCACAGGAACAGTTACTCAAGGGAGGACTTCGGTTTTGGTGGCTGGGTGTGATGTGCCTTGTGAGTGTTTAAAGGCCACCACCATGACGATACCTTATCTGGGCCATAGAAAAGTGAGTACCATAACTCATGAACACTTATATCTTTTCCAGACATTATGTGGAAATACCCAGTTGTGCTGCAGTGAAATTCCTCTGTCTCCATTATGCATTTTCTCATTCTTTTCTCCAATTGTACATTTTTTTTTATATTAATGTCATTTAACACCATTTCAGGTTTTAATATATGATATGTTTCTTTTAACAGGAATTCTTGGTTCGTCCTGTGAAGATGAATATTTTGGAAGTGGGGTTTCCTCTTTTATGTAATACAGTATATGACATTTATTGTGATCTAGAATAATTATGACCTTTTTACTTTGTTTGGTGACCAGGGTGTTAGTCACTAGTATTGGTTGGTCGACAATCATCAATCTGAATGTCTGTAAATCAGAATTTCCTCTAGTAATGATCTCCATTTATAGGGGGTGGAAATCACTCCAGTTCATGATCGTAGCTTTTGCTGAATCACTTTCGTTACATTTGAAAATAAAGTCTAGTTCTGTATATCAGTGTTTAATTCCAGTAGGTCTTTGTTTAAGAATAGTTTCAGTGAGAGGAGTCGACGAGGGAGAAGGAATTTGCTGACCCAGGATGGGGGGCTATCATTACCAGAGAATCTTAGGAAAGTAAGATGATGGAGCCTGTTCTTAAAACAGCTACAGCAATGAATGTGCCCCTATTTGACCTGGGGATAGAGTCATTAACATATATATATATATATATATATATATATATATATATATATATATATATATATATATATATATATATATATATATATATATATATATATATATATATATATATATATATATATATATATATATATATATATATATTCAACAGGAGGAGGTTTCTCGAAACCCAACAATACATTGAAGACAGGGAAGCACAGCAACAGATTAAGAAAGTCATATTTATTCAGTTGCAACGTTTCGAAGCCAAACAGCAGGCATCATTTTCAAGCTACAAGTAATAATACCTAATTAATACAATAAAATTAAGTGACAAATATTAAAATACACAATATAAGTTACATTAAAGCATACACTTAAAAATATGAATAAGGACCAAGTGTTTAGTGTGGAGGCAGAGAAAGGACTGACCAAAATCGTAAACAGTTCACGAGAGATAAAGAGGTGTGGACGTGCCATGGGTGTTCAGTGAGGGGACCAGTTTTTTTTAATAAACAATGATTCATTAATTGTTAAAAGTTTATGATTAAAGGCTCTGCCCAAACCTTAAAGTCTTGGTACTGAACAGAATGTTTGCATTTATCGGCATGATCCCTTATGTTGGAAAATTCGAGATTTGAGAGTTTAGTGCGAGTTCTATAGCTGACAGCTCTTTGACTGTCGATTCGGACTTTAAGTAATCTATGTGTCGATCCAATAGAGGTTCCTCGATTGCATCGAGGACAAGTAAACTTATAAATAACACAAAAGGTCATTAAAGGATCAAAACGGTCTTTGAAGCTGAAAAGACTACCGATATTCAGTGGGTTTGTAGGTATTAATTTTGATTTTCACGGCAGGGAGATGACGGGATATTAGAGATTGGAGTTCTTTATAAAAGACTGTATCGTGAATAAAAGGAAGACTGGAATAGAAAGGTAATTTAGGCACGTGAGGAGTAGGATGACGTGGAACAAAAATATTATTTAAAAATTTGGAGACGTGTTTAAAGAATAAGTGGGTGGGAAACCAGTTGCAGTTAAAGTATTTTTGCAGGAACGTGATTTCATTTTGGAAAGCTTGCGAACTAGAGGATAAAGCAAAGGCTCGGTGAAGCATCGGTAATACGGAATTAATCTTAAAATCAAGAGAACAAAAACTATAAAAATTTGTACCAAGATCAGTGAAAGTATTTTTTCTAAAAGCAGAAGTAGCGAAGCCTTGAGAGGATCGTGTTATTAAAATATCTAAAAAATGCAACTGGTTGTTAGTCTCGGGTTCAATCGTGAATTTAATATTAGGGTGAAATGAATTGATGAAAGCTAAAAATCTCTCGGCGTCAAACTGACTTCTATAAAGTGCAAATGTGTCGTCCACATACCGTTTATAAAACAGTGGATGGTAACTAAGGGGACAAGTATCAAGCATGCGCTCTTCCAGCGAGCACATGAAGATACCGGTGAAGATGGGTCCAAGTGGAGAGCCCACAGCCATACCATCAATTTATGAGTAAGAACAACCATTATAAACAAATATATATATATATATATATATATATATATATATATATATATATATATATATAGATATATATATATAAAAATATATATATATATCTTTTTGTGTGTGTGCAATATGTATTTGTTATGTATTGCAGATAAAAGAAAGAAACTTTTCCCTCATTGTGTTCCTCTCTAGCATAAAAGTGTGAATATATACATATGTATATGGACACTTAGACTGTACAGTGAAATATATAGATTGATAGATACTACGAATAAGAACTGAAACACATGGATAAAAATTTACATACATATAAATACATTTATCTTTGCACAATAAGGGTTCACACACACATATACACATATATATATATATATATATATATATATATATATATATATATATATATATATATATATATATATATTTCTTCTTCTTTTTATTTTTAAAGTGCTTTATTCCCATTTTTGTATGGGGTAAGCACGATGCCTTACATAGGACTTTTTGATTTGGCTTTAGGGTAGACCTGTGGTCTATATTGCCCTGCCTGACATCATAGACCCCGGTACGTATGTTTATATGTATCATACCAGACCCAACGCAATTTCTTCCCAGCAGCGATTTATTATTGCGCGGGTACGGCGAGAGTTCAAAGACATGTGAGATGTTTGTTATATTTTTAGAAGGTGTTGTAGTGGCTTTGTTTGTGTATGTAGATAGTCTGTAGGTTATCCATTTGCTTTTAAGAATTATTTGATTCATATATAATGGGATGTCTACACGGATAGCAAAGTGTCTGCCTCTCTGATCAGCCGGCAGCAGATGATTGAACCAGCCACAGTCCGTAATTGTCCGAAGCTATTTGTAACTGATTGAGCCATACGAGGTCTATGTATATATATATCAATATATCGATGGATATATGATATATATATATATTTATATATATTTATATTTATATAGGGGAAATCGGGGATTTCGTTGGTAATCGGTCACTTATGAGAATCCTTTTCTCGTTGTAATATATTTTCAAATATCTTCAAACCGTCGGATTTTTATTATCAACAAAAAATTTTTCATCAGCAATGTGATAGACTGTATATATTTCCTAGTAGAGGATATTGATGAGAGAAGGACGTTTTAGCTTTCAGTATATATACGGTATATGTGATATATATATATATATATATATATATATATATATATATATATATATATATATATATATATATATATATATATATATATATATATATATCTTTTATATTTATATGGCCATACATATTTATATACCAGGTGTTTTGAAATTAGAGGCCCCCCCCTCCACAGAACAAATGGAAAGTTATGAAGTTTTCTACTATAGCCTTCCTCCAAGTGCATTATTTTAAGTTTCTATTAAGCTATTTTTCATTTTACATTTCTTGTATTTTCAGACTGAGTGATGGAGTTAGATACAGCCATGGCTAACGACTTGGAGGAAATCAGATGGACTAACCGAATCCGGGCAATAACCTTCAGAGAGGCCAGGGATGCTGGTGCATCCTTCATTTCACCTTCCTGGATAGCTAAATACATTAAAAGAGATGAAGCCTATGTTGAAGGAAACTGGAACAAAAATCCATATGACTGTCATCGCAAAAAGAGTAAGAATCTTGGAAGGCCTAAAGTCCTTTCTCAGGAGTCAAAAGACATCATGGCTGAGGCAGTGGGTAGACCAAGAAAGTCTTTTTATAAATTGGCACTTGAACTAGAAACAAAAAGGGGAAAGAAGAGAAGTTATAATGCTGTATATCATGAGATGAAAATTCTGGTATCAAGCCATTTCATGTTATCAGCAAGCCCAACATCACTCAGCAACAGAGAGAAGACCGTGCACAGTTTTGTGGTTCATTTCTTAAAGACTGGGATGAAGCTGACTTTCTCCATGTTGCCGCATCAGATGAATTCTTCATTTACACAGTCAGGAAGCCAAATCATAAAAATTACATCATTTGGGCTGCAAAGTTGGATGATACCAGCGATGACATGCCCTATCGCCAAGTTGTGAAATTTCCTGAATGTTTGGGAATTTTTCTCTGTTTCACAGCCAAATGGTTAATGTGGATCATCAAAGAGAAACTGTGCTTCCTGGTATTTCCTTTCCTCAAAGATCTTGAAAAGGTGTTATCTGTTGAAGAAGTCACATTTTTGCATGATAAGGCTCTTCAGATACAGGAGCTGCTTCAAAACTGTGGTATTGATTTCTTCTCATCAAGTGAATTTCCAGGTAGCTCCCCTGACCTTAATGTGCGTGAAAACATTGGTAGTGTCTTAAAGGATCGTGTTGAAGTGCACACAGTGAACTACGATGGTATACCAAGCCTCGACAACCTGCGAAGAAAGGTGAACGAAGTGCTCAGGGAAATGGAGTTTGAGTCTCAGCTTTTTTGCAATTTGCTGAAATCACACCCCTCAAGAATGCAGGCTGTGGTACAGGCAGATGGAGGCCACACAGAATATTAAATACTCAGAGAAAACCTAAATAAATACCTGTTCTGAATTACTTTTGTTTTTGTCCATATCAATTTTAGTTTATGCTGTAGAAGGGGGGGGCCTCTAATTTCGAAACACCTTGTATATATATATAAATATACTGTATGTAATATGAATTCTTACTGTGCAAAGATAAATGTATTTATATGTGTATAAATTTTTATCTGTGTTTCAGTTCTTATTCATATTATGTGCTGAGAGGAACAGAAGGAGGAAAAAAGCCCTTTCTTTTATCTGCAATATATAACACATATTCAGTTGCACACACACACATACATACATACATGCATACATACATATATATACATATATATATATATATATATATATATATATATATATATATATATATATATATATATATATATATATATCTATCTATATATATATATATGTGTGTGTGTGTGTGTGTGTGTGTGTGTGTGTGTGTGTGTGATTGTTTTTGTGCATACACAGATTGTCTGTAACATAACAATATATTGAAAATCTACACGTTTCAATTGACCACACGTCATACACTTCATACGGGGCAATGTGTATCATTTTCAACCACACCTAGCATGATCCACACCTGGTACATGTCGCATATGGTAATTCCTGAGATCATTCTGAGCAATACGCACCATATCTGACCATCCAAAGTGTGACCACATTTGGCTCAAAACGCCTACTTAAATATTTTTAATCACTTTGGGAGACATGAACCATATATGACCACATCTAGTTTGTCCATATTAGGTACACATCGCCTGTAGTAAAGACTTTCATTGTGTCAGGCAGTGTTCCAGATAAAGTCACAAGTTTTACATGTCTGAGCACTCAGCTTACCTCATGGAAATAGTATAGAAATTCCCACTTCAATAGGTTGTTGCTAACATATTTTATATGGGTTTAAAGTTATTGCCCACTGCCGAGTTGCCAATCACAGTCAACGTGTTAATTAAATTATATTTAAATAACACATAGATCAGAAGAGTGAGGAGTTACAGGGCAGGATAAATAGTCTATGCCGATGATGTCTTCATGAAAGGAACATCACAGAGAGGTAGAGTAAAGAGTGGCATAAGGCCACTGTACATGGGAGAGATCGGGAGAGTTGGTTCTACAGCCAAGGCCAATCTGCAATGAGATGCAAGACAGTTACTTGCATGAAACAATTACTTTAACACTAGACACTTCAACACAAATGTACTTAGGGCACTTGCACAACGAAACAGAAAATAAATCAGGCAGAGGAATTACAGGATTGTGACTGACTAAAAGAAACCTTATTCCGTTACATTACCTTCATCAGGATGACAGTGTCCTCATCCAATAGGGCGTTGGCAGTGGAGGGAGGAAAATGAAGGGTATGCCACTTACAAAGGTACTGGCTCGAGGACGAGCACTTGGAGGGAGTACAAGGGACAGGCAAGAGGGAAAGGATGGCAAGTGTCCTTGGTTAAGATCTGGGCACTTTTCAGGCCGAAGTGCCGGTCCGAGGCCCTTATGAAGTTCCAGAGGATTATGCCTGGGCATCCTGGTAGGTGGCGTTGTAGTCAAAGCCCGCTCTGCTTTCTAAATGGGGTCACGCACGTGGGGTCAGCCCTGCATGGTGAGATCACCTTCCAAGGTGTCATGGCGGCCACCACTCCACTTTCTAAAGGGCCATACACATGGGGGTCAGCCCCTCGTGGTGGGATCGCCTTCCCAGGTGTCATGGCGGCCAGGCACATGTTCAGCTGCTGTGACTGGGTGATCCCTCTTTTGTTTTCCCCCTTTGCCAGTTGTCCGCCTCCAGTGAGGAGTTGCATCTCTGAAATTTGCACCTGAGGACAAGGATCTATGGTAGTCACTTTGAACAGAGGAAGCATTAAGGACGTACTGCCACGATCCAAGAATCATTCCAGGTTCTTTCAAACTCTAAACAATAAAGATTCAACACCAGCAATTGAAATATAGGAAATTAATATAAAAAGAAATTCTTAAAACACTACAACACATTTATTCACAACCTTATTTACAAAGAAAACAAAATGTTGCTTCCCCTTTTGCTTTCATTCAACATGACACTACGAAATAAATCAAAGCAGTTACAGATAGGGGGAACAGGTTGGAAGATAGAGCAATTACAAAACTTAGATGGCAAGTTGGTGAGTTATCCTTCGTGGCTGGGGGTTCAACTGAGGAGTGATGCTGGCGTGGTGGCTTCAGGCTTCAAGACATCACAGAAGGAATGTCTTCAGGATAGGACAGCAGATGTTGTTTCTCCAAGAACCCAGAGATTGTGCAAATGAAGATCAGGTAGGGCTGGCGACTCCTCCTCATTACAAGCAGGAAGGGCTTAGCGACTTCTCCTCCACACAGGCAGGAAGGGCTGACTGCTTCTCTTCGTCACTGGTACGTAGAGCTCGCTGCTTCACCTCCACTCGGACATGGAGGGCTGAGAGACTTCTCATCACAAGTCAGCAGGGCTGGCTGCTTCTCTTCGTCGCGGGCAGAACAAGATTTTTATGGAGATAAGAGTAAAAGCCATCTGAAGGGGATACTTCCGTCGGAACCTCGCTTAGTCCGACCTCTGATTGCCCTCTGTCTCTATCTGCTTCTATTTGTCTTGGGAAGTCTTCTGGAAGCTTACATACCACTATATGGGCGGAGATAATGACGACAGACAATCATCTTTCCAATATAAGGAGTTTTTTTATTTTCTGTGTACTGATTGGTTCCTTAACAACCGTCCCTTTCCGGTCACGCCATGGAAGCTTCCAGAACAAATTTTCTGATGCAATGTGGATCGAATATTGCGTCATGTTACAAAGGCATGGCATGATACCACATGTTGTCGTTTCCACAAGAAAGGATTTTCATCGAATCGCTAATTGTCCACGAGGCATTGATAACAGTAACTGACTGGTGATATCATCTTCGAGCAAACACAGAAAGCAGTCACGTCTTGGAAAAGATATTTCTTTTTCAATATATTTCTTCAACATTATTGCAGCTACCCAGGACACGTACCCATATAGAGAAGAAGGAGAGAATTGGTGAAGGGGCAAATGACCCCCACAGTTCTTTTAGAAACAGATGAATAAAAGGAGTTTTATTCTTATATCTCTTACCTTAATATTGTTTAAGGCTTTTTCAATTTATTTCTTCAACATTATTGCATCTACTCATGGCACGTTACCCCAAAACAAAAAAAAATAATATCTACCTGTTTTATTTTTTAAAAGAGCAAAAGAGGCAAAAATACTTTGAAGCTCATCCTCTGAATTGAGGAATAACTTTGCATTTCGCTACAACTCAGCTTAAGCAAAACACGCTCACTCAACACTTCACTCACACATCACATTCGTGCTACAGCCTAAAAAAACACAATGGCTCTTGCTCAACTCACTCAGAACGAAAGAGAGAAAAGAAGAGACAAACTATTCCCTCATTCTGAAAAATCTCTAGAGAGGCTATCAGCTATTACATTATTCTTTTTCTTAAACTTGTAATTCTTAAGAACATCAGAGTTCCTTTTGCAACTAATTTATCTCCCTGACACAATTACTAGAGGCACTGGGCGTTCGATATGTTTCCTCAACAAGTTTACATGCAACCATTTCGCTCTACGCCTACCCACATCAATTAAGTAATTTAAATTTCACCTTTTTTTCTAAGACAGGAAAAGGACCTTCAGACTTCTAAGATAATGAGGACTTCTTTCTGAATTAACACTAAAATTTTATCTCCCGCATGGAAATTTCTCTCTTTTGCCTTGAGATCATACTTCCTTGACTGTTGCTTTCGTTTTCTATTGCCACCTGCCAAGCTTCCCTTAGATTCTCCTTGTAATTCTCTAGATTTTGTATGTAGTCCTCTTTACCTCCTTCAAGCATTAATTTACACTTCAAAATTTCTAAGGGTCCTTTAGCGGTGTGACCATACACTAACTCGAAAGGACAAAATCGGCTTGTGACATTTAGCGCCAACCGTAAGGCTAACAAGACAAAAGGTAGCTTCTCTTCTTAGTCATGTTCAAAGTTGTTACAATTTTCGTAAGCAACTCTTTAACGTTTGGTGGAAACGTTCAACAATGCCTTGTGACTCGGGGTGATAAGGTGTGGAAGTTACAAGTTCGATAGCTAATTCCTTCATTTTGTCCCTGAAATACTTGGACACAAAGTTACTGCCATTATCACTTTGTATACCGCGTGGCAGACCAAACTTAGAAAAACAGCTCAACAAGTGTTTAACTACGGTTTTTGCATTTTCGTTTCTTATGGGGATTGTTTCTGGATAATTGGTTAGTTTATCAATGATTGTTAACATATAGATATCCCTCTTACTTCTAGGCAGAGGTCCGACCATATCAATAACCACATTCTCAAAGGGTTCGCCTACAGAGGGAAGATTACATAAAGGAGACCAGGGGACTACCTGATTAGGTTTACTGGCCATTGGACATTCATGACAACTTAGAACACATCTTTTCACGTCACTTCTCATCGTAGGCCAAAAGTACGTCCTACTTATACACATATTTTATTTTACCCCAAATGTCCTTGATCATCATGTGCTAATTTCCAAATTACTTTGCGGAGCTTCCTCAGGGTTACTATATAATTGTTCGATAATCTCCTCTTTGCTAACTGACTTAGGACGAAAATAACAACACAAAACTTCGTCTATTAGACGAGTTTCCTTACAAACATTATCGAGCTCATCATCCAGCTCACATTCAAAATTTCAGGTGTAATGACTCATCCTCTCTCTGCAGCTTGACTAGCTCATCCTTATTCAAAATGTTAGTGCCTAAACCATCACAGCAACTATCACTTGAAACAACTACAACCACTATGTCTGTGTCATTACTTTCGAGAGCTACATCGTCAGCTTGGCTAACACTGTCAACACCGGTAGAGTCGGTCTTTTCAGCCACACTCATGCTAACATCAACTATACCGCCTCTACCACACTCGTTCGAAATCCACGAACTCGTGCTCGTTCGAATCCACGAACAAACCATGACCACAGTCGATATCTGTGTCTAAACCTGACCTAGTTACTACTAATTCAGTCACTGGAACCTCACTCAAAATAGGATTCACACACTTGGGTGTAGCTAAATCATTACTGACAATTATGTCAACGCCATCATTGGGTAAATTGTCTACAACTGCTACTTTTGCTTCTCCCGACACTCCTTGTCCATGAGTGGGATTTTAATTTTACTATTGGGTGTCTCTCTAGTCTTGTTCTGCGGGGGACGATGGAATATTGTGTTAGCTTTGTGGATTGCTTCCTAATTTATATGGTCACGGTATTGCAAAGATGCCAGCTGCCCACCGACCAGTTCAAATTCCTTTTCTATAGGAAATCTGGAGAGCAAATCCGTAAGACTCTTAAGAATCAATTGCTGGCTACACCAATCTTGATAGCTCCGTCATGATAACTACAATAGTGTATGTATGTAAGTAAAAAGTTGGTTTTCTGTATACGGTAAATTTGTATTCTGTCATGCCCCACATCTGGACAAGATTAAAACGTTGACACAGACTCTTGGAAATTCTAACGCTTTTGCTTTTACCTACCCAAATACCTCAGCCAAATCCCTGATTAACGTCAACAAAAGACATTCTCCAAAGACACAGGGGTATATGAAATACCTTGCCTCGACTGTGACAAATCGTATATCGGTTTTACTGGTAAATCAATCCCCCAGAGATTAATACAACATAGAAGGTCAGTACAGTATGGCCAACAGAACTCAGCTATTTTTAACCATGTAAATAACCATAACCACAGGATTAACTGGAATGTGTCTCGTATAATCTATAGCAGCAATTGTCGGTTCTAAAGCCAGATGGTGGAATCAGCCCTGATTAAACGAAGAAATACGATGAATCTATCAAAAGGATCGTGGGACTCAGATATTATAGATAAAATCTTCCTCCAACCAGCGTTTACGAATATTAAGAAGCTATCAACTGGAGTGGCGTAATGGGTGACCTCTGGATTTCTTGGTATAAATACTGCCTGACTGTATTCTTTACTTCATTCATATACTTGCCAGTAGAGGGAGACAGTTTGGTCTCTGAAATACAGAAATAACTTTCTACCTTTTGACGTTACATGGGCTCCTTCTATTAGATATATATATTTACATACACACACATATTATATATATATATATATATATATATATATATATATATATATATATATATATATATATATAGTATATTATATATTAATAGAAGGAGCCCGTATAACGTCAAAGGTAGAAAGTTAACTAATTTCAGGGAACCTCTCTCTCTCTCTCTGCTCTCTCGGTCTCTCTTATGAATTGAAAGAGGGAATAAAAGGGAGCCGTATTGATATTTGGAAATCTAGAGGTTCTGCTCTGGTCTGGCACTCAGAAACATAGCTATCAATATTCTTCTCTCTCTCTCTCAGGAAAGACCCGGGCTTTCTCTATCTGAGTCCTCTCTGATCCATAATTCTAAAT
>NC_089771.1:11761110-11763610 GCF_040412425.1 Macrobrachium rosenbergii
TCATCCCACGGGCGCCCTTTTTCCGCCCCAATCTACGACTTGAAGCCGTACCTTGGTGAAGGAGGCCCTTTTGTCGACGCTCCCACACGTGGTCCCTGGCAGAAGACGACGTCAGCCTTACGCCCCTACAATGTGGTAAAGTACCCAAAACGAGTTGCTAGTCACGTTACTTCGCCCTTGTGCATTGATTAACTTCTGGGCCTATAACTTTGTCTTCCCTGATGTTTCTTGGTTTAATCCCGGCCCACGCGTTCACTGATTCTTTCCTCTGAGTCACAAGTAACGCCTCGGGGAGTCCTTGGCGCCTTCAGTGCACCCCCGAGTAATTCATTCCCCAAATTTCAGCATTAGATTTGTAACCTGGGTCCTAATATCGTTTCAGAAGGACGACCGTAGCAGAATTATCCTTGGTCCGTGTTCCTGGCATTCCCAAGCTCGCCCCCCCCTTCGGGAGGACTTCTGCAGCAGCAATTTAACGTGTTTTCAGTTAATTTTCCCTTTGATCTTGTGTGTTATAAAATATAACTATTTTTATATCCACGTGTTTCACGCACTTCCCTTTGAGAAAGAGCCCTCCGCTCCTTGTACTCCTTTTTTTTGTTTGTGTTTTATATGTCCTGGTTATCTTGCAAGGCCATTTTCGAGTAAAGTAATAAATGTGGAGTCATAAGAACCACCTGCACCAGGAAACATATAAAATATACATACATACATACATATATACATAATATATATATATATATATATATATATATATATATATATATATATATATATATATATATATATATATATATATATACTTTTTATTTATTATATATATATATATATATATATATATATATATATATATATATATATATATATATAAAAATTTATATATATATATTTATATATATATATATATTATATATATATATATATATTATATAAGGTCCTTTTTATTTAAAAATTTATATATATATATATATATATATATATATATATATATATATATATATATATATTTATATATATATATATTTTATTTATATATTTTTTTTTTTTTTTTTTTATAGTTTTCATATAACAATTTTTACTTGATCTTAAGCGTATATCCACTTGATTAAAACAAATTTATACTAATACCATCTATACTAAGCGTGAAACTTCATACACGATGATAACTGGCATATGGCCATGTTATTTTGTTATTGTCATAGTTTATAAATTAATAATAAATATGGTTTTCAGTCATACAATCTATTTGATTCAAATTTTTATTTATTTTTCATTAATATTGGAGAGCTATTTCTGGTTAAACTTTTAATCGTAAAAGTACAATAAATGAACTTTCAGTTTAAATACATTATTTCAATATTCTTTTGTAGGTTTTAGCACAAATGTTTAGATGCATACAGTACCCAGAGATTATGTTATATCGACAGTTGAAACGGCGAATAATTATTCTAGCTTCAGGATTCTGAATTAATCAGGAATAATAAATTCTGAAAGAAATTATAAATCATGTATTTCTGTTGAAGTATAAAAGATTTAGTATTTTTCAACTAGAAGTTCAAGCTAAAAAAGATTTTTTTTCCAACTAAAAGTAAACATTTAACATTTTGTCAAAATTGTTAGAAATACAAATATTTCATATAAAGATTTTAGTAATGTTTCTTCAATTTTAAGGCCAAAAATACTCATTGGATATATTACGTCATTTTCAATTACAGATATGGTGGAGTCATATCTGCGACCTTTATTTATTGATAAACTGATTAAAAATTAACCACTTTTAAACCATGATAATATCGTTACCATATGTTGCTTCCACCTTGCATATTTTTTTTCTAGATTAAAGCTAATTCTATGTAAATTTCTAACTATAAAATATTTCATAAAAATTTATTAGTTTTTGAGATATTCATTTTGCTGTAATTGTCCCATTTATTCACTGAAATGTGTTTTATCATGTTATTGTATAAAATCCTCCTCAAGAAATTTCTTCTCTTTTAAAAAAAAGGTTCCAAAAATTTCCAAAAATATTGCCACGCATTATTAATAAATAATACAAATTTTAATAAGCATAATTATACGAAACCCGTGAATAATGAGTAATGAAGAAATATAATGAAAATATTTATGAATGGACCAGAAGGGATGAAAAAATGGATAATGGACAAAAATATTTTTACTTACCAAAATTTGAGAAGCTCTTGTTTCTTGTTTATGTTTTTTGTAGATTAATCAGTTGCATTAATCTACAGATTGGCAGGGGTCATCAACAAGGAGTCTAAGTGGCTGACATTGTTGAAAAAGCAATACGAAAATTTACATTTGTAGTCCACTGAGCTGATAGAAAGACGCAGACTATGCCATGGTCTGCTGTAAGTCTATGACCCCAGAGACTAGTCGTCGTCACAGAGTTTGGCAGTCTTCTTTTCCCTGGAAGACACAGGTATTCTTTTTAGTGTGCACCATTCATTCTTGTTCAAGGTACGAGATATCTGTTCCAGTT
>NC_089771.1:11768610-11771110 GCF_040412425.1 Macrobrachium rosenbergii
TCTCTCCCTCTCTCTCTCTCTCTCCTATCCTAAGCAGGTAAACAGGTGACTGACTACCAAGGAAAATCTGACACTTCACTCCTGCATCTAGAAATACATTTGTCTTATTGTGCAACTATATATATATATATATATATATATATATATATATATATATATATATATATATATATATATATATATATATAATATAAACAGGAGGACAAAAAGGAGATGATGCATAGTCAACTTTATTTCCAGCCAACGTTTCCAAGCAAGGCTTCATCATCAGGGCTAATTTGCAAAAATAGCAACAATTAAAATCAATACATAGAACTCAGTAAAATTATTAATGTTAAAATATAGATATTAAAACCGAAACATAAAAGTTAAAACTAACGCCTCAAGAAAAGAAAACCGAGTGACCAAGAAGGGTACCATAAGGACGAAGAAACTTCTTAGGCTATAAACAGAGGGGCAGAAGAAAACCAGTTGTCTGATGGTTAACGACTCGAGGATATGGAGAGAAGTTTCATCAGCAGCTTGCTCTAAGATTTCAAAATCGTCACAGGAAATACAAGATTTACATAGTTTAGAATGTTCCCTTATGTTAGAAAACTCCTTACTCAAAGTACACCCTGTCCTATGGCTAACGCCACGATGAGAATCGCACTTTCAGCATTCTTTTGGTGGATCCGACGTAAGTCCCGAGATTACATCTCGGGCAAGTATACTTATAGACCACCAAAGAATGTATAAGGTTGGGAACAGTGTCTTTAAATCTAAAAAGAGATCCAATTGTTCTTGGATTCCTAGAACGAGTTTGGGATTGAGACAATAAAAGTATTTCTTTAAAATCTGCCTCAGCGTAGTTAGAAATTTTTCATCATTCACAAAGGGCAAAGAAACATAAAAATAAAAAAAAAAGTTAAGTATACCTTAGTTTAACCAGACCACTGAGCTGATTAACAGCTCTCCTAAGGCTGACCCGAAGGATAAGATTTATTTTACTTGGCTAAGAACCAATTGGTTACCTAGCAACGGGACCTACAGCTTGTGGAATCCGAACCACATTATAACGAGAACTGAATTTCTATCACCAGAAATAAAATTCTCTAATTCTTCATTGGCCATTCGGAGAATCGAACGCGGGCCCAGCAAAGTGCCTTCCAAGAACGATACCAACCCGTCCAATTAGGAAAATCAAGTTTAGGTACTGTAGGTACAGGAATTTTTGGCTGAAATTTATTATTCAAAAGTTTTTTAGATATTTCTGAAATAAAAGTTTGGGGTAGCAGTTATTCTGAAAGTGTCTTCTTAGGAACTCAACCTCGTTATGAAAAGAGAACCAGTCTGAAGAGAGAGAAAAGGCTCTGTGCAGTAACGTTACAATACAACTAATCTTAAAATTGTAAAAATATGAACTATAAAATTTGAACCAAGACCAGTATACGTTTGCTTCCGGAAGACAGAAGTGGAGAAGTGCTGGTTGGATCTGGTGATTAACACGTCTAGGAAAGAAAGGCACTCATTGTTTCCATGTTCTATGGTAAAGGTGCCTTCCTTTCCTAGGAGGTTAATCTTCCAATAAACCAGTATTTTCTAAGAAAATGCTTTCAGAAAACTACCCCAAACTTTTTTCCTAAAAAAATACTTTTAGATGTGTTAATCAAGATCTAACAAAAGTATTTTCCTAAAAAAACTTTCAGAATAGCTTTGCTACCCCAAACTTTTATTTGGAAATAAAAAAATTCTTGAATAATAAATTTCAGACAAAAAATCTCTTTTTGTATCTACAGTACTTTTAAACTTGATTTTTATGTTTCTTTGCACTTTGTATATGATGACAATTTTTAAACTAAATTGAGGCAGATTTTAAAGAAATATTTTTATTGTCTCAATCCCAAACTCGTTCTAAGGGATCCAAGAACAATTGGATCTCTTTTTGGATTTAAAGACACTGTTCCCAACCTTATGCGTTCTTTGTTGGTCTATAAGTGTACATGCCCGAGATGTAATCTCGGGACTTACGTCGGATCCACCAAAAGAATGCTGAAAGTGTGAGTCGACTCTCATCGTGGCGTTAGCCATAGAATGTTTACTTTGAGTAAGAAGAAGTTTCCTAACATAAGGGAACATTTCAAACTAGGTAAATCTTGTATTTCCTATGACGATTTTGAAATCTTAGAGCAAGCTGCTGATGAAACCCCTCTCCATATCCTCGAGTCGTTAACCATCAAACAGTCAGTCTTCTTCTGCCCCTCTGTTTATTGCTTAAGAGATTTCTTCGTCCTTTTGGTGCCCTTCTTGGTCACTCAGTTTTCTTTTCTTGAGGCGTTAGGTTGGTTTTAACTTTTATGTTTCAGTTTTAATATCTATATTTTAGCATTAATAATTTTACTGAGTCCTATGTATTGATTTTAATCACTGTTATTTTCGCATTTTAGCCCTGATGATGAAGCCCATACTTTGAAACGTTGGCTGGAAATAAAGTTGTAATAACACCCTCCTTTTTGTCCTC
>NC_089771.1:11778610-11781110 GCF_040412425.1 Macrobrachium rosenbergii
CACCATATGCAGTTAACTTTTTTAAATATGAAAATATTTAATGAAAATTGAAATTTATAAAAAGAAAATAATTAATAATCAAATAGTTTTCTAAAGTAATTGTTTAGAAATTTTGATATTGTTTATATTCCAGTTTTTTTTTAATTAAATGTTTATTTTTCATTAAACAATGCGCCTAGACTTTCATGAATCATTTGTTTTTTGCAATGTTTCCTCCCACTTGATGTATTCCATCAATATTTTGTTTTATAATTATGAATTCTATCAGAGAATTTTTTATTCGCGTTTTCGCATTTCCATTATAATTATGTATTCGAATCACAAAGGTTTCTAAACCTCTGTTGAATATGAGATTACAAACGTTCCCTTTCAATAGTGTACAGCCTTGTGTGGGACGAGTAACTTAATACCTTTATGTAGCATAGCCGTTAATCAGAAATTAAAAATATTTTCATTTTAATTTTGAAGCATATCCAGCATTAAGGATATGCCCTCACAGAAGGCTCCAATAAACCTTTGTGTTTTGAAGAACATTCCTCGCAGTTTTTCTATCTGAAGAAGGAACGGTATCCACTGAAAGTTAATTAAATTTGTATGTTTTATAATATTATACTCTAGAAAAACTTCTACAAGAAAAGTCTGTTCGTTCTCAGCATTTTTCAGAATGTGATTTTATTTGTGTGCCAAAAAGCTTAATGTTAAGAGTATCTCAGAAATATTTAATTACAGTAGACAGGTGACTAATTTATTTTAATACTTGTCATGAAGGAAAACATTGTATATTTTAAGAAATAAAATAAGTATGAAATTACAAAATCCGGCCTGACATGGAGACCCTCTCTTGATTGACGTGGGGGGAGGACTGTTGCAGCCCTGAAAGGGGTTTTGTCAAAAACGTCCCAAATGTCAAGAATTCTTTTCTCTTCTTTTTTTTTTATAAAGAATGAAAGCAACAAGCATCGTACAACGGCGCTACGGCAATCCTAAATTCCAGTAACGAATTCCAGTAACGTTTCGAGAGAAATATTAAAAAAAGAGAGGTTTGAAATGTGAGAGAGCAGCTGACAGCGTAAACACGGAACTGCTTTTAAAAGGACTCGAGAAATGGATGCCTCAAGCACTTGCTCTTTCTCCGTATATTTTTACGGAAATGCGAAAGGAAAAACATATCACTAAATGTACAAGATGGTCTTGATGTGGATGAAAGAACTCGAGGATCTTATAGTCATTTTTTGCTTGGAAGTTCTTAGTAAAATATGATGGGAAATTGCCTTTTCTTAATGTATTTCTTTAATGTAGCCCTTAAATGTAAAGAAAATGGTTTTGATGTGGATGAAAGAACTTGAAATCTTATAATTACTTTCTGCTTGGAATTCCTTGGCAAGTATGTATAGAAAATTACCTTTTCTCTGGGTATTTCTTTAACGTAACCCTCAAATGTAAAAAGCGGCCTTGAAGTGGATGAAATAACTTGAAATCTTATAATTATTTTCTGCTTGGAATTCCTTGGCAAGTATATATAGGAAATTACCTTTTCTTAAGGTATTTCTTAAATGTCATGCTTATTTATTATAAGCAATGTTTTTCCATGATTACCTTTATAATAAATAAAGTTTTTTCACGAATGTCATTAGATGTTTGTAAATGTTTTTATCAGCCATGTTTTTGTAGTCATTGTTTCCACATTAGATAAGAAATTAGATATGAATTATTATTTTAAATCAAATTTTAATTGCATACGAATGAAGACATTAAAATCTTAAGAAGATTTAAATATACTACAAAAAGCTATTTAGTTCACCCATAAAATACTAGAATGGAGTTTCCGTAAAAATAAAATAGAAATACTTTAGACAACAAATAAATCGAATTGCGTTCATTTTCCTGCATAGTTTTAATCTGGAATGAAAATAAAATATTATCTATTTTGAACAGAACTCAGGCAATCTCCACGTGTCGAAAAATGAGGCTAATTCTTTCCTGCAAGATAAGGATCCTTCTTTTTAAGTGAAGCAATTCAGAAAAAACAAGACCATCGTAAGCTTTAGTTCGGGGGAAAAATATTTCGTCTATATTACGTTTGGATTATCAGCGGATAATGTTCTGGTAATTAAATTGACGCGAAGAGAGATCATTTCAGAAAACTAAAGACCAAATGGACACCATCATTTAAAAAGACTGATTTTGAAACTCTAAAGGAACTCTCACAGAAAGAAGACCTCATAATCACGAAACCAGATAGAGGTAAGGGAGTTGTGTTGTTGAATAAACTGGATTATATTACGAAAATGAAAATCATTCTTAATGATTCCTCCAAATTTCAGATGATTGGATCTCCCGATTATTCCAGCATTTTCAAAACACAAGATAAAATTAACCGTTTCCTAAGAACTCTGAAGAGTGAAAATATTATTAATAATGAAACTTATCGAGAATTGTTTGTCACAGGCTCGTCTTATGGTATCCTCTATGGGCTATCAAAAATTCATGAATAAGGTAC
>NC_089771.1:11786110-11828610 GCF_040412425.1 Macrobrachium rosenbergii
ATGTACACAGACATATCCCCGAAAGAGTTCAAGAAAAGATCTCCGTAACAGAAGAGGAAGAAATTGGTAAGCTTGTTGTAAACTCATACTATATTTCCTCTTAAATGAAAATGCTGTGACCAGAGAGATATAAATCTAATAATCTTATTTAATCCTTAAACCCAAACATTGTTGATGAATCACCTCTCCAGTTGCAGCAGTGGGATTTATTCTGAAAACAATTCCTGCTAGGTAATCCGGGATTTACACCTGCATGAATAAAGTGTGGATTATTTTGGGCTGTTAGTCTTGGACTTAGTAAGCAAATTAGGCTCAAACTTTTGCGTTATGTGTAATAAAATTAATTATTAGTAAGGGGTACATATTTGATAATTAGTCCCTTTCTGAGTCATTAACAGTAATTAACATCAGGAAGTGTAAAAATGTCTAATATTTTTCATTTCATTAAATTTCTTCTCTCTCTCTCTCTCTCTCTCTCTCTCTCTCTCTCTCTCTGTATGTGTGTGTGTGGAATAGACTTTTCATTAATGCAAGAAAGAAGCCTTTGTGTAAAATAAATCCAGATTAGATTCCCAATAGCTGTTGACTCATAGTTTCTCTTTGAAATGTCATATTATCTCGTAAAGTAATTAGAATATCCCTTATTTTCATCTATCTTTAACAGTATGCATACATACTTAAGCACACATATACCTGCTATATATATATACATACAAACATTTATATATATATATATATATATATATATATATAGTTATATATATATATACAAATATTTATATATATATATATATATATATATATATATATATATATATATATATATATATATATATATATATATATATATATATATATATATATATATATATATACAAGGGCATCAGGAAAAAGGCAGCACGTATATAAAATCAATAGTTTATTTTGCCAATGGCGTTTCGCAATATCTCATTGCATCTTCAAGGCTGTAATATAAAATAAATATAACTTAAAATCTTATAAAAAAAACGCAAAATAGAATAATTTAAAAATCACTATAAAGACGGACATGACCTCCCTAAACTGAATTAAATAAAGCAAATTTAGTATGATTCAGTGTGAGAAATTCGCCCCTAAAACCTCTCCCCACTGCCTTTTTTGGGGGGAAACCCCTTTAAATCCCTTTCTTGTCCAACGTGCTGTCGGAAATCTCTTAATTCCAGGTGCAGACCCCCTGCCAAGAGTTAATCAATGCCCGAGGCAGGCCAGCTGGCGGGCGGACCACGTGCATTCCGCCATTTTGAATTTGAAACCATGCGACCCACAGTTCCCACGTGGGCAGAGTAACCACAACGCTATCTAGGAAGAAAGCAACTTCTGATGCTATAAAAGAGTCTTGAACGAGACACCTGCTCTCAGAATTGTCGGCGGTGCCACAGACTCCAGAGCTCCGTCCCTTGCTCTATCCACTGCCATTTTTCAGACACATGGCTGGCATTAAAAATCAACTTTTGAGGGGAATTAATTCGCTCCTTCACTGGCCCTCATAAGAAGAAACTTCCTAAAGGAAAGGTAAAGTACTAGTATTTAAGGTTTTTCATCAGACACGTTCCCCTATTTTCTCTATCTATGTTCCCTTCCTTTTCATAGTGCGGTATAATTACAGTGAGACCTGTATTGCCTATATTTTGTGCTGTTTAATTTGCAAAGCATTTACGAGAAGAGTAACATAATCGCTTGATGTTCGAATCACGGGAATCGAGTTCAGTTCAGGCATCTTTTATGCGATTCCTCAATTCCTTCATTACAGTGCTACAGCCAGTTAACTAACCGTAAGTGTTTTGATTACAGATTAGGAGTTTTCATTGTGGACTTGCGCATCATCTGTGCGCTTAGCGGCCCTCCTTGCTTCGTTTCAGCAACTTTGAAGCAGGCAACCCATTTGTATTCCCTCCCGGAATTTCCCGTCATTTGCTTCACTACATTTCTCCAGAATTACGCTACCATACTTCTGATGTGTTTCTTTTTTTTAAATATAATGAATTAAGTTAAACCCCAGAGTTTATCTAATCACTTACCCCTTGAAGTATCCCTTCAGGCATATTTTGTTGTTTGTAATTTTAGCTGTCCCCAAGGCCAGAGTCCAGATTTTTGTGGTAATTAAGGTAAGTTGCGTATCATCCTAGTATACCCCATTGATCTAGCAAGATCCCAGCTTTAAAATTACAACACTGGCAACCTTTGCCGAGTATGCAATTGCTTTTATCCTTGGAATAAGCAACTGAGCTGTACATGTATAACCGAGACCCAATTAGCTTAAATTCCCCTATGAGCGCACAAATGATCCATTTCCACAATAAATATCGTGTTATTGTTTATTTTTTGTTAGGCACGAACAAAATCGTGGCTGAAATAGAATTAGGAATTGTTAGAACACGTGCATGCATCCCATTTATAAAGAAGAGAGAGTTATAACTTTTACACAAGATTTTGTGCTATCGCATGTCAGCTGCATGTTTTAAAACCAGGAAGATAGGGAGCGACACTCAGTGAAGAGTTAATAAAAGGAATAGTGTCCTTATTACTTCGTCCATTTGATAACGACAATTTGAAACTCACGAAATACTAGCTAGGCACATGTTACAGCCACGTGGGCTAACCCAGTCCAGCAATTTTCGTATCACTGGAGATGGAATATTTTCACTCTCTCCCTCTCTGCATGCGATAAATGCATTACACTGCTAACATGATAGGGGTGGGTTGATATTGATTCTAATTACAAATACCTGAGTTTGACAGTAATTTGTAGGTGGGAGTCAGTATCAACTTACACCTCCCTTGATGGCTGTGTGGTTTAAGACATCACTGTAGTTCTGAGTTCTTGCTCTTCCTCCCAGTAACATATGTAAAAATATATTATTTCCGAGGTATAGTGAATTGGATATTAAAGGGCATTTGTAGTTTAATTCTTGTACATGAATTACGGTGGTGTGATAAAATTTATTTATAATACTGCTGCATGCAACAAACACACTATAAGATTAACATGGCTGAGGTGGGTTGATATCAGTTCTTATTACAAATACCTGAGTTCGACAGATTTGTAGGTGGGAGTGGGTATCAACATATACCTCCCTTGATGGCTGTGTGGTTTAAGGCATCACTGTAGTCCTCAGTTCTTGTTCTTCCATGGTTTGAGCCAACGAGACGATAAACATATAATTAACTAAAAAATTGCCCTTTTGGTAACATATTTGAAAATATATTATTTCATAGGTAGAGCAAATTGGATATTAAAGGATATTTGTAGCTTAATGCTTATATACGAATCACGATGATGTGATAAAATTCATTCATAATATGGCTACGTGTGACAAACACACTATGTGGCTAACACAGTAGAGGTGGGTTGATATCGATTCTAATTGCAAGTACCTGAGTTCGACAGTTATTTGAATGAGGGAGTTGGTATCAACTCTTACCTCCCTTGATGGCTGTGAGGTTTAAGGAGTCACTGTAGTCCTGAGTTCTTGTTCTTCTGTGGTTTGAGCCCACGAGCCGGCAAACTTATTATCAACTAAAAAATTCCCCTTTGGGTAACATATATGAAAATATATTATTTCATAGGTAGAGCGAATTGGAAGTTAAAGGACATTTGTAGCTTAATGCTTGTATATGAATTATGGTGATGAGATAAAATCATTCATAACATGGCTGCTTGTGACAAATGGACTACACTGCTAACATGGTAGAGGTGGGTTGCTATCGATTCTTATTACAAATACCTGAGTTCGACAGTGAATTGTAGGTGGGGGTCGGTATGGACTTATCCCTGTAGTCCTAAGTTCTTGTTCTTCCATGGTTCGAGCCCACGAGACGGCAAACTTATTATTTACAAAAAAATTCCCCTATGGGTAACATATATGGAAATATATTTTTTCCGAGGTAGAGCGAATTGGATATTAAAGGACATTTATAGCTTAATGCTTGTATATGAATCACGGTGATGTGATAAAATTCATTCATAATATGGCTGCTTGCAAGAAATGCAATACATTGATAAAATGGTAGAGGTGGGTTGATATCGATTCTAATTACAAATACCTGAGTTCGACAGTGAATTGTAGGTGGGAGTCATTATCAACTTATACCTCCCTTGATGGCTGTGTGGTTTAAGGCGTCTCTGTAGTCCTCAGTTCTTGTTCTTCCATGGTTCGAGCCCACGAGACGACGAACGTATTGTCAACTGAAAAATTCCCATTTGGATAACATATATGAAAATATATTATTTCTGAGGGAGAGCAAATTGGATATTAAATGACATTTGTGGCTTAATACTTGTATATGAATTATGGAGATGTGTTAAATTCACCCATAATATGACTGCATGCAACAAACACACTATGGCTAACATGGCTGAGGTGAGTTGATATCGATTCTCATTACAAATACCTGAGGTCCATAGTTATTTGTAGGAGGGAGTTGGTACCAACTAATACCTCCCTTGATGGCTGTTGTTTAAGGCGTCAATGTAGTCCTGAGGTCTTGTTCTTCCATGGTTTGAGCCCGCTAGCCAGTAACCTTATTATCAACTAAAAAATTCCCCTTCAGGCAACGTATATGAAAATATATTATTTCCGAGGTAGAGCGAATTGGAAGTTAAAGGACATTTGTAGCTTAATGCTTGTGTATTAATCACGTTGAGGTGACAAAATCATTCATAATATGGCTGCTTGCAACAAATGCACTACACTGCTAAAATGGTAGAGTTGGATTGATATCGATTCTAATTAGAAATACCTGAGTTCACCAGTGATTTGCAGGTGGGAGTCGGCATTAACTTATACCTCCCTTGACGGCTGTGTGGTTTAAGGCATCACTGTAGTTCTGAGTTCTTGTTCTTCCGTGGTTTGAGCTCATGAAACGACGAACTTATTATCAACTAAAAATTCCCCTTTGGGTAACATATATGAAAATATATTATTTCCGAGGTAGAGTGAAGTGGATATTAAAGGACATATGCAGCTTAATGCTTGTATATGAATCACTGTGATGTTATAAAATTCATTCATAAGATGGCTGCGTGTGACAAATACACTTCTCGGCTAACATGGTAGAGGTGGGTTGATATTGATTCTAATTATAAATACCTGAGTTCAACAGTGATTTGTAGGTGGGAGTTGGTATCAACTTACACTTCCCCAGATGGCTTTGTGGTTTAAGGCATCACTGAAGTCCTCAGTTCTTGTTCTTCTGTGTTTTCAGCCCACAAAATGACAAACTAATTATCAACTAAAAAATTTCCCTTTGGGTAGCATATATGAAAATATATCATTTCTGAGGTATAGTGAATTGGATATTAAAGGACATTTGTAGCTTAATGCTTTTATAGGAATCATGGTGATGTGATAAAATTCATTCACAATATGGCTGCATGTGACAAACACACTATACTGCTAACATGGTAGAGGTGGGTTGATATCGATTATAATTACAAATACCTGAGTTCGACAGTGATTTGTAGGTGGGAGTTGGTATCAACTTATACCTTCCTTGATGGCTGTGTGGTTTAAGGCGTCACTGTAATCCTGAGTTCTTGTTCTTCCGTGGTTCGAGCCCACGAGACAGCAAACTTATTATCAGCAAAAAAAATGCCCTTCGGGTAACATGTATTAAAATATATTATTTCCTAGGTAGAGCAAATTGTATATCAAAGGACATTTGTATCTTAATGCTTCTATATGAATCACGGTGATGTGATACAATTCATTCATAATATGGCTGCATGCGACAAACTCACTACACGGCTAGCATGGTAGAGGTTGGTTCATATCGATTCTGATTATATTGATTCTAATTACCAATACCTGAGTTTGACAGTGATTTGTAGGTGAGAGTCGGTATCAACTTATACCTCCCTTGTTGGCTGTGTGGTTTAAGGCGTAACTGTAGTCCTCAGTTCTTGTTCTTCCGTGGCTCGAACCCACGAGACGACAAACTTATTATCAACCAAAAGATTCCTCTTCAGGTAACATATATGAAAATATATTATTTCTGAGGTATAGTAAATTGAATATTAAAGGACATTTATAGCTTAATGCTTATATATATATATATATATATATATATATATATATATATATATATATATATATATATATATATATATATATATATAAAAGTTTGTATATTTGTTCATATTTGTTAATCTGTAATAATGTGTAATATCTGTATCTGTTTGACTATGATAAAACCAAGACGCAGTAGCGTAGAGAAAGGAGAGAGTCGCGGTGTGTTGTTCATATCACTTGTTGATGCAGCGCTGTCAAAGCAAAACAGGCGACAACGCCTGGGCGAACGAGGTCGCATGGCTATCTGTTGTCAGTTCGCTGTATAACTGAATAACATTTATCTTATCTTTAGAAACTATCTGTTACGTTTCAAGTCGGAAAACGACAACTGATTATTTATCGTAACCGATTTGATCATTACTTATGCTATTCAAACTTTAATTCACATTTGTGTTTTAAAATGTGTGCGTGCATATGTATGTAACGGGCAAGCAGGAAGTGTAATCTGAATCACCACTCAGGAGATTCAATCGCAGGTTGTGAGAGCGGTAACACGCTACTTTGTACTAAGATAGAAAATAAACCAAAAAAATGGAGATGGGTTCTGATTAACATCCAACTCCATTCTATACCAAACAGGAGGGTCTTCAGAAGTCCCCCTCCTTTACATATTTGGTACAGAAGCGGTGTTGATAACCATTATAGCATAGACAAAATTTTCACCGCTCTCTGTATAACCTGGAGGCATTAACTCAAAATCAAAACATCTCCTGGTGATGTATATCAAACAAAGAAATACTTGATGCGGGATGAGACTGATTTTCTTTCAGTCGACTGGATTTATTCTCATTTCACCTAATCGCTTCTTTAATGATTACAAACGTATCATTTCATTAAACTTTATCTGCAAAACGGATGAGATCAAAAAATTACGATCATGTGCCATTGACCCTGTCACATTCCTGATTGACAAAATACCTACGTTGTATCCTGTTGGACCAATCAAGCACCGAGATTTACAAACACAGTCAAAATAAATGAAATTGTCATTTTTAGTCTTAAACGTATCAACAATCGAGTCCAAGAGAAGTCAAGAAGCTGTTGTCTTGGAGTGTGTTCGTCGCCGTGATCGACAACAATCTTCATCACGGATAAACACTGCAAACGAGTAAGACATGTTGAAGAAACAAGAACGAATTTTCTAATTCCTCTCGTTTTCAGTATTGCCTTTTCCTGTTTTGAATTCGAGAACTTTAGCTATTGGAAAGTGACGTACACTGAATGTGTTTTTACATATCTATGCATCTTGTGGACAAAACTCAATCTTAGTGTATGCATAAAGATTTACCCAATTATGATTTAATTATCGCGAAATGTGCATACTCTTTTATCTTATTATGGAGTGATGTCTTTCTATATGATGAATTATATTACACTTGTTTGGAAGATATTTCAACAACAAAGGGTTCTAAAATTTTTTCTTAGGAATGTATGTCCTTGCATTTTTGTTTGGTGTTTTACTGCAACACGCTGGAGGGTAAACTGTTTTTTTTTCTTTTTTTTTTGGTTAAATTAAACATGGCATTTTGTTCAGTATATTTAGTAAGCCTTCACTGGTCAATGCTTATTTGATTGCAGTCGGTTGAACTGCCAATTTTTTTTTTTATTGAGTATAGTTCTTAAAAGGCTGTACTTTGTGAATATTCTTATCATATGCTTCTAGCATTTTTGCCATGTGGTCTCGTTCAGTTTTTACTGTAACATGTTCTGTGAGACCTTCATAATTTGATTGTATTATACCAAGTCGTCCATTTTTGCTCCTTCCTGGTTGTCTGCCGGAGCATCCAAGGGCTGGCAGAGCAGTTGTGAAATGACGGAATGAAGTGATAATATCTGAAATCTGTTTGACTATGATAAAACTGACAGACCTTTAGCGTAGAATGGGGAGGAGTCGAACCATGTGTTGTTCATATCACTTGTTGACGCATATTGTCAAAAGCAAAACAGGCGACAACGCCTGGGGAACGTGTCGAATGGCTAGTGTTGTCAGTTCGCTGAGAAAACTGAATAACATTTATCTTACTCTTTAGAAACTATCTGTTACGTTTCAAAAAATAAAAACGACAATTGATTATTTTATCGTAACCGATTTGATCATTTTATGCTATTCAAACTTTACAACACATTTGTGTTTTAAAATGTACAGTGCGTGCATATTAATGTAACGCGCTTTTCTAGAGTGTAATCTGAATCACCACTCAGAGATTGTGGGTACCAGGCAGAGAGGATTTGTAACATCGCAACTTTGTACCAAGATAGAAAATAAACCAAAACAGGAAAGGTTCAAGAGAATCCATCTCCATAATATTGATGAGGTCTTCAAAAGTCCCTCCATTACATATCCATCAAAGAAACCGAACCGTATTTTCAACATAGACAAAATTTTACACACGGCCTCTGTATCATCCCAGGGATGTTTATAACTCAAAATCAAACCCCTACCCCGTGACAGGCATACAAACAAAGTCCAAAACAATTTCGTTTTACATCATTTTTCGTTTTACATCATGTTTTTCTTTCGGTTTTTCTGGATTTATTCCCATTTTATATATAACGTTCGAACTTTCTTTCCCAGGTGCTGTCAGACGTATCATTTCATTAAACTCCTCCCACTGCAAACCCTATAATTATCCAAAAAATTAAACATGATGTTTGACCGTATCATATTGAAATAGTTCATTGAAAAATACAACACTACCGCCATACATTCAGTCTGGACCTGGTCATATCAAACACAGTGTTAAATGAAATTTTGCTTTTAGTCGAGTTTTTTTCTTTTTAGTATCGTTCTGGGGGAGTCTTGAGCAGCCGGATGGACGCTCGTTTTTCTGGAAATTATACTAAACCCCACTGCAAACCCTGAGACTATGGTATGACATTGTTAGGTTTAAATTAATCGGTTTCTTCTTCGGAACCTTTGAACTCACTAAACACTCCGTTCCACGTTACGAGTGATGTATTTTGTTATTATGATTTAATTCCTTTTGATTGAATGGTTATAAAAGCCAGTTTAAATGGGGTCATATCGAAATATCACGTAAGGTGGACACTCCAGCAAAAAAATTGTATTTGCTGATGGATTAGCATAATTTATCTTCACTGCATATGGAGGATAAAATTTCTTTTCCTTACTCCTCCTTCAGATAATTCTTGAAAATTAATATTAAAAGTCAGAATATAGATCACTACTCTATAAATCTTTTGGCACTTTGCCATCAAAATGTTTAGATGCAAACAGTCCTTTAAATTAAAAAAATGATCCAGATACTCTACTTGAGGTAACAAGTGCTCATAACATGTTTGCCAATCCCTCACTCCAAATGTCAGTTAAACTGTCAAACTGGGGTTTGCTAGCCAGTTTAGTGTATGGGGATAGTTTATATTCCTGAAAGACTGGTCTGTGTTGGTGAAATGACGGACTTAATCGTGATTCCTTAAACTAGCCTTCAGTACTGTAGTGCTGACAACCTTTTTCATCATATGGGAGGTGTGAACCGTTAATTTCGTGAAGTATTTAGTTTGACCTAACATTTTCGAAAAAGTGCGGTTGTACTATAGAACTGGCTAGTGATGTCGATTCACGGAAGAGAAGACCTTTTTGGCTGGAGTTTACTGAACTCTCCAATAACCTTCATTATGGAAAATAAAAAGTTGACTATTCTGACAAACGTAAAAGGCAGCGTCTTCAGATACTTTAGTTTCAAAATTACAACAGAAAGATAGTTCAGCTACTAAAGATACAGTAGCCAAGAAAATTAACAGCATGTGTTCTGCTTTTCGTAAAGAGTATAAAAAGTTGCCAATCAGAGATCAGGTAATATAGTCAGGATAATACCATCAACATTATCGTACTTTCAATCGCTGATGTTCCTCAAGGACCCTTGAAACACGAAAGAATCCGTGAATAATATTGATGACCATCAATTAAAAATTTCCCATTCCATATAGTCATGTTTATTACAATAAAGGAACCATTTCCGTATTTTTCAAATAGTAAATGCATAAATAAAAAAAAATCTTTTAATACTGTAAATCAAAATGTAAATTTTATTTCCATATAAAGAAATGTTTATAAAACGTACATAGATCAAAACAGTGTTGTATAAAGAATGAATGGAATAATTGATTATATATACAATATATATATATATATATATATATATATATATATTATATATATATTATATAATTTTTAATCACATCACCGTGATTCTATACAATCAGTAAGCTACAAACGCCCTCTTTAATATCTAATTCGCTTTAATCGGAATTAATATATTAGTATAACTATATATATATTATTATTAATATATATATATCATATATATATATATATTATATATATATATATATGTGTGACAGTATAGAAGTTGCTGTGTGTGTGAATATGTATATATATATATATATATATATATATATATATATATATATATATATATATATATATATATGATTCACATATATATAAATCAATATATTTATATATATCATATAGATGCTATATCCATCATATATATGAAATATATAAATAGTTTTGAACTTGTTTAGCCTCTTCTGCTGGAATAAAGAGGTATCCCTTCACGTAAGTTAAGAAAGTTATATATGTCATATATAACTATCAGGTTCAGATGTATCATTTATATATATTTACACAGCACCTCGTTTTTGCGAAGGAATTTAAACAGCAGCAGGCCATATATTACTGATATGATATTGTTAGGCTTTCAATTGAATGGAGATTGTTGAACCTTTATACAATGATATAAATATATATATATATATATATTTTATATCGGATATATATAGTTAAAAAAATTTCGTCACGGTTTAATATATTTGATTGAATATATATAAGTCCTTACGTAGTGCAATATACCTCCAACAAACAAGTAAGGTATCATACTTATTCGTTGCAGTTTCAGCTGAAGGAATAGGTAATTTATCTTCACGCAGTAACTGATAAAATATATATATTTTCCATCACTCCTATCAGAGATTCTTTGATTAATTATCAATATAATGAACTATAATTATATATGACTATTATCAAAACGAGATATGTCTTTCTTCCATATAATTATAACAGAATGATCCAGATCCATTAGGAGGGAACAATCATAACATGTTTGCCATCCGCTGTTCCAAGGCAATGTTTAAATTATAACGGTGTTATATTGTTTATATATCTTTCCATTCTCCATAATTTGGAAAATTCAAGAAACACATACAAGCATTATAATCATGAATATTAAACTGTTATTTTCTACCTATGTACACAGACATATCTATATATATATATACTGTAATCTAACTTATGAGTGAAACCTATAATTTCTAAAATATTTATTGAATCTTCCACAGAGAGTTTTAAATATTGTAGATAAATAGAGACCCAGACAGAACTTTATTTGAGTATTGATGAAAGATACGCTTTTGCCATCAATAGAACCTCCTAATAAGATCCAGCCATATTATACTGGCGGCAAAAGTATCAACTTTGCATCAAGAAGATGCATATGATATTTTAGCAAAAATGTGTCCAAAATAGAATATTTCCAGGAGCTGCAACCATACGCCCAGAAGTTAATTAATGGTGTACTTTTTTAAGTCAGACTTGTGAACTTACAGTTAATACTAACATAGCAAATAGTAGAATTATACAACTATGTCTGATAATAATGAATTGTTATATTTGAACCACCAATCAATAACGTACTTAACTCCAACCAAGACCTGTCAAACAAAAATGGTTATAAAAAAGTATATATATATATATATATATATATGTATATATATATATATATATATATATATATATATGTGTGTGTGTGTGTGTGTGTGTGTGTGTGTGTGTGTATATGTATGTATATTAATGGATGTATAAATATGATTATGTACAGCTTAATGATACAAATTTAAAGTCCGCTATCATTATATATGTTTTATTTGTAGTTCTTCAATTGAAAATAAATATTTGCTTTTGGTTTGAAACTTGTTTACCTTCAAATATTCCTTCCGCAGTGAAGTCCAGGTTTGGACGTTTCGGGTATAATTTTCCCTAGTGATGGGGCAGAAATGATTTTGGTGAGCTTTAAATCCTCGTAACTCCGTCCAGTTGCGACGAATCTCAGTGTGGCTATCAACATTTCATGGGCTGATATGGATTTTCTCATACAGGTATCTTGTTTTTTATGAAGGGTTTTATTATGGAGAGCAATTCCAAAAAAAGTCTCGTGGTCCATTCTAAGGTAATTAAACCAGTCGCCTTTCTCAAATGATAATTCTGACAAAATGTTCATGTGAGATAGCTTTTGTCTTTTCAACAACCAGTCTTTTGTTCGTCTTTTCTCGTTTGCGTTTCTTTTTAGTTAACATCATTACCGACACACCAGCAGTGCTCAGACAAAGTGTCTCCATATCTTCTGGCGTAAGAGGAGTGGCCATGGCTGTCCTCTCACCACACAATCACAAGAAGAACTGAGACTATACCTGCAAGCCGTGAATACTGTAGTGTGTGGATAAGACTGCAGTTCTTCAGTCTTTCAGTTCACTCTAACTGACAGTTTGGAGTGAGCGTGTATGGGGGCCTTTTCACACCACGTCAATTCATACCCTTTGCCGATGTAATCATACGCAGTAAGGAATAGTATTCCCACCATTTAGGAAAATAAAATTATTGTTTATGGTTATATGTTAGAATGATAGCCTATATATTCATTTATATCTTTTATCAATGCATATTTATCAAAACAATAAATAACCAATTGCCTAACAATCCTCCAAGAAGGGAAATATTTTATTTGAGTCATGATTGCGTTATTGTACGAACGGATCAAGTTTATAGACGCTGTACCTGTAACTTTATGCACAATTCTGCGGCAAGGAATTTGATGTCATTGTAAAGAAAATGAGTTGTAATTTATTATGTCATGTTAAAAACGTCCCTAACAACAATATAAAAAATACGTATCAAGAGTTGAAGTTAGCCGCATAGAAAAGTTTTTTGCCCCCTTTTTTTCTGAATATGATGAGGGGGTGGAAGGCTAACTCTTGCAGCAATTCACTTAATAACAGGAAAGAAGTAAAAAGGCATGATAGAGTATAGAGTAAATATTTCTTATTAAAAAAAGGCGTCTACTCTCACACAATGAATGAGTTTAAATTAGAACTGAGGGGTTTGTTCAGTTTTTGTTGTGAATTGGACAGTGAAGCTTACTTTCTTATAGTAACACATATACCAAATTGTCTGTATCACATGGAAATATTGTTTTAGATTTTTATTTTTTGATTGGGAGTTATAATAGCCCACAAATAGCACTGAAGGGTCTAACATTGAAATGAATAACGCCTATACATAATTTATTCATATTCTGATCAGGACGTATGAAATGCTTCCTAGATGAAATACTGCGGCAAACCGTCACGAAATTGGCGCTAACCTGTCCACACGTGCAATTACCTGTCAGTCGGTCGGAAAATATGTAGGTAATACCATCAGTTCATCCATTCTGGTGAGTGGACTGTCTCCTCCCAACACTGTTATTAGTGCAGCAGATAATTGCATATTTCATAAGAATCGTTCAGATAGTGAAACAAGCATGAAATTTTGCACAAGTGCTCTTTAAAGTTCCTCTATCAGAAACGCCATAATTAAAAAAATTTAATATGGGCCCAAATTCCAAGATTATTAGTATCGACAGATTTTGGCTAAAGACTAGAATGGCATGTATTTGCTTCTAGCAATATGAAAAGCTCTTCCATACTATTTCCAGAAATATTATGTTTCTGTAGCTTCCCAGTACAGTTTTACCTTTAAATATGGGGGCTATATGGCTGCCATAGAAAATGTGTAGAAACAATAATTATAATGAGAAATAATGCCCGTTCAACAATTATCGTTTTTAAGCATGGATCTTGGTTTCTGTGGTTTTAGATCCTAATGAGGCCATCTCTTTCGAATAACTCATCAATTTTGAAGGAAAATTAATAAATGTAAAAAGTGTATGTCTGCACACAGCAGGGCACACTGGTGACATCACTGCTGTAACTCAGCATGGGGTTCAGTGCCAGCTAATCCAGCTTTACTAATCCTGTAGTCTTAGACTAGTAGTTGTAGTATAGTTTAGTTTAGTGTCCCAAATGCTTTCTAACAGCCCCAGACCAGCTATAGTTAGATAGCCGCACCTGAATAGACAGGATATTGCCAGCGCTGGAGAGCCGAGCCAAGGGTATGGGGGGCTGTACATGATGGTTCATGTATTACCTGGATGGTGTACAGATCACACGGGACTTAAATGGCACTGGATGAATGATCGGGCCAGGTGTAGGAGACCGAACCTAGTTGAATCCCATACAGGAATGTGTGCTTTGTTTAAGGTGGTAAAGGATAACCCTCGGCCTTAATCAAAAGTGAAATCATGGCAGAATGTGATGCCAATCCAATATTGAGCAGTAGAAAAACAAACTGAGTTTGTGTTGTCTTTGTCAGAAGGACAAAAGAGGTGAGCATGACATCACCTCCAAGTCATCATGTCCTAGACCATGATGGGTACACAATGCTGGCAAGGAACATTCCATGTTCAGTGAAATTAATGAAATGCCACTGATAATGGATCCAGCAAGGCTGGGAAGGTGATGGCATAGAGGCCACTCTCAGGAAAAATGCAGCAAAATACCATGTGAACTGTCGCTTGTTGTTTAACAACACTAAACTGGATTGTTAAGAAAGCGACAATCCAATGACCAGACCAGCAACACTGAGACTAGTCGTGCAAAACTGCGCCGAACCAGTCATGACAATGAAGTTTGCATTTTCTCAGAGAAAGTGGCACCTGCATCTGATCTCAGACAGGCTAGTACTAAGGGCCTTGACTTGAAATTGCGTGAATGTGCAGAGATACTTAGTGATGGCAAGCTCCTTGCTAAGTTGACTGGTGGGGATGTCATTGCACAGGAGTTTAAGTATCACTTCATGCCTGTCTTTGTGCCCTCTACAACAGAAAAGGTCCTACCTGAGGGCCTTGAGAAAGACCAAGGTAGCACTGAGTCAGAATCAAGATGTGTATCCACTAGTTCTGTCAGAACTGATGACATACATTGTTGAAAACAACCTTTGTTCAGATGATCCAGTCACATTTCGGCTGGCAGATATTTGCCACCTCTACCAACAACGTCTGGAACAATTAGGTGTAGAGTCACCAAGTGTAAATTCCACGAGACTCAAAGACAAACTTCTGTTGCAGAAATTCCAGAACTTGAGGCTCATAAATCTGGCAGAGATGTATTACTTGCATTTCAAAAGGATGTGGGAAAAGCACTTGCTCAATCATCTGATCTTTCAGAGGCAGTTATCATTGCTAAAGCAGCAAATATTCTCAGAAAGTCTATACTTGATCATCAGTCACGGTTTGATGGGCACATTTTCTGGAGGCTTGTGTGAAATTCTGTGCCTCCTCTCCTGCTCCAGTTTGTAGGGATGGTTTGAGCATGGGGCTGACATCAAGTCACAGTTACGATTTGGAGCATCAAAGTCAGACCAGGCCATTGCACAGCTCATGCAGTTCAACTACTCCTGATACAAAGAGGGAGCAACAACTCATAGACACTCCAAAGACAGAGAAACACCATTCCCAGTCTACATGGGACTCTCCAGTCTATGCCAAAACCAGGAAGAGAAACCTGGTTGAAATGCTACATCAGTATGGCCTCAGTATCTCTTATGACAGAGTACTGGAGGTCTCTGCACAGTTGGAGATGCACAGTTAGCAAATATGTGGAGGAGGGTGTGGTCTGTCCCCAGTACTGCGAAAAGGGTTGTTCACCACTGCAGTGATGGACAACATCGACCACAACCCATCTGCAACTACTGCCACTACCTCCTTCCATGGAACTAGCATCTCCATATTTCAGCACCCCACCAAGGAGAACACTGGACAGGAAAGACAGCAACTAAAGTTTGCACCTGAGAAAGTGAGGTCGGTGCCTGAATTGCCGGACACATTCACAAACATCTCACCAGCTTCCTTTCAAACAAAGAACCCTGTGCCACCAAACACTGCAATACCAAAGCCACCCACAGATATCTTGGGGCCACAGCTTGCACTGGAGTATCAGTGGCTAGACAAGGTCATAGTCACCCAGGAAATAGATGATGCAGTGAATCTGACGTGGTCAGCTCATCACGCTTCAATGAAGAGAAGCCCAGAATTTGAAGTAACCATAACCATAACTCCTGCGTGATCAGGCTCATTCTGTTACTACTGATCAAACACGTGATGCAGAAAGTGCAGGATGTCACTGATTTTCTGAACCTGGCCAGATACCCATAATCACAGCTGATCAGCCAATCTATGCTGTAGCAAAGCAGGTGCAGTGGCAGTGGCCATGATCAGTATGGCTGAGGAAGACAAGCATCTGGTCTTGCGTTCACAGGCTGTGATACAGTGTCAGCCTTCCGGAGCAAGGGCAAGAAGACCGCCTGGCAGACATGGAACATCTTTCCAGAGGCCTCCACTGTGTTCTCCAAACTGAGTCACTACCCTCTCAGAGTGGAAGAGAGTGACCTGAAGGTCCTGGAGAGGTTTGTCATACTTATGTATGAAAGATCCAGCACTGCTGGCACTGTGGATGAGGCTAGACTTGATATGTTTGCCAGAAAACAAAGGGCATATGAGGCCATTCCACCAACCAGGAGCTCTCCTCCAACACTTTTAGCGTGCTAGCAGGTCAGGCTGGTTGTGTGTGTGGGGCAGGCCACCCAGTGTCAGCCACAGCCAGAGAACCCTGCTGAGTGGGGATGGCAAAAGTCTGTGAAGCATGGCAAGTCCTCTGACAACCAACTGATGATTTAGCCAAGAGTTGCCAACAGCTTATAAAATGTGGATGCAAAGCAGGCTGTCGGGAAAGGTGCAAGTGCTACAAGCTGGGCCTTCCCTGCACAGCTCTCCAGCACTTGCAAATGTGAAGTCTAGATAAATATTGCCCTCTCTTCAGTAGATAATCTAGCTTGAGCATCCAACGTGTCATATATATGCCTACCTTCTTATCCTCGAATTTTTCAAAGGTGTAGGTTGAGAGACCTATGCATAGATTGTTGCGTTTAGTCCGTATTTCTCTTCTTTTCTTTTTATGGTTACAGTCTTAGACACAATGTTGTATGTGACCATACCATTACTATTTCAGTTGAAAATAGCATATTAGTTAAACTGTCTGATCACATGAATATACCATTAAATAAAAACAGTTGGTCTCTATGTCTGCTAGCGCTGTGGATAGAAAAAAAAACTTTATGGCAACCATTTTGTACGCCATCTTGGTTACAATTCATTTAGAAAGGGTTTTTCAATAAAATGTGTGGTATGGAACATTTTATAACCTAAAAGTCGAGGTTTAAAAAAAAAACTAGCATATTCCATCCAATAGATGCTCCCAAACCAGTGAATTCAACATAGATGGCAGCCATTTTGAAAAATAGCCGCCATCTTGGATTTTCAGGTACAGCGCCCTTTTCTAAGAGCGTAGTCTTAGGAATGTTTGTGCCAAATTTCTGTGCTTGTTTCACTATCTGAACGATTTTTACAGCAATCTTTGCACTATATCTACATGTAAGTTTTAAAGGCAGTTTTGATGAATACATGGCCTATAGTTGTTGAATTCTATGATTGTGAATGTGCATGTTGGGAGACAGTGAGAAAGAGAGTAAGAGGAGAAGAAGAGCGAGAAGAGGTGTGTTATGGAGAAGAAAGAGGGAGAGAGAGCGAGATAGTTTATCGAATGTCATTCAGAGGTATTCTGGGCAGTGCAGTCTGATCATATATATATATATATATATATATATATATATATATATATATATATATATATATATATATATATATATATATATATATATATATATATATATATATATATATATATATATATATATATATATATATATATATATATTATATATATATATATATATATATATATATATATATATATATATATATATATACATATATATATATATATATATATATATATATATATATATATATATATATATATACACTTATATGACCAAAACTCAGGATGACATTCAACTAACAAAACTCAGGATGACTCTCAAAACTCTCTCTCTCTCTCTCTCTCTCTCTCTCTCTCTCTCTCTCTCTCTCTCTCTCTCTCTCTCTCCCAACATACCCATTAACTATCATAGAATTCAACAACCATAGGCCATGTATCCAAGATCAAGTTTACCTGTCATTTCTTTTGTCAGTTCATTAAAAACTGCCGTTAAAACTTATATGTAGATAAGAGTTTGTGGGCGGAGACAGTCCACCCATCAGAACGGATGAACTGATGGTATTACCTAAATAATTTCTGACCAACTGACAGGTAATTGCATGTGTGGACAGGTTAGCATAAATTTCATGACAGTTTGCCACTGTATTTCATCTGAGAAGCATCTCAGACTCTCCGATCAGAATATGAGTAATGTGTATACATTATTCATTTCACTGTTAGACCTTCAACACTATTTGTAGGCTGTTATTAGTCCAAATCATACATTAAAAATTTAAAACAATATTTTCATGTGATACAGACAATTTGGTATAGGCCTAAGGCAATGATGTCTTTTTATATGTATTACTATACTGAAAGTTATCTTCCCTGTCCAATTCATAAAAAACTGAACAAACCCCTCAGTTCTAATTTAAACTCATTCATTAATATTGTATGAGAATAGACATCTTTTTTTAATAAGAAATATTTAGTCTATACTCTGTTACGCCTTTTTACTTCTTTCCTATTACTAAGTGAATTGCTGCAAGAGTTAGTCTTCCAACCCCTCATCTTATTTATTAAGAAAAAAAGTGGCAAAACACTTTCCTATATGGCTAACTTCAACTTGTAATACGTATTCTTTATATTGGTTTCAAGGATGTTTTTAACATAACATAATAAATTGCAACTCATTATCTTTACAAGAACATCAACTTCCTTAACTTAGAATTAAGTATAAAGATACACGGATTATTAGAAAAAAATTACTGCATCTATAAACTTGGTCATTTCGTATGTTTGGTAATAGTGTAATCATGAATCAAACAAAATCTTTCCCTTCTTAGAGGAATGTTAGGCAATCGGTTATTTATTGTTTTGAATAAATATGTGTTGATAAAAGATAGAAATGAATAAATGATATGATTGGTTACATCAGCAAAAGGTACGAAATTGATGTGTTGTGTAAGCTCTGAGCACTTCGATGTTCCTCAAAGTGCATAAGTTGCCAATTCTTAATTTAATCCCTAATCGCACTGTATGTGTTTTGCCAATTTGCACGATAATTAATTCCAACTGTCAACCGCTGGAGTGTCCAAAGTGAAATTTCGATTATTCCAGACCTCATTTAGACTGGCTTTATAACGAAATACATCACTATAATGCAATACGTCACCGTAACGTCACGAAGCAGTCACTATAGTGAATTATGAAGGAAAAAACGAACAAAAAACTAACGAATTAATGAGGAAATTCGCATTTGTCTGGCTACCATAGTTCTGAGGGTTTGCAGTGGGAGGAATTTAATGAAGTCACCAACAGAAAAGTTGGAGCTTTCCACCCAAGTTACTGGTGACTCCTATAGGGTCTCCCCAAGCAGTTCGGATTTCTATAGTAGACAAACAAATATACAATATATATCATATATATAAATATATATATATTATATATATATATATATATATATATATATATATATATATATATATATATATATATATATTGTTATGGATTCCACTAATTTTCAAGAGCTTCCATAACTCTTAGATGGAATTAGTGCCTTTTCATTAGTTATTTTCCACAATAGATGGTTATGCAGTGGAATAAAATAACCAGCAAAGCTTAACAAATCTATTCTCACCATTTTATATAAATACAAAAAGCCATTACCACCAGATCTGTATAAATATGTACAGCTATCACCACTGGATAATGAACTCAGCAAAAATAGGCTGCAAAAACTCTAATGTAAGTTTTACCAAGGATGAGAATCAGAAATGAAGCTTAAGTAATTTCACTATTACCAACAGATGGTGTTTGGAGTATGGGGCATTCATAAACATTCAGAATAAATACAATTCCTTCCCTTGTGAGAGTGAAATTACATAAAAAAATAAAATACATACAAACCACAAATCTCAGAATTTAACAAGAAATTACAAAATTGAGTTCAAAGACAATTATATACAAACATGTACATAATCACTTGATGATGTACAACATAAGTTACAAAGAGTGCAAACAATTCAAGTACATTATTTTGAAGCTGAAGACTCATGAATGACTGGCATACCTGGGAGTGGAAGTAGGAGTGACAGTGCATCTGCAACATTATTGTTTGATCCTGGAATCTTTTTAACTTCAATACTGAAGGACAAAAGTATGTACGACCACCTTAACAGCTTTTGGTTGTTGAACTTCACTTGATGTAGGAAACTGAGAGGCACATGGTCTGAGTAAACAGCAACTTTCTCAATGCGTTCGAAGTAGGAACGAAAGTGTAGCACTGAATCGACGATGCTAAATAGTTGTTTCTCAACCGTTGCCCATTGGAGCTGCACACCTTTGAATCCTGAATGGTAGGCAATCGGTAACAGTCACTCCAGCAGAGGCAATGAGGTTGCAACTTCATTTAACAATTCCTGTAATAACATGCCACCAAATCCAACATTGCTTACATCAACCTAAAGGAAAAAGGGTTTTGTGAAGTCAGGAGCTTGCAGAAGTGGCTTAGATATCATAAATAGCTTTAATTGCTCAAGAGCTCTTTCGTGTCTATCTGTTCATTTACAAGGCACTTTAGTTGAAGAACAAAAGTGGGGCTGTAATAAGAGAAAATTTTGGGCAAAACCTTGAATAATAAGATACTATGGCCAAGAATGTTTTAAGCTCTTTTCTGTTCCCTGGTACTGGATATTTTTTAATAGCACTGATGCTTGCATCCTTTGGAATTATAGAGCCACTGCCAATAACATGACCAAGATCCTCTCCAAAAGAGTTCTTGGCAAGATTGACGGTCAAGTTAACCTTCTTCAGTTTCCCAAAAAGTGAATTAGTATTTGTAGATGTTCTTCCCAGGTGTCTGTTGCTACGACAATGTCATCAAGATACACATACACATTGGGAAGAACGTCGTGCATGGTTCTCTGAAACGTGGCTGCTGCATTTGACAGGTCAAATGGTAAAATGTAATATTCAAAAAGACCAAAACGGGTGATAAAATCTGATGTTTCTTTTCCTTCCTGTTAACCTAATCTGATAGTGACCTCTCAATAAAATCTATCTGGGTCAAATACTTTGCGTTGCTAATAGAGTTGATTATATCTGTAATTCTGGGCAAAGGATAAGCATCTTTTATGGTCTTTAATTGAGTTTCCTGTAGTCGGCACACATACTATAAGTATTGTTAGGTCTTTTTACCAGAATACATGGAGAGGCCCAAGGAGACGTAGTTGGCTTAGCTAAGTTATGTTCTAGTAAGTACTCCACCTCTTGTTTCAAGATAGGTAAAAGATGATGTGATATCCTGCAAAAAAATTGTCATATTGGTTTAGTATTAGGCTGATTTTGGGGTAAGTGAGGTTAGTAGAACATTCTTAATAGTCAAATAATATCCAAAGTCAAGAACTAAATGGTTGATTATCCCTGCAGAAATTTTATGGTAAGGTTAAATCAGGTTGAAATGGACAAGCTGAGTAGATTTACATCTCTCAGTGGTAGCTAGGACATAGCTAGTTTTAGTTGCCCGCCTGACAGTTTCATAAGGTCCCATGAATTTTTCCATGAAGGGAGATCCAGGTATTGAATAATATACAAGTACCTTATCGCCACACTTAAATTCTCTAAACTTAGCTTTTTTGTCATAGTGGGTTTTCATATGTTCCTGATTATGCTGTAGATTTTTAGATGCAAAATCCTGCATATTAATTAGTTTTTCCTGCAAAGATTTTAAGTGATGAGAGATGCTCACCTATGTTCCATTTTGAGAACCTTTTAGGATGTATTCCCTTACCATACTCAGGTTAGTTCGAGGTCTATGACCAAACAGTAGTTCAAACAAAGAAACTCCAGTTGATTCATTTGGTAAACTGCAAAGTATATACATTAGTAGGTCCAGATCCTCATCCAAATCTTTCCCTGTTTCCGTCACATACTTCCTTAACAGATTTTTAATGATCTGGTGAACTCTTTCTAAGGCTCCATTTGACTCTGGAGGATAAGCTGAGGCATAAACATTAACTATATTAAACTGATAGAGTACACTTTGAAAGAAAGTACTGGTGAAATTAGTATCTCTATTGCAATGAAGTTCTCGAGGGAAACCAAACAATGTAAAAACTTTAAGCAACTGTTGAACAATAGTTTTAGCTGCAATATTCTTAAGTGGAATAACTAAATGAAACCTAGTAGTGGGGCAAAGAATGGTGAGCAAATATTCATAATGCCTGCTGGCTTTTGGCATGGTCCCACCACAGTCAATTATTACCTTTTCAAATGGAGTTTTAGGAACAATAATATGTACAAGTGGTGCTGGCAGAATCTTTTCATTCAGTCTACTTGTGACCTGACACATATGACAGGAATGTATATAGTTCTTTATGTCCTTCTTCATCCTTGGCCAATAGAAGTCTTCTAGATGTTCATAATCTTGGTGGCACCAAGATGGATTTCTGCAGAGTACGCTAATTCCTTATCAAAGATCTGAGGGAGCAAGGTACAACCAATATTATTGACAGCAATTACACCACAGGTCCTTAGCAGCGAGAGTAGGAGACCTGTAATGATGCATTAAAATGTTATTTTCTAGATAAAATAAAGGTAACTTATTACTGTTATCTGTAGGATCCTTAACCTTGATAAAGAAATCTTTAAAGCTTTCGTCTGATCTCTGAAGCTTCGCAAAATCGTCATGTTCAAGACAAACCAAGTCAGCTATATTCAGAGGGGGTTGGCTGAAGAATCATCCATTGCAGATTCCGATGCAGCAGAACAAGTGGTAAATTGGCAGGGTACCACCTCCAGTTGGATCACCTTCTTTTCTAAGATACACTCAGGTTGTGAAATAATGAGGTTAGGCAAGACATTTCCTTTGGCTAATAAGATATCTGCCTCCTCACAGGGCAAATCTCTGTCTACCAAAGGTACTTCTGTTTTACCAGTGTAGTAAGAGCAATCAATGTTCATAGTAACTACAGGCAATATGAATTTAATGGAAAGATCAGTGATGGTAACATATTTATTAGTGGGCTGGGTTAAATGTTTCAGTTTTCTTCTTACTAATGTCTGCAACGATCCTGTGTCCATTTAACAGTACCAGAACAGAGAAAATTAGAGAAGTCATCCAAGACTTGGGAACAATGAAGAGCATTTTCGTTTGAGTTTTGCTCTTTGTAAAATTTTCTGACCTACACTCTGTATGTTACTGAGAGGTCTGCAAGACTTTAGATACTTGACATTGGAGGTTAGGACAATCATGTACTAGAAGAGCCACTTTCTGTCCTTCTCTTGCCGTTCTCTGAACATCGAAGTGTTGCTGGAAATTTTCCTAAAAAATTCCTCCAATTGCATAAGATTCTGCAATTGCTCAAAATTGGTGATATTTTCATTTTCAAGCCATTTTTTAATTGTTTCCATTTAAGTTGAAACAGTTCCAAATAAGTTTGAGAGCTTTCTTTAACTGAATTTCTAAATAACTCTCTGTACCCTTCAGCTGTAACAGCATATGCATCAAGGATAGCTTTCTTAAGTACACTATAACTACGCTCCTCTAGCATTTGAGCAGCTATATGAGCAGCCTTACCTTTCAAAGCACACCTGATAAGTAGAACATCTTGATTCTCTGGCCACTGCAATGTTGTCGCCGTGTCCTCGAAAGTACTGAAGAAAATATCAGGATCTCTTTCACCAAATATAGGTAAAACTTTACGAGCCTTAGTGAGGGGGAAAGACTCTGCAATCTCCTTTTCTCTACCTCTCTCTTCCAACCTAATGGTAGCCAGTTGCTGTTCCATTTCCAGATTTTCCAGTTGTTCCAGTGCTAACAGCCTTTCCCTTAGTTCATATTCAGCTTTCTGAAATAAAACTAAATTTGCAACTTTAGCATTTTCTGTGGCTACTTTAGCATTTTCAGCATCTTGCAATGCTTCCGTGGCAGCCATTTTCTCTCACTATCACTCCAGCTGTAACTTTAGTTTAACGAGTTTTGGATCCTCAACAGCCGTAACCACACCTCTTCCTAATGTAAGGTGACGTAGGGGAGAAGCTTCTTCTTGTGAAATTGAAGATTTGGCTACCAAGAAATCCAGACTCCTACCCAACAGCTCTGCTTTTACTACGCAATGTGATATGGGAATAGCAGCACGTTCAGCTGTCTTCCATAGGTCTGCTTTCTTTGCATTCTGCAATGAAAAGAGGTGCTCCCTAGGGTCACCTAAAAATTTTTCTAAGTTAATCAAAAGAAAATATTGTCGTTTTACTATGTAACTCACACAACTATTTATTATTTGTGCGAAAGTATTGTATTACCACGAGATAGTCCAGTATATGAGGGCATGTTTTAGTACCCTAAGAACGAATGTGTTCCCTGAAAAATCTCAGAATAAGACGGCATTCATTAGTACCCTATGAGAGACTGTGCTCCCTGAAGTCCTCCAGTATTCCAAAGTACTGGAAGATAAGAAGGCATTTATTAGTACCCTATGAGGGAAAATGTTCCCTGAAATTATTCGACGTATGAGGGTTTCATTTGTACCCTATGAGGGAATGTGTTCCCCGAAGTAATCCAGTAGGTCTGGGGTGACTTGAAGGATTGCTAGAGCAATAGTCGTCTATGTCAAGGGGCTAAATAAGAACAGCTGAATAAGTACCGAACCCTTGCACTGCACCCCCTCCAAACCATTGGTGTTTACTAGAGATGGAGTGCTATTAGCTACGGCACCTTAATGTCAGAGGTGGAGTTCATCATCCATGGTGGTATAGCCTGTAACACACTTTTCTGTTCTTCATCAAGGAATTCACAATCACAATCATGATCACAATCATAACCACAATCACAATCAGATCCCAGATGGGCCCCCACTATTATGAATTCCACTAATTTTGAAAACTAACATAACTCTTAGATGGAATTAGATATTGTCCACAATAGATGGTTATGCAGTGGAATAAAATAACGGGCAAAGCTTAGCAAATCTATTCTCACCACTATATATATACAAAAAGCCATTACCACCAGATCTGTATAAATATGTACAGCTATCACCACTAGATAATGAACTCAACAAAAGTAGGCTGTCAAAACTCCGATGTAAGTTTTACCAAGGATGAAAATAAAAAATGAAACTTAAGTAATTTCCTTACTACCAACAGGTAGCGTTAGGAGTATGTAGTTTACACAAACATTCAAAATAAATACAACTGGTTGGGTTTTGACATATTCCTCCCCTTGTGAGAGGGAAATTACACAAAAAAAACAATATGCACAAATCATGAATCTCAGAATTTAACAAGAAATTACAAAACTGAGTTAAAAGATAATTATATATAAACATATACATGATCACTTGATGATGTACGACATAAGTTGCAAAGAGTGTAGTATATAGTTTACATAAACATTCAAAATAAGTACAATTGGTTCGGTTATCACAATACACACACACACACACACACACACACACACACACACACACACACACATATATATATATATATATATATATATATATATATATATATATATATATATATATATATATATATATATATATATATATATGATATGTCTTTTCTGAAATACCACAGTGTAATATGAATATAAAAAGGCCCATAAAACACTATTTAAACGTTGCAACCTTGAAATATATGGTTACAATGTTTAAATAGTGTTTTATGGGCTTTTTATATATATATATATATATATATATATATATATATATATATATATATATATATATATATATATATATATATATATATATATGTATGTATATATGTTACAGTCAACAAGCGTAATCGGTCATTACGCATAATGACTGAAATTTCAGTCATCACGCGTAATGCACTTAGGACATTTGATCCTCCAGGAGCTAGTACTAAACACGGCGAAATACATTTGACCCCCAGGGACTAGTACTAAACCCAGCGAAACAGTGTAGGTGACTCACTGTTTTCGCCGTGTTTAGTACTAGCTCCTGGGGATCAAATGTCCCTAAGTGCATTACGTGTGATGACTGAAATTTCAGTCATTACGCGTAATGACTGATTAACATGTTGACCGTAACATATGTATATTTTATATATATATATATATATATGTATATATATATATATATATATATATATATATATATATATATATATATATATATATAATATATATATATATATATATATATATATATATATATATATATATATATATATATAAAGAACATCAACTTATTCCATTCAAAACCTTTATTCCACAAAACCTTTATTTCCCCACATTTCAGAAATTCAGCCGCCAATCGTTTTTTCCATCACCTCTTCACCATGTTTCCGATGACAGCTTCAATCATTAATTTCTCTTCTCTTCCCAGTACATCCTGAGACTTGTCACTGGAGCCCGCAAAATTTATGGCAAGAGATCTCCATTATTCATATGATTTGCTTTCCTATTCATTTTTTGCAGGAGGGGGAGAGTGTGAGTCTGTGCTATGGTTATATGCACTATTAAGAACGCCTCGGACCCAGTGTATTTTTTATTGGCCGTTGACAACACCGTCGTTGGATTCTAGCAAATTTTTTTCTTATTACAAAAGGCAAGAGATAAATATATTTTCTCTCTCTCTTTCTCCATCTCTGTCTCTCTGTATGTCTGTCTGTCTGTCTGTCTGTCTCTTATTATTTCTAATGTAAATATATGTATTATATATATATAAAAGTTTATGTTTGTAGTGTTATACCCTGGAACAAGGTCAGATAGGGTCATAATCTCTTCCTACATCTGTCTTAAGAACAGTGTCAAATCATCTTACATCCATAAGATTCTCCGGTAGCAATGGCCAGCGTTGGGTCAGCACATCCTGTTTTTCTCGTTGACTTCTCTCCCTGTATCTATCCTCGGCCAAAGGCCTACTGGAATAAAACGCCTAGATACCAATCTAGACTTTATTTGCAAATTTAACAAAAGTAATTCAGCAAGAAGAAATGGAGTGATTCACACCCCCTAAAAATGGAAATCATAACTAGAGGAAATTCAGACTCACAATCAATCGAATTAATGATTCTAGGCCAACCAATACTAGTGACTAACACCCTGGTCATCCAACAAAATAAACAGGTCATAATTATTCTAGATCAAAATAAATGTCGTATATTATGTTAAAGAACACTACTTCCAAAATATTCATCCTCACAGGAAGAATCCACAATTCATCTTATGGCCGCAAATAAATGTTTCTCGCAGTGGCTGTTCTTATCCACTAACACTGCTCAAAGAGCGAATCACCCAGCTGCAAATCGAAGTCAATAGCCATTGTATGCTCCTCTTATAAATATACCATTAGAGAGTGCACACATGCGCGCACTCACTTCATAACCCCTCCCCCAAAGCGTGACGACACTGTCAGGTTCACGGTGCTTCCATCAATCTGTCACGCTGTCTCCATGCATTTTGGCGATGATCAGAGGACACAAATGAACGTGTCAGATACCTGCTGTGCCTAACTGCGGAAACCACCAACATCAACATAAATGCCACCTGCATCGGATATATACCCTTTTCACAGGCCAGCACATAATTCACTAAAAGTCTTAATATATGTTTGTGCTCTATAGGAATCCGAACCGCTTGACAGATCCAGACAAAATTTGGCATGCAGCCCCTATGTCACCCCAGGAAGCTTATAACTCAAAATCAAAGCCCTACCCCCGTGACAGACATCAAACACAGACAAACTGAATGAAGTTTTCGTTTTTACTAATTCCACCAGTTTTTTCCTTCAGGTGCTTAATGGGTTAATGGTAATTTTTTGCCTGAGAGTTCCAGGTTTTCTTCCAGGCATTGTCTGATTTTATCAGAATTTATGTGAATTTTGATCATAATTTATGATAATTATCAATATAGTTGTTAATTACCTCGATTAAATCAACACTGAAGAGCTACTGGTCACTTTTTACCAGATACATATGTAACTGTAATGGCCACAATGCCCTCTTAACTTTCTCGAATTCTTCACGCTTTTTGGATATGCTTGTCACTACAAAGCCTTAAGATCCTAAACATTTACACTCGTCATTCGTCTTCCTCATTCGAGCATGCGGTATTTCCTCTTTCTTTATTAGTTCAAATGCGAATTTCCTCATTAATCCGATCTTTTTTTCTTCGTTTTTACCTTCGTTATTCATTGCGACTAATTCATAGAGTCTTGATGTCGCATTTCGTTATAAAGTCGGTTTTAATGAAGCTTAGAATAATAATGATTATTGGGTGTTTTGGCAACAACATACCCAAGGCCAGGTAGGTCCATCTGTTGTTGCAAGGGAGACAGACCTTCTCCCCCCATACACACACAAACACACAGACACACCTGAGTGTGAATTGTAGAAATACAATATTTTTATTATTGTCTTTGTTCAGTGGAGATGCTTTTTATTCTCTTCTGATAGAGGAATGTAACTTCCCCTTCCCTCCCCTCTATCTTCCTCTCACCTTCCCCTCCCCTCCCCCTTTCCCTTCCTCCTCCCTTCCCCTTCCTGTCACCCTCTCCCTCACCTCCCCTCCCATCCCCTTCCCTTCCTTCCCCTTCCCCTTCCCCTTCCCCTCCCTTCACCTTTCCCCTCCCCTGTCCCTTCTCCATCCCCTCCACCTTCCCTCTCCCCTTCCCTCCCACTCCCCTTCCCCTGCCCACAGACTGTCATTCAGAGTTTTCCCAGGCAGTGCTGGGTTTCAGCTAATATATATATATATATATATATATATATATATATATATATATATATATATATATATATATATATATGTGTGTGTGTGTGTGTGTGTGTGTGTGTGTTGTGTGTGTATATACATACATACATACATACATGCACATACAACTTCCCCTCAACTACGTCCAGCATTTCAGTAACTAACTGCCCTTGATAAGGAAATCGCTCTTGATGGCCTTACTGAGTTTGAAGTTTATCAACCGTTTCCAACTTCGAAGCAGGCAGAAGTTTAGCAGAGAGAGAGAGAGAGCGAGAGAGAGCGAGAGAGAGAGAGAGAGAGAGAGAGAGAGAGAGAGAGGAACTCCGAATCTGGCCTCTCTGGGTCAACAAGTAAGGTGTTACTACACGAAAGTTAAAGTGTTTTGGACACATCAGATCACGGCCGAAATCATCCTGAAGTCATCTGGGCATGATGAGAGACAACTCAGGTGATTCTAGACTTTCAAATTTCCTCAGACACAAACACAAACATTTTGGTTCGGTGCTGAGGCGTTTCAATTTGCTAGAGGTAAACATCAGGTAAAATGAAAAAACCGTGATTACTGGACCATTTATTCTTATTTCTAGCCGTGGTATGGTCTAGGTATGGGAGGTATGATCATGAGAGGAATTAGACCTGTTACGTGAAATGTATTTGCTTATCATATATATATATATATATATATATATATATATATATATATATATATATATATATATATATATATATATATATATATATATATATATATATATATATATATATATATATATATATATATATATATATATATATATATATATATATAAATATATATATATATATATATATATATATATATATATATATATATATGTGTGTGTGTGTGTGTGTGTGTGTGTGTGTGTGTGTGTGTATGTATGTATGTATATGTATATGTATATATATATATATATATATATATATATATATACATATGTATATATATATATATATATATATATATATATATATATATATATATATATATATAATATATATATAGAGCAGAAGTAGGCGACGGCCAGTGGCACACATTAGCGCGAAGGTGGACCATGGAAACGTACTTATCTCAACATAATTCTTTATTTCCAACTTTTCCTAATAAAAAGCTTTATTACATCATCAGGGAATCTGTTAAATAATGAATAAAATTACTTTAAAAATTGCTCTAAAAATCAATAAAATTCATAAAATACTTCACAGTTAGAATACAAGATAAAAAAACGAAAAAAAAAAAAAAGACATAAAAAGTTAACTCAGGTACAGCTGAGTGGAGGAGGTCTCGGTATCTAACTGGGGAACTAGTTGTTTAATAAACAATGGTTCCAGGATAGGCAGTTCGCATGCATTAGTTGTTTGGCCTATGATACAGAAGTCGTTTCTATCAATATATGTTTTACAAATTTTCAAATGGTTTCTTATGCTTGAATGCTCGGGATTGGAGAGCCTACAGCCAGTCCGAAAACTTAATCCCCGATGAGAGTCGATTCTGACCCTCAGTAACCTCCTCGTGGATCCGACATATGTCCCAGAGTTACACTTGGGGCAAGTATATTTATATACCACGTTAGAGGTCAAAAGAGGGTTTAAGCGATCTTTGTATCTGAAAAAGGAACCAATCGTTAGTGGATTTGGGATTAATGGCACCATAATGTTTATGAACAATTTGTGCGAACCTTTGTCGAAAAGAATCATCATGTAAAAATAGAAATTTAGCATAAAAAGCTAATTTTGGTACTGTACAAGGTTTGACGATATTTATGAATTGTTTTTTCTATTACATTGAACTGGCAATCCTTCCATCAAGAAATTGGTTTCCTTTCTGAATATTTTATGAATAACTGCTTCCCACAGAACTTGTTTTAAAAAGCTCCGTATGTTCCTTAACAAACATATTCCATTTTGAAAACAGGCTAAACATTGAGGGCCTAGATGGCTTTGTGTCAGGATTGACCTGGTTGGAGGACATTTGAGTACTGGCTGTGAGGTGAGCTGGAAGTTTATTTCCAAGAAAACCTGATTTATTTTACTGATTTACTTTTATCTGATATGTCTCTTTGATTTTTATTGGTGATTTTACCATGTTTAATTATGTGCATTCCCTTTGGGGTTGGTAACGTGGGAAAACATCTCTTTATTTTTCTTTGTGTCTATTTTTAATAGTTTTGTTTCCCCTTTGTTCTTCAGATGTATCGTGAATAGAGGCCAATATACTGTAAATGTAGGAGAATGTGACTTATCATGACTTCGATCATACTGACTTATTTTAACTTATATGATGAGACTTGCTTAGTGGAAGTTAATAGTACCATGATATCTTACTTGGTTATTTTGAGGGTACCAATTCTGGGATATTGTAATCACATTTCATTTTTATTTCATTTCAAACCACTTGCCATGTTAGATTACTGAATAACTTATACTTTTGGTAGGCATGTGTTGGCTGTTCTTCCTTAGTTCAGATAGTGACTTGGATGATGAGAGAGAGAGAGAGAGAGAGAGAGAGAGAGGAGTTGACGAGAAAGAGAAAATGTGCTGACCCAATACTGGCCGTTGCTACCAGAGAATTTTTAGATATATAAGATGATATGACATTGTTCTTAAAACAGATGTAGAAGGAGGTTTATGACCCTATCTGACTTTGTTAATAGGGCATAATAGTTTGGTGGCAATGGACCTTAACCTTACGACCTTTAACAGCTTCTGAAGGGACTGGTAACGGGGACTTTACGCCGGAATAGGGCGTGTTCCAATTGTCTTTCAGACTTTCGGTTGGTAAGAGTGGTGATATGATGACCTAGGAGTTTTGTTCGACTGGGGGAAGAGGTGTGATTCACCACCAGTTGTTAATGGTCTTGTGTGATAAGTCGGTGTGTGTATGGGTCGAAAGACACATGCGAGTGTATTTCAGGTTAGGGAGTGTCGCTGTATTCTTTTGCGGTGCAGGTGGTGGACGAAAGAAAGGGGATATTAACACTTAAGTGTTCTCTTTTCAGTTGGTTGTAGTAAGGGCTTAGTGGGGAATAAGCCTGAATAAGGGGGAGTCGGGTTTTCTGACAACGATGCGTCTCTGAGATGCTGTGCAAAGTGACGTATTTGTAAGGACGGGATTGAGTGACATACTGGCTGGGTGTTGACCGGTTTATTGGTGGTTCCTTACTGAATGAATGTACAGAATCTTCGAAGATGTTATGGCGTGTGCGAGCGGTAAAGTAGCATCTACACACAGACACGGGAAAACAGAGGCAATGTTTCGGACATCTGTGTTTGTTGGCAGACAAACAGATGGCGATATTGAGAGACATGATAAACGTACAGTGATGAAACATATATCAATGGAAAGGCCAGGAAATTCTACATATGGCCAATTGCATGAGATTCGAGACAGATTAATGAATACAATGCAGTAGCATAATATATGTGAAATGGCGAGACGTTTGGCGTCTTCACAAACAGAAACATACATACAGTTTGATACAGAAGATTCAGTGGAACATTATGAGTACATGATTAGAATGCTTGCATGGCAATGCAAGTAGTGGTGATTGTACATATATCAAGACAACAATGGTTAGGGAGAAACAGACGGAAATATTGTATGGTGGAAGTTTCGTTCCATCAGAGAAAGAAAACGAGATGCTCTTTTTCTTTCTTGTCCCCTCCGACGGATGACAAACACACGAACACACACGTGTGTTTGGAAGAGACGGCGTCGGGGTGACGGTCTCTTTAAGCCTGGTTCACACTATGCCAGTAATTTAGTCAAGTGGCTGGTAGTTTAGTTACTACTTTCCTACTAAACTGATCAATTTCGTTCGCACAACCAGTCAAGTAGAGTACATTAGTGTGTAAGGCATCGCAAGATGAACAGGCAACGCAGCAAAGCTAAAAGGCTAATAAAAGATATTGCAATAGCTATTTTAGATTAAATTTGTTATTTGGAGTTTCAACGAATATGATAATTGGGTAAATAACACTATTTTAATCTTAAAAAGGAAATAAAATAATATTAGGTATGTTTAAATACCATAAATTTAATGGGAAAAACTATTACATATATTGATTCTTTCAAACATAAAAAAATACAACTCCAAACATTTTGTTAAAGTAAACTCTCTTAATTGAATAAACACATTTTGAACAAGGTGTGTTTGTGAAACACTAATGCCCCCGTGGGTAACCAATCAAAAGTTATGGCCGAGATTAAAGTTTTTGCAGACACAAAGACGGACAGGTGAAAAACTATATGCCCTCGAATCACTGATTACGGAGGCATAAAAATGGAAAATACCCGATGTTCTTGATTTTCGCTTTTATCTCCTTCTCTCCAAATCCAGGTATATCCATGGTTTTCTCCAAATCAGCGTAGGCACTTTGCTTGATTTGTTTATTTTTATACTGTGGACATTTAACATTCCACAAGCTCTCATGTTGTAAATATTTTGAAATAAATTTTAGTGTTGTCTCTTCATTCCATCGAAGTGCCATTTCTGCGGCAACCTACAACTCATGAACTCCACTAAATTACTAAATTCAACACGTGTTCTCACTGGTTTAGTGGACGAATGACAAGTGGGCGGAGCTACTACTTGACCGTAAAAATAGAACATTTTGGATCGACTAAACACTAAATCACTAAATTGCTTACTAAACTACTTGACTAAACTGTTTGGTGTTCAGACACGTTTAGTAGCTAAATTACTCGCCACTTGACTAAATTACTGGCATAGTGTGAACCAGGCTTTACCACATTCTTGATGTAGTTTAGTGGGTGGAGTGTGCCGCTTTCTTCGTATTCTCAATATTCTCAATACATCCCGTTTTCTATGTGTGAGGTGGGGTAGACTGGAGCAGTTAGAGCGGGCACAACTTGTGCTTTTTTTTTTTTTTTTTTCTGGGATCGGCAGTTCGCATCTGCGTTTAGGAAATAATTGGGGACTACGGAATACTTTTTTGTTTTAATTTTTTAAAACTATTTTTGAGGAACTTGGGTTATTGTGTTGATAATTGCTTGATGGTTGTCGGGTTACTGGGAATAAACATTGGGTTATTGGGTAAACATTTCTTAAATTTTAAACTTTTTCTCTTTTTTTAGCTACATGCATATGTGTTTTATTTTGGTTACGTACGTACAGTTGTGTAAAGGGGTGTTGTAACTGGGGCCAGAATTGGGGTGTGAACTTACTCTGCAATTTTCGCCTTGGCAGCGGAGTCGGAAGCAGATGTGTCTCAGAGGGTTGTTATTGTACCTGAAGACTCGAAGTTCATCTTGACCTACTTTGCAGTCAGCTGTGAGCTCGGCCAGTCTGTTTGTTTTTTGTTTTTTTCTGAGGGGTCTTGATTTAATTGTGGGCCTAAATAGTACTTTCTTTTGATTTTTGGAGATTAATTGTTGGAGTAAAGGAATTAACATTGTGGGGTTCTTTCTGTGTGGGAATTTTTCGGGGAGAATTGTTTTTCTTGTTTTTTTCTTTGAGGGGTTTCCGTCCACATGACTTGGGAAATTTTGTATTTGTGATCAGCCAAGAGTGAGTTAACAGATTTGTTTACGAAGAGGAAAGCTGTGAAAATGGCTAGAAGGGACAATGATCAGAGATTCCTTAGGCCAGCCTATGGTTGTGTAAGGCGTAGAGATTCAGTCCGCAGTTTGAACGGTTTTGTCGAAATTCCGAAAAGCCAAATGTCGATGGTTGGGTTGAGTTCTCAGGTTCCATGGGTTTGTTGTTTTAATTGTAATATGCAGTGACACATTAAGAGGTTTTGCTGTGTTAAATATTGTGGTGGTTGTAGGAGTTATGGTCACCCTTGGTGGTCTTGTTTGTCTCTTAAACAGGATAATGTTAGTCCTACATTTCAGATTTTTGGTAGCTTAGATAAGAAAGTTCCTCAAGGGGGTTTTTCGATGGGATATAGTTATCGACAGGCATTGTCAGAAGACCAATCAGTGGTAAAGGAAAAAAGCGTGATGGGTGTTCCTTGTGACATAGGACTTCTGGGAACCCTCAGAGGCAAAGCCAGTGGTAAAAGGGGCTGTGTATGAGGTTAATGTGAGTATTAATTTGATGAACTGTGAGTTGTTCCGATCGATGTTTTCCGATCATTCTTTGAGACCGGCTAAAGAGACAGCATGTAATGTTCAAGCAAATAGGTTACAGGTTTGGGTTATGTAGATGTGAATTTATTTCTTGGGGGTAGAACTTTTACAGAACCATTTTTGGTTATACTGGGGCTGCTTTGGGGAATACTTTGTTACTGGGTCATCCAGCATGTCAGAGGCGAAAAATCTTGGTTCATACAGGGGTATGTGGTATAACTGTTGGAGTACCTGGTGCTTTTGTGTCTTACGAGGGAATGGATGTAAGTAGAGTGAGTGATGATAATGGATCAGGTGTACATGAGAATTTGCGGGTGGATTCTGAACATGTTTCGGTGGGTAGGAAGTGTTATAAAGGGGTTTTGTCAGATGAAGTGGTTCTTGGTCCTGGTATGGTTACTATGGTGAAAGTTCGAGTGAAAGATGTGCATAAATCCAGACAGGTATGTGTGTGGATGAGTGTAGTGAAAAGCTGAAGGGGGTAGTGTGTACGGGTTTTATAAGCAATGTATCGAGTTCAGGGGATACTTGGGTGGAACAGCTAAACTGTAATGATTCAGTTCGGAATTATCAGAAGGGTACTTATGCAGTCGATTTTGTTGACTGGGTTGATGAAGATAATTCAGCTAGTATTGTTGGGGACATGTGTAGATTTTCAGAATCAGATTTACAGGTTAGGAGGAAGGTTTTTAAGGATCATTTAGCCAATTCTGTTTTAAAGAATATGTTGAGGGTGTGGAAGATGTTCTGGGTGAGTTTGCAGACACATTCGCACTTAAAGGGGATAAGTTAGGGTTAACAAATGTGTTAGAACACAAGGTTCATTTAGAGGATAAGACTAAGCCTATTTTTGTCCCTTCATATAGGATTCCTTTTAAGATTAGAGAACAAATAGAGCAAGAGATTAATGAGTGGAAGGAGGAAGGCATTGTTAAGCCCAGTTCCTTGCCTTTTAATTTTCAGTTGTTAGCAGTGCCTAAGAAGGATGGTTCAGTCCGAGTTTGTGAGGACTTTAGGAAGTTGAATGAAAAAACCATTCCTGAGCATTATCCTGTGGCGTGTTTCCTAGATTTATTTGTTGGGATTGGGGCATGAATATTTATTTTTCAAATGATCTGATGCAAGGGTACTTGAAAGTACCTTAATGAGGAGAGTCGAAAGTACAAAGCTTTCTTTTTCCTGAAGGGGCATTATGAGTTCACACGGTTGCGTTTGGTTTATCAGGTTATTTACTAGGCTAATGAATACAGTTTTGCATGGTTTGTTAGGGAAATCCATATTTCTCTACATAGACGACATATCAGCTGCCACTGATTCAGTAGAGGAACATTTAGAAGTTCTTAGGGAGGTTTTTAGGAGGTTTGAAGATAAAATTAACTAAGTGGGTCATGTCCTTCCTAAGGAGGGTGTTAAAGTGACTGAGGATAAAGTTAGGGCAATTGTAGATTTTGCTACTCCCAAGGTTAAGAAACAGATTCGGTCTTTCGTAGGCATGGCTGGATTTTTTGTAGGTTTGTGAAAGGTTTTTCTACTTTAGCATTTCCTTTAACAGATGTCCTGGGGATGATGTGCAGTTTGTATGGGAAGATGAACAGCAATCAGCCTTTCAGAATATTAAGGATGCCTTAGTTAATCCCCCAGTGTTGAAATTTCCTGATTTTGAATGTCCTTTCACGTTGGTGACAGATGCCAGTCACGATGGTATAGGGGCCTGCCTTATGCAGAAGTTTGATGGTAAATTGCATCCTGTCACGTTCTACCATAGGAAGTTTAAGACACGAGGGAGTAATGAGGATGTCTATGTGCACGACAGACAAAGAGATATTCGCGGTAGTGTCTAGTTTGGTTCATTTTAAGATGTATTGTTGGGTACCAAAGTAGAGGTTCTTACAGATCATAAGCCATTGTTGAATCTTTTCAATAAGCCGGATCTTTCTCCTAAAAGAGCTAGGTGGTGTCTGACAATCAGTGATTTTGATGCCAAGTTTAGGTAGGTAGAGGACAGACATAATGTTGTAGCGGATGCTTTTAGTAGAAGTTTTTCTGATGCAGATGGTACTCATGTATGTTATGTATCTGGAGGTTGCATAGACTGGAATATTAGTTTAGTAGAATCTAAACAGGATGAGGATGAGATTTTGGCAGATACAAAAGCATTTCTTAGAGGGGAATTAGTTAGGAAGGGTTATAAGTTGCGTTTTGCAGGTCTTGAGTTAGAGGGTAATTTGTTAGTTAGGAAGATTAGATACAGACTGAGAAATAGTGAGGATAAGGGTGATAAAAACAAATAGTTGTTCCTAGAGGTTAGTACCTACGGTTCTGGATATTGTTCACTGTAGGCCTGGCAGTCTGCATTTGGGTATTGAGGAGATGTATCAGAATATATGGGGACAATTCTTTTGGAAGAATATGCTCATGTCAGTGGAAGACTTTGTGAGAGGTTGTTCAGTTTGCAATGCATGTAAGCCATTGAGGGTCATTTCTTGTAAATTGGGTTCATTTCCTATTCCCAGCATGCCATTTTCTAGGGTCCATATGGACCTGTTATCCAATTTCTGTGAATCTAGTTATGGCCACAGGTACCTGTTGGTGGTTGTTGACGAATTAACTAGGTTTGTAGAGATTTTCTCTTTGAAGCGTAAAACAGCAGAGGAGGTGGCAGTCGCATTCTTTAATGGATAATGGATATATTTGTCATTATGGGGTTCCTGAGGTGCTGATTACAGATAATGGGAGAATATTTGTGAACAAGATGTTATAGTGTCTTGCGGGTGTAACGGGCATTTGAAAAATCACTATTATTCCCTATAGACCAAAAGCTAATGGGCTATGTGAACAGGCAAATAGAAAGGTAATTGAGGGTCTCAGAATGACGTAGGGGGCAATGATGTAATTGGGATTGATATATTCCACAGGTGCAGCATAGCATCAGTTGTTTGGTTAGTGATACCATTGGAATGTCTCCCAACGAAGTGCTGTTTGGCTACCCATTGCGGGGCGTGTTTGATTTATTACCTATTCCAACAGGTAATGATATGGTAAAAGCGCTAGTCTCTACTACTAAAGAGAAATGTGCGCGTCTTGCTGAGAATCTTAAAGCGAAAACTTAGGATATGGTTGACGGGAGCAATGCAAAGCCGGATAGAGTTAAAGTTGCTGTGGGAGATAGGGTTTGTGTGATAATAAATGTTAGGAATCAATTGAACTATAAGCTAGATCCTAAATTTGAGGGTCCTTTTCGGGTTGTAGAAATAAAGAAGGGAAATAGATTTGCTGTTCGAGATGAAAATATGGGAGAGTCTCGGTTGACACATATATCTAAAATTAAAAAGACAGGTTAATGGGAATCTTATGGGTTAATTTCTGTGATGTACTGCTGTTTCTGTTCTTTTTTTTTTCTCTCTCTTTTTTAATGGGTTTAAAGGGGTGTGATTTTTAGTTTTTTTTTTTTTTTTTTTACTGGAGAGGACGTCAGTCCGTAGAGTTATACAAATCTTTAATTGTCCGAGTTCAGTTTTTGTTTTTGCATGTTGCAATACTTAGTTAAATTAGGTGCAAAATACCATAGTTTGATAGATATATGGGTTTCTTTTTTTATGTGTTTTTTTCTTGTTTCGAGATCTGGTAACTCATAGGTTTCTATCTTGTTTCTTTTTTTATTGGGGGGGGGATACTGAAGTTTCGTCTGCTGATGACTTTGGGTCGTGGCATGGCTAATTCCGTAGTCAGATTAGGCCCGGGTGTTGTTATAGAAGAAGACTTTAATATGGCTTCCAAATTTAGGCTCTTCTACTTCTCAGGTCTCTTCTAAAAGGAGTAAGAGGGCTGCGCCATTAGTGATTTGAGCCATTATGATCATAGGAACGAGTGCTAGTATGTCAATTGCTAGTTTGGTGAGAATCGAACAGGTACCAGCAGTATTTGGTAGCCAGGGTAAAACTTTGATGGCTTTACGAGAAAGTAATGAGAAATTACGGGAGGGTTTTGAGACATTGAGGACATCTTTAAATCAGTTATTGGTCACAGCTGATAGGATGGGGGAGGGGGAGACTTAGATGTTTTGATTGTTTTTTCTCCTTGTAAAACTACCTTATTTAATGTTGAGAAAGAAGTGGAGTCTTTATTAACGGTGATTGAAACTCGGGTTCAAACAGGGGCGTATTTTTGGGGATATTTTACCATGGGGCTCTGGAATCTACTTAAAAAAATGCAGATTATATTTATGGTTCACAAATAATTTTTACGGGTGGGAATTTGTATCATTATGATGGGATTTTGAAAGTACTCTTGTCTGATAGAGGGTTACTTGTGGGGGTTCCTGTTAGTGATGAAATCGTCTCACAGTTTTATTACCCAGCCTTTTCCTAGTAGTTTTCATGGTTCGATGGTGACAGGATGGAATAGAGACCATGTATATTTTGGATGGTCAATATCAGCCCTCTGCTATAAATTATGGGTCAGGGTGTGCTTTGGTTCACGACAGATACGTCTATGACAGTAGGATTTTTGCTTTTAGGAACGTCGGCTAGATAAGATGTGAACCGTAACTTGTTCATAATCAGACACCTTCAGACTGTGACTTTACAACATTCACGGATGGAGTTCGAGTGGCCTCTACGAAGACCCTCACGGCAGTTTTTTGTGCAAGCTGCCAAATCTCCACCCGATGTCGTAATACATCGGGTACCTTCTGGCTGAAAGGATCTCGCTTCGTCGATGCTACCTGTCGGATCGTCACGCCGAAAGTCCAAGTGCTCAGCAGGATGGTGTAGAGCTCGAGTGCTCATATCTTCATGCGTCACCTTCTTCGGGAACACAGTGTTATCCCCGTGCCTTCTCCCAGAGAAGAGATATAACTACAATTCCTCCACTTCCCCCACTGCCTGAAGGTATATATATATATATATATATATATATATATATATATATATATATATATATATATATATATATATATATATATATATATATATATATATATATATATATATATATATATATATGAATGAATGTCTTTTCCTGTAATACCACAGTGTAATATGAATATAAGAAGGCCCATTAAAACACTATTTAAAGGTTGCAACCATATATTTCGGGCACTTGCTTCTGTGCCCCTGTTCACTGGTAGAATATGGACAGATGAAATGTTACAAGGGTATATATACAAAGCATATATGGGTGTGGCATTAAGATGGTATACAGGTGACCGTTTCCTAAGAAGGATGAGAATAATAAATTCCCTAGTGGTTTTTGGCCTCATTAACTCCCGTTTGGCGACAATTCTGGAGGTCGTGTTTCCTGGGCCATCTTCTTCAGGAGCAGTCTGAGGATTAAAGCGTCGATGTCGTCCGATTTCCAATGTCCTCCTGACAAGTTCATATTGTTGCTTTGATTGAAGATAGCAGATTCCAGCATCTTTCTTTTGTACGGACAGCTACTTTTGAAAACCAGCTCCACCCCATTCCAGTTTATGACATGTCTTGTATTTCTGATATGTAGGAAAATCCCCGAATTCTCCGAAGTGTAACATACTGATCTTTTGTGCTCTATTATTCTTTGCGAGAGCAATCTACCTGTCTCTCCCACATAAATGTCATTACAATTGCTACACGCAATCTTGTAAACTCCGGCTTCTTCCCCTTTCTTATTTAAGTATATGTTAATGAGCGAACTCCCGATGGATTTGGGATAATGGAAAATGAAGGGATTGTTAGACCTGAGTTGTTCGGTGGCTTTTTGGATGTTTTCGTTGTACGGAAGCTTTACTTTGTTCTTGAAATCTATTTGTCTGTTGTGAGTGGGACCTCTATAGTAGCCTATATTTTATTCACTTTGTTAATAGCCCTCTCGATAATGTGTGGTAGATAGAGCAGTTGCGTTAGGTGTTGGCGGATTGTGTTGAATTCTTTGTCTAGGTAGCCATTTGAACATATCCTAAGTCCTCTGAGGAATAAGTTGCACCCTACCATAATCTTTACAGAGACGTCGTGGTAGCTTAAGAAATGAATGTAGGAGACAGCGAAGGTGGGTTTTCTATATACTGTAAATGCATATCTGTTCTGTTCTCTTATGATCAGTACATCTAGGAACGGCAGTTTTCCATCCCTTTCCTATTCCGTTTTAAATTTCATGGTCGGAACTAGCGAATTTAGCCTATTAAAAAATTCATTAAAGTCTCACCAGCTATTGTCCCAGAAAGTAAAGATATCATCTACATATCTAAGCCAGATCATATTATGGGATTTGATAGATGACAAAAGTTCTGTTTCGGAATATTCCATGTACAAGTTTGCTAGAAGGGGTAATAGGGGACTTCCCATGCTACAGTCAAATTTTTGTTTGTAAAAATTACCATTGAAAGAAAACACGTTGTTAGTTACACAGAGGTTTATAAGTTTTAAAGTTTTATCTATGCCAAGAGGAAAATGGTCTTCATATGGCTGTAACTTCCTCTCTAAGAAAGACAACATGTCGGCAATCGGGACTTTAGTAAATAATGACTCGACGTCTAAGGCTGAGCAATTTGATGATGTTTGAGAGGATGTTTAAACTATTAAATTTTTTTATAAAATCCTCTGCATGTTTGACATGGGAGGATGAGAAGGTTCCTAGAAAGGGTGATAACAGGTCTGCGATGCTTTTGATAATTTGTACATGAAAGAGCCCCTGCTAGATATTATGGGGCGTAAAGGAATCCCATCTTTATGTGTTTTTGGGAGGCCGTAAAAATAGGGGAGAGAGGGGTTGATTACCTCGAATGTCTCTAGTAGTTCTATGTCCTTCTTATTACCCCCTATGGTTCTGACTGATTTGTTAAATTGAGCAGCAATATTTGTTGTGGGATCTTTCGTTAATTTGTCATAGGTCTCCGTATCGTTTAGAAGTTCTTGAACTTTATTGATGTATGTCTCCTTGTCTAAGAGAACTATTTTCCCGTCTTTGTCCGATTTTGTAATGAGGATATCCCCCTTCTTAGGAAACGGTCACCTGCATACCATCTTAATGCCACACCCATATATGCTTTGTATATATACCCTTGTAACATTTCATCTGTCCATATTCTACTAGTGAACGGGGGCACAGAAGGAAGTGCCCGAAATATATGGTTGCAACGTTCAAATAGTGTTTTTATGGGCCTTCTTATATTCATATTACACTGTGGTATTACAGGAAAAGACATACAATTTTTGCCCATTGTGGAACATCACAGTTTACACCAGATCTTCGGCTTCAACCCAGCTGTCAAGCACATCTTTAGACGGTACGAACGACTAGTATA
>NC_089771.1:11833610-11836110 GCF_040412425.1 Macrobrachium rosenbergii
GGGTGAAAACTGACACGCGTCAGTGGCGTCCCAAAGAAAAAATTAATGATTCATATGACCTAACCTTCCTTACTTCTACGGGATCGCCACAGGGTACAGGGTGTTTCGAAATTAGAGCCCCTCCCCTCTACAGCATAAACTAAAATTGATATGGTAAAAAACAAAAGTAATTCAGAACAGATATTTATTTAGGTTTCTCTTTGAGCATCTAATCTTTTGTGTGGCCTCCGTCTGCCTGTAACACAGCCTGCATTCTTGAGGAGTATGATTTCAGCAAATTGCAAAAAAGCTGAGACTCAAATTCCATTTCCCTGAGCACTTCGGTCACCTCTCTTCACAGGTCATCGAGGCTTGGTATACCATCATAGTTCACTGTGCACACGTCAGCACGATCCTTTAAGATACTACCAATGTTTTCACACACATTAAGGTCAGGAGAGTTACCTGGAAATTCACTTGACAAGAAGAAATCAATACCACTGTTTCAAAGGAGCTCCTGTGTCTGAAGAGCCTTGAAACATGGTGTCTTATCATGCAAAAATGTGACTTCTTCAACGGATAACACATTTTCAGGATCTTTGAGGAAAGGAAATACAGTAAGCACAGTTTCTCTGAAGTATTCACCATTCCATGACTGTCCTTTTTCTTTGATGATCCACATTAACTGTTTGGCTGTGAAACAAAGAAAAATTCCCAAACATTCAAGAAATTTCACAACTTGATGATAGCACACGTCATCGCTGATATCATCCAACTTTGCAGCCCAAATGGTGTCATTTTTATGATTTGGCTTCCTGACTGTGTAAATGAAGAATTCATCTGATGCGGCAACATGGACAAAGTCAACTTCCTTCCAATCTTTAAGAAATGAATCACAAAACCATGCATGGTCTTCTCTCTGTTGCTGAGTGATGTTGGGCTTACTGATAACATGAAATGGCTTGATACCAGATTTTTTCAACTCACGATATACAGCGCTATAACTTCTCTTCTTTTCCCTTTTTGTTTCTAGTTCAAGTGCCAATTTACATAAAGGCTTTCTTGGTCTACCCACTGCCTCAGTTATGATGTCTTTTGACTCCTGAGAAAGGACTTCAGGCCTTCCAAGATACTCACTCTTTTCGTTATGACAGTCATATGGATTTTTGTTCCAGTTTCTTTTAACAAAGGAATCATCTCTTTTAATGTATTCAACTATCCAGGAAGGTGAAATGAAGGATGCGCCAGCATCCCTGGCCTCTCTGAAGGTTATAGCCCGGATTCGGTCAATCCATCTGATTTCCTCCAAGTCGTTAGCCATGGGTGTATCTAACTCCATCACTCAGTCTGAAAATACAAGAAATGTAAAATGAAAAATAGCTTAATAGAAACTTAGAATAATGTACTTGGAGATAGGCTATAGCAGAAAACTTCATAACTTTCCATTTGTTCTGTGGAAGGGGGCCTCTAATTTCGAAACACCCGGTACATAAAACTGGATGTCCCTTACGACCCATTGTAGCTATGTGTGGTGCCCCCCAATCCATGTTAGCTGAATGGCTTGCCAAGCAACTTGCTCCTTTGGTAGGCACTATATCCTCCGCACATATCAGACACAGGGATGATTTCATTCAGAGATTAAGGGCACTGGATGGCTTTTCGGGGGAAATGTATAGTCTAGATGTCACCTCTTTATTTACCAATATCACTCTTGTTTCTGTGCTTGAAAAATTGCGTGTTAAGTTTGATAATGACCCAAGTTTATGCCCACCCCCACTGAAGTATTTCTTGACCTCATTAAACTGTGTTTAGAGTCAACTGTTTTCACTTTCAATGCTGATGCATATGAACAAAGATCTGGAGTAGCAATGGGATCCCCCCTCTCACCTGTTTTGGCTAATATCTGCATGGAGTTCTTGAGGAAGACTGTTCTGAGTTCTTGCCCATCTCGGTTTAAACCTATATTTTGGGTTCGCTATGTGGACGATATTTTCATTCTTTTCTTTTATGATGACGATTTATTCATTGAACTAGTAGAATTTGTTAACAGTCAGATACAACAAATCAAGTTCACTTCTGAACAGGAATCAGAGCACAGATTACCTGTTTTGGATATCCTAGTTTTTCACAATCCAAACACAAAGAAGTTTGAATTCTCGGTTTACCGAAAGCCGACTAATGCAGAATTAAATGTTCATTTTTATTGCTATCACAGCATTCAGATAAGGAAAAATATCATTGTTAACATGGCTGTCAGGGCTCTTCAAGTTTGTGATCCACAATATTTAGATGATGAAATTGCCCATATTCGAAATAATTTTAGTAAGTTGAGTTACCTTGCCCATTTTATTGAGGATGATTTGTCTAAGGCTAAGAAAAAGTTTTACAACCCTTCACTCAAGCAGCCTGATCACAGCAAGAGATTCATAACGCTTCCATATCATGAAAAATTAAAAACAACAGCCCAGTTAATCAGTAGTACAGGCAATGTTAAAGTAGCTTTCACATATGAAAATTCAAT
>NC_089771.1:11841110-11886110 GCF_040412425.1 Macrobrachium rosenbergii
AGCCAGCCTTAACAATGCCAGTCTCTCCAACAACACCGTCGCAGCCTCATTCACGCCCCACAACCCAGAAGCTTGGTTCCTCAGGGTGGAGACAATTTTCCAATCAAAGAAAATTACCTCCTCAGCATGCAAAGAAGATGCCGTCCTCGAATTTCTGCCAGAAAGCGTTTTCCAGCAAGTTGGCAGGATGACTTACAGAATGGCAAACCCATGTCACCTACAAATCACTGAAGGATCAGCTGAAGTCATCCTTCAGCATACCACCCACCCTAAGAGCCAAGAAGTTCTTGAACAACATGAGAGCAGCCATAGGAGATGAGCAACCATCATATGTCTACAAGTAATTGCGGCAGCTCATAACGCTACCCACCACAGACAGCCAACTTGAGTCAACCGTGGACCTTGTGAGAGAGGTCCTCCTCACAAAACTGCTCCATCAAATAGTGGCAGCCATGCCCAATGCCTCCACCATGCCCATTGAAGAATTCCTAAAACTAGTTGACACGGTACACATGGCCCACAAGACAGTAGAGCCCACCCAGCCACCCATAGCGGCAGCAGCACTAATGTCCCAGCAGTCAATGACACGGAATCCAAGCGACCCAATAGCTGAAAACTCCTGTACCGTCAAGTATTTGAAGGTTCAGCAAATGCTGTGGTGGATGCCCTTTCGAGAAATTGCATTAACACCATCCAGCTCGCGATAGCCTAAGCTGAAATAGCAGAAGCGCAAAGAGACGACATGGACCTACAGCGACTGTGGAGTGACCTGTCAATCAACAATGGAGAAAAGACCATCGCCTGTGAAACAAGTACTGATGCCTTCACCCATACCTGTCAGAAGACCTCAGAAAAAGGTTTCAACCTAACTCACAACCCATCCCACCCATCAGGCCGGACAACTGCCCAAATTTTAGCAGAGCAGTACATCTGGTGGGGAATGAAAAGGGACGTAAAAAACTGGATGAGAAAATGCCTTCCATGTCAGACGTCAAAAATAACAAGGCACGTATTACTGTGAAAGTTGTACTGTATTGTATGCTATTTAAAGTGGAGTTTTTAAGGCGTGTACGTTCAATCGGTTCAACAGAACGAGCAGGTATATATCTTGAGGTTTTACATGTATGTTGCGAGATACAGGGTTCTTTTTATCAAAATCAAGTTCGTTCCCATTTATAGTCAATATATAGATTCGTGGATACATCTGTCACTTCTGTTTCAAACTTAGATGGCATAGGTTCGATTCCTGGTCGGGGCAGAGGTACTTTGCTTATATAATTTCCTTTGGGTGTAGGTATTCTCAAGCTATAGTAATTTGATATTAAAGGCTAGGCTATGTATGATTTCATATTAGAGAATGTTACAATCTCGAGGGGTGAATTAGTCACAAAACTATAACAGAGTGAGAGAGACAGAGACAGAGACAGACACACACACACAGAAAGAAAGAGAGAGAGAGAGAGAGAGAGAGAGAGAGAGAGAGAGAGAGAGAGAGAGAGAGAGAGAGGCGGGTGGGGGTAATGAAATCCCATTAGACAGTTACTTGGAAAGAGAAAAAATAAGACTGACATCACTCGAACTCAGTAACTTCAGTTCCTTTTGACGTAGAAGGTGAGGCAATCAGTCTCCCATGATGCACCTCCCGAAAGCAGTTCCCAAGGTGCGTTTAGCTTCGAAGTTGGAAGTTCAGTTTGGAAGATGGGAGGAGGGAAAGATACTGAGTGAAACAGAGGGAGAGAGACACACACACAGACGGAGAGATGGAGAGAGAAACGTGCAGCATTCGAATCAGCCTTCTCCTAGAGTCAACATGTTGCTTCCTGGAAATCTCAGAACTCGAAACTTTTCTTAGGGTTTTGATTTTAGTTGAGATGATTCCAAAAGTCAGTTGGATTGTAGAGGCACTCTCTTTCCAAGTTAACACCCTTACCATTTCTTCTAGTCTGTGAAGTTTCTTGTTATTCATTAAAATTCAAGTTGCTGATATCATTCGTGTTAAAATGACTGTTCCTTTTTTTTTTCCTCTCTGTGATACTTCTAGTTGGAACTTTCCAATTTGTCTTGATTTTTTTACTGTACAATTGTGTTTTCTTTTAATAACATGTCATGTAAATTAATATGAAAGAAGCAAATCAAAATTAAGACGACATGGAAACAGCTGAATTGGTAGTCATTATCACTATACATTAATTTTTGTCATTAAATTTTAACTATGTAGAGTCAATTGTTTCAAAGAACATTATCATAAAAAGCATCTTTTGTAGCTCTGCATAATTTATTTCATATTATTGCTATGCGTATGATATGCTTATGTATATACGTATACATATATATGTATACACACACACACACACACACACAAATATAGGCTATATATATATATATATATATATATATGGTGGCCCTTAAGCTTTATATATATGTATATATATACCTGGCGGAATATATATACGGAACCACATTCTTTGTTCTTTATTACTCTCCTACGTCTATCTTAATTAGTGGTGGGAAGACACACCCACAATTTTCTCTTTATATTTAAACGTAAAATACCTCAGGCTGCTTGGGAGAAAGCTCTTCTGCAGGAAATCGGTTTTGTAAAGTCCTCTGCTAAGCAGGAACCCCTAGGGATCACATCTTGAAGTCAAGGTTCGTCCAAAGGTTAAATGACGTAGACAATAAATCCTGGCTTTTATTAAACATCACACAGTTGAGAAACTAAAATTACTTTACCGATTATCAATAATACTATTTTTTTTTATTAATTTCTTATAACTACTAGCTCTCCTCTTACTTTCAAAAGTTATCCAGCAGATCAGAATTTATTTATCTTTTGCAGTTGAAGGAACTGAATCACTATAACTATTATCAATAAAATTATTTTTATTAATTTCTTATAATTACTAGTTCTCTCTTACTCTCAAAAGTTATCCAGCAGGAAAATAGGTCAAAATTTATTTCTTCATTTTGCAAAACATATCCATATGAAAAGCAAACCAAAACCACTTCACTGACACAGCAAATCGAAAGAGTAATAAATATTCAGATGCATGAATCCCTGGTATAATACTCATTGCCATAATTAAGTAGTATATATAAAAAATCTGTTTTATTTTTCATATGAAAATATTAAAACTGTACTTATTATAAATATATTAATAAAAAATACTCATAGTAGCAAGAGTCATAAAATGGAGAAGCAAATCCACAGTTATGTATAAGTACATATATTTAAAGATAAATCAGTACAGATAGCTTTCGGGAACTTGTTCGGTTCCCCTTTTCAATCTGACGCCTTGATGTAGCACTCCAACCAAGTAAACATAAAATGACTCAGAACAAGCGAAGTTGTTTACAAACTATGGAAGCGGTCGTCAAACATGGATCAGGCAATGCCGTCGTTTTCTGATGAAAGCCCCGCCAGTCGTCTGGAACGTCTTATTGGTCCTTGCCCAATGCGGTCGTTTTGCTGGTCATCACCTGCATAGGAGGCGCCTGCAACATCGGTTACTGGAAGCAACCGAGTTACCTGAACGGGAGAAAGAGAAGCGACCGCAGCATCAGATGTGGCTAACAAGACAACACTATCATAATGGTCTGTATTCTTAAAACCCTTAATATACTTCCTGGAAATAAGGTTGTTGGTGAATTTATCTTCCTGTGTAAAAGATTTATTACCTTCCATAGATAAACCATTATCAATCGCCGCACCCTCCACTAGTCTTCCTATACCAACATCTTTACTTCTAAAAATTACTTTAGATTCAGTCCAGTCTATGCGGTGGTCGAGTTTAAAAGACTGACTAACTAACACATTGTTGTCTGCATGTAACTTGTATGCTCTTTTGTGTTCCCCGATTCTTGTGAGCAACCCTTACCGCTTTCCCCAAAATATTTAGAGTCACATTCTGTACAAGGAATTTCATGAACACCAATAGGTTTATTGCTGTGATTCTGTGTACTGTTGTAGTTCCATATTGGACGGGTTGGTATCGTTCTCGGCTAGCACTTTGCTGGGCCCGCGTTCGATTCTCCAACCAGCCAATAAAGAATTAGAGAAATTTATTTCTGGTGATAGAAATCCATTTCTCGTTATAACGTGGTTCGGATTCCACAATAAGCTGTAGGTCCCGTTGCTAGGTAACCAACTGGTTCTTAGCCACGTAAAATAAATCTAATCCTTCGGGCCAGCCCTAGGAGAGCTGTTAATCAGCTCAGTGGTCTGGTTAAACCAAGGTATACTTAACTTTTTGTGTACTGTTGTTTTGTATAAGAAGTTTTTTTTAATGGTGTTATTATAATTATGGACTATATTTATTTTATCATTATGATTTTTGTTTACAGTTTTCCTTATTCTGTTTAATTGTGGATTAAAAGGGAGTGCAACACCATTCATAAATTTCTTTTTGTCACGTTCTTTTGAGGAACCTACAGTATATATAATATCCTCCTAGCTTTTTTAAAAGCATTATTAATAAATTGTTTAGGGTAACACAGTTTTTTGAAAACATCTTCAATGTGTTTATGTTCTCTGTCAATGAAGTCGGGGTCGCAAATTTTCAAAGCTCTCAAAACAAAATTGACCAAGATTGATCGTCTATATCCTGTCATGTTTGAGGGCGCCAAACGGAGAGCAGGTGAAGTGGCCTTAAGCAGAAATGTGGCACATAATTGTGAACTTGACTTAAAAAAAAAAAAAGATCTGATAGGTAGAACAATATGGACCAAAATTGGTGAAAATTGTAAAGTGGTTGATTTATCTTCTATGATGATGACAACAGAACAAAAAGAATTTCTTGGTCTTGGTTTGAATTGCTGTTTAGGGACTAGTAACACAGACCTCTTACAAGGCATTAGCAACATGAACCATTTTAATTTCAGACAATGATTTTCAGTTAAATCTTTTGAAAGGTATTTTAATCAATAATCATTGACATGAACCAAATGATATTTTAACTAGAAGACACAAATTAGCTTTAAAGGAATTAAGTGAGAACAAGGACATCAAAATTATGAAAGCTGACAAGGGAGGGTCACTTGTTGTTATGGACCATAACACATACATTTCCAAAGCGAACTCTTTACTTGATAATGACAATACTTATACTAAACTTACTGAAATACCCTCAGTGACTTCACTGCAATTAAAATTTAACAGAGGTGTAAGAAAAATTGTTAGTACGTTGACTGGACATAACATAAACAAATCATACTAAGTAAGATTTCCAATAAATACCCGAATCTTCCTTATTTTTATGGTTTACCGAAAATTCATAAGAGTGGTTGTCCCCTGCGTCCTATAGTTGCTACGTGTAATTCACCTCAATTGGTTTTATCAAAATGGTTAGCAGAACAACTGAGCCCTTTGTTAGGTACTTTTTTTCTGAAGCGCATCTTCTTCACTCAATAGATTTCATAGAACGACTTAAGAAACAGAAATATTTGGGGTAAAATGATTAGTCTGGATGTGATAGCTCTTTTCACTAACGTGCCATCAGAATATATATATACTTAATAAACTCAAAGAACAGTCGGATTTAGGTAACTAGCTTTGCTATACCCACTGAACAATTCCTGGATCTAGTTCGACTTTGAGTGTCCTCCACAGTCTTGTCCCTTAACAACCAAGGATTTGGGCAAGCGTTCTAGCCAATTTATGCATTGAATTTGTAGAAACCGAAATTCCGCAGAACTGTGAGCCTTCACTGAGACCCATTTTTTGGGTGAGATACGTGGATGATGTTTTCATTATTTTTAAAGCTAACCTTTCAAATTTTTATCATTTTTTTCAGTATTCAGTTCACAGCAGAACATGAAACAGACAATAAGTTGCCCTTTTTGGACATATTGATTTACCAGTAATGAAGTTAAAACCAACATCTTGGTTAATTTTTTGAGAGCTTTGAAAATTTGAGACCCCTACTTCATTGACAGAGAAACACATCGAAAATGTTTTCAAAAAAACTGTGTTACCCTGAACATTTCATTAATTAATGCTTTTAAAAAACTAGAAGTATATTCTATTTAGGTTTCTCAAAAGAACGTGACAAAAAGAAATTTATGAATTGTCTTGCACTCCCATTTAATCCACACACGGAATAAGGAAAACTGTAAACAAAAATCATAACGATAGAATAAATTTGGTCTATAATTAAAATAACACCATTAAAAGACTTCTTATACATAACAACAGTACACAGAATCACAGCAATAAACATATTGGTGTTCATGAAATTCCCTGTACAGAATGTGACTCTAAATATTTTGGGTTGCTCACAAGAATCGGGGAACACAAAAGAACATACAGGTTACATGCAGACAACAATGTGTTAGGACGCGTTCACACCAAATGCGTCGTGTCGCGTTGAGTCACGCTAATTCATGACTCACTGTGAATCGCCAACCCAGTTTAACACTGCTTTCTATGGGCCTTTGAAAGAAACCGTTCACACCGAATGCATCGAGCGACGTCACGTCGCGTCGAGTCAAGTCAAGTCGCAAATAGAGCTGGACCTATTTTTGATGTCAGTCATAGTGAGTCACACGCGCCGATCGGAAGTTCTATGCTGGTCGAACTACTGATAAACTTGGTTCGGGAGCGGCCTGCTGTTTATGATGCTAGTGACCCCAGACACCATGATCGTGACTTCATTGCCACTTTATGGAAAGAAGTTGCTGCTGCAATGTCATGCACAGGTAAAAGTCAAAATTTTTGTTCACTTTAAACCATTTATTATGATCTAAGCAATACATTTTGATTGTATATTACTATGGACTAGAGGCTAACCTAAATTAGCCACGCAAAATAGCCTAAATTATCAATAACCCTTTTCTTTCTATAAGCCTATCATTTATAATAATCATGTAATCTGTTATGTTAGGTAGGTTTTCCACTTTTCATGTAGTCTAAAACCTGATATTAAAGTTTTTTACATACGCGGTTTAAACCTCAAGAGTAAATGTGGAGCCCTCCCCCAAAATTACTTGGTAATGAAATGCTGAAATTTCAATGTTTTTCTTTTAACCTAGAAAATAACTTGCTGATCTCTCTCTCTCTCTCTCTCTCTCTCTCTCTCTCTCTCTCTCTCTCTCTCTCTCTCACACCTAGTGTCTTTCAACATGAAGCAAGTATATATGCATATATATATATATATATATATATATATATATATAATATATATATATATATATATATATATATATATATATATATATATATATATATATATATATATATATATACATATATATATATATATATATATATATATATATATATATATATATATATTTACGTTTTTCCGTGGTTTTAGTTTGAAATACACATTTGTGAGACAGGTAGCAACGATTTAAGGTACTTATCTTGTGATTCTGACTCTGTGGGTACAGGAAAACGTAAAAAAAGGAGGAAAAACAAAGGAGAATTTCACGAGCATAGGGCCTTTGTCACTGAGGGAAGACATGCAAGACCTGTACACATTTAAAGGAGGGATTACATAAATGACATCAGTAATGGAAAGAGGAACTCAAGTAGATTTCTTGATCCTAAGGGGATTCCCACGGGATTGAATGAAACTGGGGAATCTCCAGACACAGTCCGAGAATTTTCCACGAAATAGGGTCCTCTGAATGAGAGATATGCACATTATAATGCCAGTAATGAACAGACAAAGGAATACGAATCCGGAGATTGCACTGAGGGTGCCAAAGGAGTAATAAGACTTAATACTGCTGATGCAAGAGGCACTACATTAGACAAGGGTGATTTTATTTTCTCTTTAAGCAAATATTACGAGACAAAAGCGTGACTGAAATGGGGCTCTTCTAGGCATACACTCTTTAGCAGATTTTCCGAGGGCTGCCAGAGAAGGCGGTCCGTGGATGACTTATGATTTCGAGGGCGAAGTTTCTTCCCACGTGAGATGAAGGGCTTCCGTGAAGGGGCAAGGTGATGGGGACCTCGAAACTCCAAGCAATGGCGCAGGGCTCGAGGCAGCTCAACGGTGAGCGAACACTTGGAATGCGGTCGAAGGGCACCGAGGAAAAGTATACTTTGAAGGGCCACGTGGGTAGGGTAAGGGCATCGATGGCCAGGTGTTGAGTAATGCCTTCACCCATATCTTTCCAGCCCGAAGGTGGTGCGTTTGAGACTGTGTTTTTGCTTTTATCCTCCTATAGGGCAGGTGCGCTCCACCAGGGTTTTGACTCATTGCACCTGCTGCCTGTAGAGGTTTTGCCTGTAAGAAAACGCCCAAGATAGTTACTTTTGCCTCGAAGGAAAGTTCTGTTTTAGAAAGGGAGTGGCTCCACTTTAAACCCTTGTTCTGACTGCGGTTGCTTGATAGACAGATGGTCTGTCGATCGGGCAACTGGCAATACATAAAAACAACAGAACATCCAACAACAACCAAAGAGTGGGGGGAGGCAATTTGCTAGCGAATTCTTGCTAATCATAATACCTCCCCATACAAGATGATGTACATACCTCCTTTGGGTGTGTACATCGATATTCAAGAATGAGTGGCAAATGCTTTTATATTACTCCTCTACATTTCTCCTGCCTTGCAAATGAACTTACTACTAAGGGTTTGCGAAGCTGTGACATTACTTTTAATAACACATTGGGACAATTTTCGTTGAACAGAACGCAAAGTGATCTAAACACTTGCAAAAAGAATAATTACTTTAGATTTGGTTACCCACTGGTAACTTTTATAAAGTGACCAACAACTGTGAATTAATTACATTATAGGACCACGAGTACAGGCCATGGCCAACAAGTGAAAAGAAAGGTTATTGTTCAAGAATTAAAATACACGTAAGTACTTAATTTTAGATAAATGTACGCGGCAGTACAATCTGCCTTGGAAGAGGCTGTGTAAATGCAAAACAGCGCTTATTTTTGTAAATGATATCCTTTACGCGATATTGTAATGACTATACATATTCGCCCTTTATAATTGTTTAGCTATTAGTCCAACGCTAGCGGATGGTTGACCGCATATGTGGGATTTTGACAGTCGATATGGCTAGAGTATTCGCGGAAGTGACCTAACCTTAAATCCACGCGACTTATACATCCACTGCCCACCTGAAAGACTCCATGTTATGATCAAGCAGTAGACAAAAGATGTAGGTCTTAGGACAAACAGAGATCTTGAAGGCTGAATGGAAGGGGGAAAAGGGATACTAATAACAAAAGGAAAATTAACAAGATGATACTAATGAAAACGTGACCGTGATATGAAGGTACACGCCTTCCAGAGCTACTTAAAGGCATTTAAATCACAAGGCAAGAGTCTGTGACTCATGATTTTTAAAAGAAAGATAAATAAACAATTAAAAAAGAAGGTAAATGATATGGGCAGAAGCATAATAATAATATATATATATATATATATATATATATATATATATATATATATATATATATATATATATATATATATGTATATATACAATATATGTATATATATATATATATATATATATATATATATATATATATATATATATATATATATATGTATATATATATATATATATATGTATATATATATTTATATATATATATATATATATATATATATATATATATATATATATATATATATATATATATATATATATATATATATATATATATATATATATATATATATATATATATATATATATATATATATATATATATATATATGTGTGTGTGTGTGTGTGTGTGTGTGTGTGTGTGTGTGTGTGTGTATATATGTACATATATATATATATATATATATATATATATATATATATATATACTCTACTATATATATATATATATATATATATATATATATATATATTATCATAAACTGGAGTCCTTGGTGTAGGAGGAATTGGAACAGTTTATTATTATAGACTGCCTTCTGTACCAAGGGGGTCCCAAGTTTATGAATAAAAGGAGAACTACTGGAAACTCACCTTAGAATCTTCCTGGATTTATGTAAATAATGGATTTCGCCATTTGGAATTAGAATTCTTTTACAATTAAAAAGGGGTTTATTTACAGAGAATGGGGCAAATATGCAAGACCAAAAAAATGCAACAATTTACGGACACATAAATTACATACAATAGATCAATAATGCAATAATTTGCAAAAAAGCAATGTAAATACAAGGGCCAACAGATACAACAATCCCCGTTATAACAAATGACTCTGCTAAGTTAAAATGCATCAATTCACAGACAGTAATACATTGGAAGGGGTGAACTCCAGGGTAATGGCAATCAGTTAATTGATTTCTGTGTGGGCAACGGATTCTTGCGATCAGGCTGCGACCAGGAATGGTTACAGAGTTGGGCATAGATTTTCAGACTGGACAGGATAAGATGGCTCTTGTAAGAGAGGTCAGGAGTTAGCACAAACATGGAAGAGAAAGGAAATCTTCCCATAAAAGTATTACACAAATGCACATTGTTAAATTCTAAACATTACGTAGCCCAGATTATAAATATGAGAAATCACTTAATCACAGTCTTGGAATAGGGGTGGATTGGGCTTTTGAAACAAAGGAACATATGCTCGCCATCACACAAAGGAAGCTTTGGAGGAAGGGTTTGGTTGAAGTTAAATGAGAAATGGAAGGAGATTATTGAAGAGAGACAGAAGGTGACTGGCCCCAAATTCACTCTCGGCTTACCTATTTCAGACAAATATTTGAGCTCCAAAATACCACGTCTCTGGCTTACGATCGTGAAGTTTGAGCCGCACCTGAGACAGGAGATGTGGCCGGGCCGGTGGCTGGGAAGAGTCTGCTCATTGTTTCCTGGAGCAGTGGCGTTGGGCATCTGAACAGTAGGCCTCACCTGAAAGCGAATTCCTTGCCAGTAAAAAGATCAAAAGAATAGGGGTCTTAAGGATAATGAGCCTAAGGTTTAAGGTGCTAGCTTCTCCCTACCTCCCCCCTCCCCACCCCCCGCGAGTGGTTTGTGCCCTAACGTCTGTTTCCTCCCTGAGACTACTTTGAAAACATTACCCCAGATTTGGGGGAAATCTAGGTGTGTGCTGGTAGCAGGGGTGCTATATATATATATATATATATATATATATATATATATATATATATATATATATATATATATATATATATATATATATATATATATACATACTGTATATAAACATATACATGTAGGTGTATATGGTATATATATATATATATATATATATATATATATATATATACATACTGTATATGAACATATACATGTATGTATATATATATATATATATATATATATATATATATATATATATATATATATATATATATATATATATATATATATATATATATATATATATATATATATATATATATATATATATATATATATATATATATATATATATATATATATATATATATATATATATATATATATACTGTATATATATATATATATATATATATATATATATATATATATATATATATATATATATATATATATATATATATATATATATATATATATATATATATATATATATATCCATTATTTCTCTTGATGTCTAGCTAGTTCATTTAGAATTGTATCTTTCAGTTATCTTGTACAATTCATAAAAATAAAACTTACCTTAGAAAAAATGGCCATTTTTTCATCAGTTCCAATTGGCCGCCTGTAGTTAGTATTACTTTTCTTAATGGAATGTCCTCTTAGCTCCACCAGCTTCTTGAAATTTTCATTTGCCATCCCAAAAAATTTGCAGAATTTTTCTGGATGATTTACAAGGTTAGAGAATAAATGGTTGAAATTGCTAAATTGTAGCCTCTTGGTGTTCAAATGATGTACCCAGATTCTAGGCTTACTTTTTTTACGTTTGCGACGCCAAAGCCGCACCAAAGCATTAATTTCACCAAGAGAATATGTACACATTCTCACAAAAAGCTATGTGCCACTGTCGTAGAAATAAGATGCAAAAGAGTACAGACTTGACGTAATTTGACGCGTTTGGTGTGAACAGAGTTTAGTCAAAATGAATTGCGTCAAATGAATTGACGTGACTCGACTCGACTCGACGCTGCGCATTTGGTGTGAACGCACCCTAAAGGTGTTGGCATAAGGAGACTAGTGGAGGGTGCTGCGATTGATAGTGGTTTATCTATGGAAGGCAATAAATCTTTTACACAGGAAGATAAATTCACCAACAATCTTATTTCCAGGAAATATATTAAAGGTTTTAACAGTAAAGACCATTATAATAGTGTTGTCTCGTTAGTCACATCTGATGCTGCGGTTGCCTCTCTTTATCCCGTTCAGGTAACTCGGTCACTTCCAGTAACCGATGTTGCAGGCGCCTCCTATGCAGCTGATGACCAGCACAACGACCGCATCGGGCAAGGACCAATTAGACGTTCCAGACGACTGGCTTTGCCTGATCCATGTTTGACGTCCGGTTCCAAAGTTTATAAACAACTTCGCTTGTTCTGACTACTTTTATGTTTACTTGGTTGGAGTGCTACACCAACGCGTCAGATTGAAAAGGGGAACCGATCAAGTTCCCGAAAGCTATCTGTACTGGTTTATCTTTAAATATATGTACTTATACATAACTGTGGATTTGCTTCCCCAATAAATATATTCAAAGTCACTGTGTAATTAAAATTTCAATGTTGCAAAAAGTTAATGGATATAAATTATGAAACGTAAGGCATTAAGACAACCATTCTAAAATTCAAATGTTTTCGTGGTCAAGTTGATTATCTGATCTGCCAGATATTGGTAAATATAAACAAGTTCCACAAATAACAAAAAAAAAAAAATTAAGTTGAATTTTGATATTAGCTTGCCCTCGTGTCTTTTGTCAGTTTACTTATACCAGTGAACAAACCTTATATTTTCTAGTCTTCAATTACAGAACATTTACGAACACTTCTTATTCCTCTACTCAGTGTTACATCCATCTATCCACGAATCAATCTGATCTGTTCATGATAGATCTTTAACTCAACGTTCTCCCTTTTAAATACATGTTGTAAGTGATGAATTTCAGCACTCCACCCCTTCTTGTGTCTCTACGAAGTGCCATTAATTCTAATTGAATTCTGGTACTCCAATTCTACGAGCCAATTCCTTTCTTTTTTATACACATATTCTTTGATTACATGACGATATCGGAAAAGCAACCAACTTTTGAGAGCACCAAAACGAGTTAGGTACAGATTAAGAAACGGGGAAATTTAATGTCTACGTCTAATCTCGTTTGCCACTATACTTATGAACAGGAAAGTTAGTGTCATGAATTTATATTCATCTGTGAACTGAACACACGTTGTTGTGAAATATCATCGCTTTTGCTTTTCACAAGATCTCCCAGTCTTCCACAGATAAGAAAGGGTACCTGTTTTTATTCAGCATTTCTTTGTCACATACCAAATACCATTATCTTTTATCCTCCCCGGTCTTACAAAGATCTATCTTATCCCCAGTGCTTTGTAGCTAAATGACCATAGCAGTTTCACTTTTTTCATAAATATAAAACATTAATTGTTTTTGTATCCTTTATTACAATATACCCAATATCATGCATTTTCTCCATACACGTTGCATTCACATATATTGAAATTCATGCGAATAGTTCTCTCTCTCTCTCTCTCTCTCTCTCTCTCTCTCTCTCTCTCTCTCTCTCTCTCTCTCTCTCTCTCTATTAACATCGCGCAACTACCGGCAATATCTTACCTTGACACTAAGAATAGTGAAAACACAATTATTTGCTTTTCAGAAAAATAGGAACAATACAACACCGTATTACGTTTCCAATAAAGTAAATACATTATTTTCTTTTACTAAGATCCACGGTCCCTAAAGATAAATATGCTGCAATAAGCTATTAGGAGAGAACAATTGATCTCCGTTGAATTCCAATCATAAGAATAATATCAAAACTAAAGCGACATGGTACGGTGGCTTTTAGACCAATTTATTCTTCATTACAATATACTACGGTTCACGGATCAAAAAACATGGTCCGTGGCGCGTTCCCGGTCTATCGCCAGCTTGTCTTTGGAATGACAATGCGTTTGCTGGGATAGACATTTAAAAGAAATAGATATTTATAGAAATTATAATTTGTCCATTTGTTACTAATGAAAGGTAATGGTAAGCCAGTACGGATCAAAAACATGGTCCGTGGCGCGTTCCCGGTCTATCGCCAGCTTGTCTGCAGTTGTGAATGACAATGCGTTTGCTGGGATAGACATTTAAAGAAATAGATATTTTACAGAAATCCTGACTAATTCTTTCCATTTGTTACTAATGAAAGAGTAACAGAAGCCAGTCTTGGAGGCTGATACATTTGAATCATCAAAACAAAAGGGTTATCGCATAGACCACATACAAAATCAGTGACATTTAAATTCTACTCAAAATACCACCCTATAGCAAATTATTAAGCTAATTATATTGTGATTGCATAAATACCTACCTCAAAATCTCGTACAATTTTCCGTCATGAAGAGCCAACGAAGTTTGCTTGGATCTCCAGTCTTGAAAACAGCTGGTGTAGTTTTCAAGAATTTTGTTTTGCACTAAAATCCATTACCATTGTGGTGCTGAACCAGTAAAACCATTGTAACATTAAGATAAAAGCAGCACACATTTAAAATTCTTCCAAATCACTAGCTTCATCATCTGATCCATTCACTGTTACACTGTCGTAATATGAGTGTTTGATTCATTACAATGGTATGTCACCGTCTCAGGTGTTAGGTGGCCACTTTACCCGAAGTCTCACCACAGATGGTTTGATAGTTTCGGGATCGTTCTATATATCACAGACATGACTAATACCATGCAAGTCAGACTGAAATTGAGTGGTCTTCTTGTCTGAAAGTCGTCTTATCTGTCAAAATATACGGTGCATAATTTAAACAATGATAAAATTTATCAATGGCAGTATCAAACAAGTGCGTTTTTGCGCAAAAAAATAAATGCATAAATAAATAAAACTTGTTCTCTTTAGCTGTTTATTCCCGGGACGGTCGCACGGACTATAAATTGTACCAGCGTCAATAAAGTTTTTCGAAGTACGAAAGGGTTCTTCTTGAGTCCAAAAAAAATCTTCTTAAGGAGAGCATGAGAGAGAAAGAAGAAGAAAAAAGAGATGAAAACTGGTATTGGGTACAAACATTTTTCAAGCCAGAATGTCAGTGACTTCTGACATTGACTCAGAAAGTGAGGTATTGTGGAGTCCATGTCTTTTCACAGCTTGTAAAATCAGTATTTTTCACGAAGGTCATAGCTGACATTACAAACTTTTAGCCACGATCCTGTTAGCAGGCCGCTATAGCGATTTTGCAGCTGATTTGTGCATCCTTGTAGAAAAAAAGTAATTCATTTTTCGCTACAGTAGCCTTCTGCAATGAGTATTTTTCACAAAGGTCATAGCTGACATTACATCATTTAGCCTTTGTCTTCTTACCAAGCCGCTGTAGCGATTTTTGCAGCTCATCTGCCCATCCCCTGAAGAACAAAGTATTTCATTTTTCGCTACAGTAGCTGTACCGACAAATAAAAAAAAAAAAAAAGACGACGGGGACAGCTCCTCAAATTGAAAACGTTTGCATCTTTTTGCCGCTGATAGAAAAGAGATAAATAGCCCGTGTTCCATTTTGCTGCGCCGAAAAAGACTCTGCAACGACAGTACAAAATACCGTATTTTTCCTTCTGAGTTTTCAATGAAACTAGCAATATTTACCCTCGCTCAATTTGCTTATTTTTCGGACCCTTAAACCAGCAAAATAAGGTTTTGTTATTGAATTTTTAAAGGACTTAAGGACACAGAAAAGTAGCCAAGACAGGGTACAAACGTTTCTCCATAAACTATGTAAACGTTGGCGTTCCAAACATTTTCTTGGAGCACTTCGGTTCTTCCTAAATCTGAATCCATATTCTTTATTCTTCATCCTGTACCTTGGGTTATTTTACATTGTTCTACGTTTACTGCAGACTTATTTCCTTAACCTGAAACATTTTCCTTCATGCTACAAATGTACTTATTTCTCTCGTCATTTAAGAAAGGCTACAGAAATACGACTGTATTTGCATATAGTCTTTACAATATATTAATATACATCATATGCTGACGATGAATAACACCCCTGATTGAGATAATGTTAAAGATATTGGCCATAGACGTTTTAGAAAATTTCATTTCATTTCAAACTCATCTCATGAGCAAATGAATCAATTATCTATATATATATATATATATATATATATATATATATATATATATATATATATATATATATATATATATGACATTTTTATTTTATACAATCATGAAGCTACAAATGTCGTTTAATATCAAATTCAACCTCGAGAGTATCTCCGATGGAGAATTATCACCGAAGGGAATTTATATAAGTGATAAATGAATAATATCAAATTCAACGACTCCGGTGGACGTTACCACCGCGCCATCAAGAGAGGTATAAATCATTACCGAGTCTGCTGTACAGTTTTTTCCGTGGGAATTATATAGCCTCGGCAATGACCCACCTCCCGCCATGATAGTTCGTTAGCTCTTATTATGAAATTTTTTATCACACCGTGATTTATATACAATCATGAAGCTACCAATGTCGTTTAATATCAAATTCACGCTACCTCGAGAGTATCTCCGATGGAGAATTATCACCGAAGGAATTTATATAAGTGATAAATGAATAAGTACCACCGGGACGCGAACCCTTGACATGGACAAAGCAGAAGAAAGCTTAAGACCACCTTTACTAGAGGTTACTGGGTGAAAACCGTCTCTGTGGGTTAGGTCCCTAATGCTAATCTACTTCTGCTAAAGACGTTATTTTTTGAAATACCCAGAGACGTCTTCTTGTCTTTGTTCGCGTATTTTTTCTACAATAAAAATGCATAGAGGGCGAACAGCAGAATATTTATAAAAATATATGTAAGCATTAAGCTACAAATGTCATAAATGTTATCCAAAGGGAAATTTTTTTGGTGATAAGTTCGTCGTGTCGTGGGCTCGAACCACGAAAGACAAGAACTCAGGACTACTTAATAAAATGAAACGCCTTGATTGCCATGTGATTTAATGAGTGTCACTGTAGTCCTGAGTTCTTGTCCCTCCGTGGTTCGAGCCCACGAGATGTCGAACTTATAATAAAAAAATTCCCCTTCTAACATAATGAAAATATATTATTTCAGTAGAATGAATTAAATATTAAAGGACATTACAGCTTAATATATTATATGAATCACGGTGATAGAATAAATTTAAATATTAAAGGACATATTATATATATATATATATATATATATTGTATATGAATCACGGTGATGTGATATATATATTTCATTATATATATTATATATATATATATATATATATATATATATATATATATATATATATATATATATATATATATATATATATATATATATATATATATATATATATATATATATATATATATATATATATATATATATATATATATACATATATAGTTGTCCCAGGAAGACCGTAGAAACGAATAAAATATTGGAGAGAAATCTATTTCATCGAGGTCTGTATAAGTAAGATTGAGTGTGGCAGTTGAAAAAGTTGCGAAAATAATCGCATTTTTCCCCGAAATGGAATTGAATGAGAGTGAAAGAGAGAGAGGGAGAGGGAGAGGGAGAGAGTTTTCGAGGGAGTTTAAATCTTCGCCTGACTGGGTCTGGTGAACATGAAAGGCTTTGCCTTACCAGGAACTTGGAAAAGCAAAGGCAGGTGACAGAAAAAGAGTGGGTGTCAATGGCAGTTTCTGCTGTAAATGAGAATTGAGAGAAGATCTTGTACAGAATGTCTAGGGTGTGCTTGATTCTTGGAAATACAAATTTCATGATTTCTTTTTATATTTATCGCAGCTCAAGCCAAGTTTCCAAAAGAAATCCTAGACTTTATTCACTCTTATCAGTTCCTGGATTTTGCTCCCAAGGAGCAGGTGCTTGCAATTTCATGCTTCGTCATTCTCGATTTTGCATTCTTTTTTGCATTCTGAGGTCGCTGCCATATACATGATATGTTGGGAAATTACTTTGGCAAGTCTTATAATTTTAGAAGAAAAAAGGCTTTCATGAATATTTATTCATTCATTACTTTATCATTGTTTCTGATATTTAAAACACAGATTACCTGCAAAGTTTCTATACCATTTAACCTTTGCTTCAGACGTACCTCAGTTTCAGCCGGGTTAATGTCAAGAGATTTCTTCTAAGTCTGAGAAAGAGGCTTTTCAAGAACACCACGTTGGAGCGGGAGAGCTCTTGAGACTTTGGGGACTTTCCTCTGTTGAAGGTTTTACAATAAAAGAAGGGAAACCGGGTAGTTACAAGGAACCAGAAATCTGAGTTTTGTATATATGGAGAGCGATTCAAGGATAGGACTGCAGCTGTGGTGCAAATTATCAAAATGAAAAGGGTAAATTAAATGAAATTTTTTTCGATATAATCAAACCCCTGAAGTAATATAAGACTGAAAAAATAATAATAAATTGTGTCAGATTCAACCCAAATTGAGTGCGTCCTTTTTGTTCATGTATATATATATATATATATATATATATATATATATATATATATATATATATATATATATATATATATATATATATATATATATATATATATATATATACTAAACCAACCCACCGCTGCCAGGATAACTCTGAATGACAACCGATAATCTCTCTCTCTCTCTCTCTCTCTCTCTCTCTCTCTCTCTCTCTCTCTCTCTCTCTCTCTCTCTCTCATTTTTCCCTCTTTCTCCTCCCTAACATTCCCCCTACTCTCTCTCACTCTTTCTTTCTCTCGCTCTCTCTCAGCCTTTCTTCTCCCTAAACTCTCTCTCTCTCTCTCTCTCTCTCTCTCTCTCTCTCTCTCTGACTTCCTTTTGCTCTCATTTTTTCATTCTCTCATTCTCTCCCTCTTTCTCTCTCTCTCTCTCTTTCTCTCTCCAACCCGCCCTGTCTCTTTCCGTCTTTCTTCTCCCTAACACCCCCTATACTCTCTCCCCCACTTCCTCTCTCTCTCTCTCTCTCTCTCTCTCTCTCTCTCTCTCTCTCTCTCTCTCTCTCTCTCTCTCTCTCTCTCTGTCACCCCTTCCCAACCCCACCACCTTTGATGCTATTGATGTCTTACCCCCAGAGTATTCTTTTCCTGATAGTAAGTCATATGTATACCTAAATTAGGTATGATAAATTCGTAAAGTTACTAAGTCTACAGGAATAACCATCCCCATTTCAGGGAAGCCCTCCCCCCACCCTTTTGGTGCCTATTTGGTGCTAGTGATGCCTTACCCCCACAGTGCTAATTTCTAGACAGTAAGTCATATGTATACCAAGTTTGGCAGAAATTGTTCAATGCGTTTCAGTTATTGTGGTACATACACACATACATCCATTTATACACACACACACACACACACACACACACACATATATATATATATATATATATATATATATATATATATATATATATATATATATATATATATATATATCAATACAGCATGAAGGACGCGTGCTTGAAAATATTAAAAATCCACTTCAGAAAGTGAGTGAAAATCGGGACTTTGGACAAGTACTTTCGTAGTTTATTCTACATTTTTAATTTCACACTGAGTACAAAAGAAGTTGACAGAGCTTTATATACAAAAACAGAAGGGGGGCGGGGTCCAGTTTGTTAATCTGGGCAGCATGTTCTTTAAACAAAAAAGACATGGACAAAGGATCAAGGGATAATCCAGAGTGGAGATTAACATTCCTGGTGGACGTTGCTTCAGTAAACACAGTTTCCAGCAGAGTCCTTTTTCGATGGTCATTGACCTGGTAGATTATAGTTGAATTATCCCAGTTCATCGCATGGCCTGTCTTAAGCCAATGATGCTCAATGCCATTATTTGATAAGCCTCCTGAAATGGCATATTTGTGTTGGGAGCTTCTTACTTTTAGTCCTCGTGATGTTTGACCAATATAAATCTTATTACATTCGTTGCAAGGAATACGGTATACAATATTGTTTGAATTGTGCGGGCTATTCTTAATCAGTTTATTTCTCAAAATATTATTATACTTAAATACTAAGTTAATATCAATAGTTTTTAAAATGGGCACTGCAGGAATGAAATTAGGATGAAATGGTAAACAGATTATTCTTACGTTCTTTGTTAACACTGGTTGGATTGTAATATGTCTTTTTTTGCTTTATTTTTACAAAGTTCTAAAAAATATGGAGGGTAACTTAATGAATTTCCTATTTTATCAATAATCTTAAACTCCTCTTCCAAAAATTCAGGACTACATATTCTAAGAGCTGTAAGATACATACTGCAAAATGTTGACATCTTAATTTGTTTGCATGGTTAGAGTAAAAATGAATATATGACAAATTATTCGTGGATTTCCGATGCTTTAAAAAAAATTGGTGTTATTTCTAATAACTAAGACATCCAAAGATGGTATACAATTATTTTCTTCATATTCTATTGTGAATTTTATGGATGGTATAAGATCATTAATTGTTTGCAAGAAATCAGGAATATTTACATTTTCATTTACAATACAAAAACAATCATCTACTATCCAACTCAAAACACCCTAGAGAATAGATTTCTTGGAATAAGTCTAGAATGAAAGAATTCCATGTATGTAAATATTAGACAAAAGTGGCGAAAGAGGGTTCCCTATAGCCACACCAAGTATTTCTTCATAAAAATTACCATTGAGAGTGAATTTACAAATTTTATACAAAGGGATGTCAAGTTAATAATAACATTGGTAGGTAGTTCTAGATTATACAAGTCCAAATGTTGTGATAAATATTGGAGTAAGTCATCAATAGGAACTTTCGTAAATAAACATGTCACATCAAAACTGGATAATTTGTCAGTAGTAGATAATTCGATATGGGAAAGTCTTGCACAGAAATCAACATTATCAGTTCAACCGGTTCTATTAGTTATAAACTTTCTAAATATCTTTTTAAAATACTGTCACCTATTCTGGGTACTATTTCAAATTCCCATTCACAAAACTCTCTTGATTTCTGTGCCAGCGTTTCCCATATTGAATTATCCAGTACTGACAAATTAACCAGTTTTGATGTGACATCTTTATTTACTAATAGTTCCTATTGATGACTTACTTCAATATTTATCACAACATTTGACTTGTATAATCTAGAATTACCTACCAATGTTATTATTAATTTGATATCCCTTTGTATAAAAAATTGCAAATTCACTCTCAATGGTAATTTTTATGAACGAATATTTTGTATGGCTATGGGGAACCCTCTTTCGCCACTTTTGTCTAATATTTACATACATGGAATTCTTTCATTCTAGACTAATTTCAAGAAATCTATTCTCTAAGGTGTGTTAGGTTAGATATGTAGGTGACTGTTTTTGTATAGTAAAGGAAAATGTAAATATTCCTGATTTCTTGCAAACAATTAATAATCTTGTACCATCCATAAAATTCAAAACAGAATATGAAAAAATAGTTGTATACCATTTTTGGATGTCTTAGTTATTAGAAATAACACCAATTTTTGTTTTAAAGTATATAGGAAATCCATGAATAATTTGTCATATAGCCTAGTCATTTTTACTCCAACCGTGCTAAACAAATTAAGATTTCAACATTTTCCAGTATGTATCTTAGACTCTTAGAATTTGTAGTCCTGAATTTTTGGAAGAGGAGTTTAAAATTATTGGTAGGAGATTCATTATGTTAACCTCCATATTTTTTAGAACTTTGTAAAAATAAAGCAATAAAAGAAATATTGGAATCCAACCAGTGTTAACAAAAAACTTAAGAATTTTCTCTGTTTACCATTTCATCCTAATTTCATTCCTGCAGTGCCCATTTTAAAAAATATTGGCATTAACTTAGTATTTAAATATAATAATATTTTGAGAAATAAACTAATTAAGAATAGCCTGCACAATTCAAACAATATTGTATACAGCATTCCTTGCAAAGAATGTAATAAGATTTATATTGGTCAAACATCAAAAGGACTAAAAGTAAGAAGCCCCCAACACAAATATGCCATTTCAAGAGGCTTATCAAATAATGGCATTGTGGATTATTGGCTTAAGACAGGCCATGCGATGAACTCGGATGAGTCAGCTACAATCTACAAGGTCAAAGACCATCGAAAAAGGACTCTGCTGGAAACTGTCTTTATTGAAGCTATGTCTACCAAGAATGTTAATCTCCACCCTGGATTATCACTTGATCCTTTGTCCCTGTCTTTTTTGTTTAAAGAACATGCTGCCCAGATTAACAAACTGGAACCCCTCCCCTCCCCCTTCTGTTTTTTATATATAAGGCTCTGTCAACTTCTTTTGTATTCAGTGTGAACTTGAAAATATAGAAAAACTACAGCACTTGTTCAAAGTCCCGGTTTTCACTCATCTTCTGACGTGGATTTTATTATATATATATATATATATACATATATATATATATATATATATATATATATATATATATATATATATATATATATATATATATATATATATATATATATATATATATATATATATATATATATATATATATATATACATATATATATATATATATATATATATATATATATATATATATATATATATATATATATATATATGTATATATATATATATATATATATATATATATATATATATATATATATATATATATATATATATATATATATATATATATATTATATATATATATCAAGGATTGAGGGCAGTGAAACAGACTGGTACATAAAAACATCTTTATTTTTGCCGACGTTTCAAGACAACTAGTCTCATTTTCAAGGCTGCAATAAAAGAATAAATATTGAGAATACATATAAAATATACAAAAATCTCTTTAAAAACATTTAAACATAACCATAGTTCATGCGTTAAAACGAATTTTTCAACCTATATAGAAGGGAGAAGGAGGGCGACTGGAATACGGGCAAGTGATCTAGCAAGGAAGACGGTTACACAGGTAGCCTGGGTGGAGGTCTTTGGGCATTCAACAATGGTACTGTCTGTTTGATAATTAACGATTCCAGAATAGAGAGTGAAAGCTCGGAAGAAAACATGGTTATGTAAAATTTTAAATTGATCGTATTCAATGTAATTACCACATTTTTGGCATGCTATTGATATTTGAAAATCGATTATCTTAGTTTATTGCCCGTTTGATAGCTCACCTTTGTGAGAATCGGGCGAAAAGCTTAAAAGTCTTTGGGTGCAAACACAAAAAGTTCCTCGAAATAAACACCGAGGACAATCATATTTATATACTACCCCAGACGTCATATAGGTCAACTATAAACGGTCTTTAATACTGAATAAAGAACCAATTTTCAAACATTCTTTGGAATTAGATTAATTTTGACGGCTCCATAATGCCTATGATAAATAATTTCGACAGAAAGCTTTTGCTAAAATTTTTATCATATACAAATGGAACACTGGCATATATTCAAGTTTGGGAACAGTTGGAATCTTGTACTTTGGCATGTTCCGTTCTCTAATGTTTTTGTTGGCCTTTTAATTTGATGGAGTCAATTGTTGACTGAAAAAACAATGTAAAATTGTATTTCATTTATCGTAAAAACATGCCAGTTCGAGGATATTGAAGGTCCTCTATATAATGTTTGATTAGACAAAGCATTTTAGTTTAAAATTAAAAACCAAAGCAGCTACTATGAAAAGTTGTCTAAACCAGTAAAAGTGGTTTCCTCCAAACACTCGTGTTAAACAGTCTGATTCTAATACAAACTGAGACATCTAAAAAGGATAACTTATTAACCTGTTCAATGTTTCAATACTAAATTTTATATTCGGATGTCTACTATTAGCGAAATCGAGGAATGCTTCAGCATCAGACCGAGATCTAAACAAGGTAAAAGTATCTTTTCTACATGATTTTTGTAGAATAAAGGGAAAATACAGAAGGGCAGCTGTCCAGCAACTGCAAAAGTGACACATAAAATATTTGCGAACGTTGGGCCCAGAGGAACCCATCGCCATCCCATCAATTTGTTTAAAGCAGTGTTATTAAAAATAAAGGATTGATCCATGTAACAGGAAGTTCCGAAAGGAATCATTAAAATCATGTGTTAAAATTTTGGAAAACTATAGGATCTAAATATATTTACGCATAATAATGTCAATGGTCTTTCAACAGGAACATTTTGAATAGAGACTCGACATCAATGGCTAGCCATAACTAAGTCTGAGTCTTGAGGATGAATGGCGTTCTTGAACAAGTCAAGAGTTCGTCAACGTATATTCATTTCTGGTGAGAGGTTCTAAAGAGGGATTTTTTAAATTTTGCCATTTTATAATTAGGGGTGTTATTATTGTCAGAATAGGCCTTAGGAACACCTTTTTTCGATTCTTTTTCTGGGAAATATAAGACACTGAAAGAACCACCTGTGCTAAAAAAACAGACCGACCGTATACCTCTTCAGAAAATATATATTCTTTTTTCAAATGATTTTAGCGGTTTATTTTATCCTCGATTTTTAAAAAATGGTACTAGAAAAACCAGGGGTCCCAAGTGACTCAGAATCTTGGTCCTCACTTCAAAAAAACCTTATTAACGTTTTTTAATCAAGAAAATCTCGATCCAGAATGACAGTACCTTTTCCTTATCTGGTCGAGTTCTGATAATATCTTTGTTTGAAGCCAGTTTTTCAAGATTTCCAAATCACTAACTCTGGAAGAAAATCAGCAGGTTGTTAACGACTTTAATGTTTTTCTTTCAAAAAATTTTTCAACTTTATTAGAAAGTGATTTAGTCAATATTTTTAACCTGTGAATAATAATTCCAACGGAAAAAGAAACCTGGAATATGAAGGTCGATAATTTAAATAAAAATCAAGACCAAAAATAGCAAAAATTCTTCTCTGCTAGACACAATTACATAGTTTGGAAAAATTAAAAGAAAGTAAAAGAATTTGACATTGAAAGTAGGAATAGTAATGCCCAAGTTTTTATAATTTTTCTGGTGAACTCTTTGTGTTAGTGATAACAAACTGTGTAATATTTTATTAACCAGGTCTTTAAAAATGATAAAATCAATAATGGAAAGAATGCGAATCAGGTTGGTACAAGGTGTCATACAATTTCGGACAGTTTAGTTTATAGTTTTATCTTTTACATCAATTTCCATGTTCCAATAATTTCTTGGTGGTATCAGTATACAGCTGATTGTACGGCCCCACAACCCAGTGATGAGACCGATACAGTTTAAATTTAATGAACTTGGGGATGCTGTTGTTCAGCGAGTTTTCTGGAGAAAATTGTTTATGCGAGCTTTTGAAGTCTTCGTCAGAACCTTCTCCAAGTGACGGCGACATTCCTGTAGTTTGGGGAGGCCATATTTCGTTCTTATATATTCGTGGACATTAGTACATAATTGCAATGTGAAACACAACAAAACAACAATAAGGGTACTCCCAGGCTGACATGGTGGGAAGTGACGCTTCAACATCAGTAAGGTTCAATATGCTGGATATGGCAGGACAACAAATTCAGACATATTGGATTGACAAAAATTAAACAGACTAAATATTAAACATCTTTATTTTCGACGTTTCAAGACAACTAGTCTCATTTTCAAGGCTGCAATAAAAGAATAAATATTGAGAATACATATAAAATATACAAAAATCTCTTTAAAAACATTTGTATTATAACCATAGTTCATGCGTTGCTGGGGTACCAACTTTTAGAAGGGAGAAGGAGGAGACTGGAATAGTTAAGATTCCAGTCTCCCTAATCCCTAAAAGATCTCTAGAACTCTTACTTCTAAAAAATACATTACTATTTTATATATCTAAATATTTTTATGAATTTTTTATTTTATATATATATCTCAATATTTATTCTTTTATTGCATATATATCAAAATGAGACTAGTTGTCTTAATATATATACAAAAATGTAGATGTTTTTATGTACCAGTCTAAATTTATGTATCAATAGTATTATGTTTATTTTCTAAATATCCTTATATTAAATTGAACGTTTTATTGTGCCCCTCATGACTATAAAATATTCACATTATCTTGTTTACTATTATTAAATATGTATTAAATGTCCACAATATATAAGTTATATATGGCCACCAGTGTTTGCACGTTGTTATTGTTTTGTTTACGAAGACCCGCAAAAACAATCATATTGATGTTGCTGTGAAGCTGATCTTCGACCATCCCCAAGTTCATTAAATTTAGTGATGAAGTCTCTGATACCATATTATTATCATTTGGGTGCAGAAAACATGCATTCTGTACAGACTCGATAAAACGGAGATATAAAAACTGTCCAAAATTGTATATGTTCATGAATACAGTTTTTTCTCCCATATCCATTTTGATTGGGGGTTATGAAAGACCATTAATAAAAATATTCACACCTTTGTAAGAAAATACAAAGAGTTCACTTAAACGTTTTAAGCAGAATGGTTTAAAAACTTGGGCATTACTTTTCCAACGGAAAATAAAAACATTTATTGTCTGCTTTTTAATTTTTCCAAATATGTACTGGAAAGAACCTTTTGAAATCAGCTTGGTCTTGATTTTTCTTAGTTAAATTATCGACCTTCATATTCCAGATTCTTTCTTCCGTTGGAATATTATTCACAGGTTAAAAACTTAATGTCTAAAATTTCTAATATTTAAAATTCAAATAATTTTCAGTTTTCAAAACACTTAAAAATCATTAACAACCTGCTTGATTTAGGTTGTTCTTGAGTTAGTATTTGGAAATCTTGAAAACTGGAAAAAACAAAGATAGTTCATCTTTAAACTACCGACCAGATAAGGGAAAAGGTTCACATTCCAGATCGAGATGAAATTATAACAATGGACGTTTTAAGTTTTTAAGTGAACCTTTCAGCTTTCTGGAAATTTCACTTGCTTGATTTAAACCATTTTTTAAAATCGAGGATAAAATAAACTAGGCTTTTTAAATCATTTGTGAAAAGAATATAGCTATTTTGAAAGGTATACTTTAGCACAGGTGGTTTTTCAGGTGTCTTATATTCTCCTAAAACTCATAAGGAAGGTGTTCCTATGAAAGAAAGAAAGAAACAAAATAACCTAATATATAAAATGGCAAAATAATAATAATCTTTAGAATCTCACCATAAAATGAATATAATGACGAAATAATTGAAAGAAAGCCATTCTCCCTCAAGAAAGAAGTTAAGGAGCAAAATAACTAAAACATATTAATAAAATGTTAATGTTGAAGAGACCAATAATAATTAATTATAATAATAATAATAATAATAAACAGTAAAATAACAAAATTTTTAACTGATGATTTTAGACGATTCCTTGAACTTGCTTGCTGAAGAGCATAACATTTATTTTTAATAACACTGCTTTTTAAACAAATTGATGGGATGGCGATGGGTTCTCTGAGGCCCAACGTTGAGCAAAGATTTTTAGAGACAAGAGAAAGAGGAGCATAACATTGGACAGAGCCCTCTCAGTATTTTCCTTTATTCTACAAAAGGTATGTAGATGATACTTTACCTAAATTTAGATCTCGGTCAATAACTGAAGCATTCCTCGATTTCATGTTAACGAAGTAGACATCCGAATATAAAATTTAGTATTGAGTAACAGGACTAATACGGTTATCCTTTTGATGTCTCAGTTTCACTAGAATCGAATGTTTTAACACGAGTGTTTGGAGGAAACCTACTTTACTGGTTTAGGATGCTACTAATAGTAAACTTCAGCTTTTAATTGCTAAACTAAATGCTTTGTCTACTTTTTTATAAAGCCTTCCACGAAACAAAATTGCCTCGAACTGGCATCTGTTTTAATAAGGAAATACAATTTTTACATTGTTTTTCACCAACAATATTTTCCATCAATGTGAAATTCTTTCAATACGTTAGAAAATACAGAAGAGGTCATAATTGATAACAAATGACAAGATTCCAATAAACATGTTCCCAAACTTGAAGTCACACCAACACCAGTGTGTTCCATTTGTACATGATAAAACTTATTAATAAAATATATATATCAAATTATTTAGCATTATGGAGCCGTCAAATATATAATAATTCCAAAGAACACACTTTGAAAATTGGTTCTTTATTCATATATTAAAGATATTTAATATATATATGATATATATATATATATAAATATGATTGTCCTATATATGTTCTCGAGGAATTGTGGTTGCAGTGGAAAAGACTTCTAAAACGCCTGATTCTCACAAAGACACAAAGCTATCGAACGGGCAATAAAATAGAAGTAATCCTGTTTTTTCAAATATCAGGAGCATGCCAAAAATACAAATTACATTGAATGTTATGATCATTTTAAAATCATTACAAGGGCCTCTTCCGAGCTAACTCCATTCTGGAATCGTTAATTATCAAACAGACATACCATTGTTGAAGCCCAAAACCTCCACCCTCTCTTCGACAGGTCAGAACCGTCTTCCTTGCTTTTCACTTGCCCGTATTCCAGTCGCCCTCCTTCTCCCTTCTATATAGGTTGGTACCCCAGCAAACGCATGAACTATGGTTATGTACAAATGTTTTTAAAGAGATTTTTATTATATTTTATATGTATTCTCAATATTTATTCTTTTATTGCAGCCTTGAAAATGAGACTTGTTGTCTTGAAACGTCGGCAAAAATAAAGATGTTTTATGTACCAGTCTGTTTCACTGCCCTCAATCCTTGATATGTCTGACTGATTTTGCTGTCCTGCCTGTATCCTTTATATATATATATATATATATATATATATATATATATATATATATATATATATATATATATATATATATATATATATATATATATATATATATATATATATATATATATATATATATATATATATATATATATATATATATATATATATATATATATATATATATATATATATATATATATATATATATATATATATATATATATATATATATATATATATATATATATATATATATATATATATATATATATATATATATATATATATATATATACATATATATATATATATATATATATATATATATATATATATATATATATATATATATATATATATGTAAGCATTAAGCTACAACCATCCTTTAATATCCAATTTGCTCTACCTCGGAAATGATATATTTTCATGTATGTTACCCGAAGGGGAATTTTTTGGTTGATAATAAGTTCGTCGTCTCGTGGGCTCGAACCACGGAAGACGAGAACTCAGGATCAACCCTGAGTTCGACGGGGATTTGTAGGTGGGAGTCGGTATCTACTTATATCTTACTTGTTGGCCGTGTGGTTAAAATCGCGTCACTGTAGTCCTGAGTTCTTGTCTTCTGTGGTTCTGAGCCCACGAGATGACGAACTTATTATCAACTAAAAAATTCCCTTCGGGTGACAGTCTATATGAAAATATATTATTTCCGAGGTAGAGCGAATTGGATATTAAAGGACGTTTGTAGCTTAATGCTTGTATATGAATCTCAGTGATGGATAAAAATTGTTCATATATATATATATATATATATATATATATATATATATATATATATATATATATATATATATATATATATATATATATATATATATATATATAAAAATATATATATATATTAAAATATATATATATATTAAAATATATATATATATATATTAAAATATATATATATATATATATATTAATATATATATATATATATTAAAATATATATATATATATTAAAATATATATATATATATATATATATATATATATATATATACCTATCTTTGCACATCCCACCATAACTCTATGAAGAAAACCAAAAGCTTGATTTTCTCTTTCTTTTTATTTGTGGTCTCAGCTCAATCCCATTTACGAGATTCACTCTGTAATAATAATTTTCAACCTCCTTTTTCCTCTCCTGTATTAAACTCCTGCAATTAATGAGGCAATTCATCACCAAATGATTCTTATATTTAATCCTGCATAAGAGTATTAGTTTCAATAAAAACTCTTAAAGGCTTTCAGATGGAATCAGCCTAAGCGCGCTAAATGAGACTGGAAAGATAAAATGAGGAATTTCGTTCACATCAGTGAACACTTTGATCTGCTGAGACTCGAATTTTTGGGAAATATTAATGAACATATCATTCTGACATTTTTCTCTCATTCGTTGGAAATACTCCAATAGTTATCAGTTACATAACGTTTCTAGTAAGTACTTCCTTAACGATTTTATAATGAATCTTTACTGAAACAAGTTAACGCAAACACAACATCCTATAGCCTCATCCTAAGAATATCAGACAATTGAGACAGACATGAAATACATACTAAGAGGATTGCACAATATTTATTGAAATCACTGACAATGGGAAGATTTTTGCTTTGATCTCAGATATATTTATCAAAACAATTTTTTTATGAATATCTCAGAAATTTGGAGACCTTAGTTATCGGTCTTTTTGAAAAAAATTTAAAGATCAAAATAAAATACTTTCCAAGAAGCAGTAATTAAGACTCATTTGATATTTCATTTTATAGAATTAAGATACAACCTACAATATGCTCCTGTTTACGCATCATCCTTTAAATAAACAGAGGTTATATGCATAGCAGTATAGTATATTTTATGCACGGTCACAACACCTACGAATGAAGGCGTTCCTCGCATATGCAAATTTGTTGTTCGTCTGGCTGGCTCCTCTCCAGAATCTTTCAGAATGAAAATCAAAATTCAAGTGAAGATTTCGTGATGTTGTTTGCCACTGCATTTGTAGGTGTTTGTTATTGTGCAGTTTCCTTTGTTTACATTTGTTATTTGATTCTCTCTGATTTTGTTTTAATCAGAGACAGTAATTTTATTTGGTGGAAATTTTTAGATTTATATGAAATTAGCGATTCTTCCTTTTGAATGGCAGCTGTGACAACAATAATAATAATAATAATAATAATAATAATAATAATAATAATAATAATAATAATAATAATAATAATAATAATAATAATCACGTATATTCAAACACAATTACCAAGATGAAACCCTAAACAATGTTAGAAAACATTTGTCATTTTTAATAATAATAATAATAATAATAATAATAATAATAATAATAATAATAATAATAATAATAATAATAATAATAATAACAGATGAGAAGAAAGAGAAAAAATCGATAAGTATCAAGACCTGAAAATAGCAATAAGGAGGATATGGGATGTGCCAGTGGAAATTGTACCCATAATCATAGGAACTCTAGACACGATCCCAAGAACCCTGAGAAGGAATCTGGAAAAACTAGAAACCGAAGTAGCTCCAGAACTCATGCAGAAAAGTGTGCTACTAGAAACAGCGGACATAGTGAGAAAAGTGATGGACTCCTAATGAGGCAGGGTTGGAACCTGAAACCCCACACTATATAAACCACCCAGTCGAATAGGATGACTGTGATAAAATAATAATAATAATAATAATAATAATAATAATAATAATAATAATAATAATAATAATAATAATTACCTAGGTGACTCATATCACAGTGTAAGGAGAAAATGAGAGTGTATTTTAAATGCAGGATGGTAAAGTGAAGGTAAGATAAACACTTGTGACATCTTCAGATCTCTTTTAAATCCGGAATCCAACGTCCATCGCAAGAATGCTTAAAAAGAGCAAGACATTTCAAGGGTTAAGAATACTGAATACTTGGAACACCTTGCAGAAAATCTTATTGGAGCAGGCAACCTTTTTTGGGTTAGTTCGTTTATTTAATTGTGTGGCCTATTTTGTAAGCAGAGCCAGAAGGAGAGTATATTTTTTTCTGATATTCTTGTTTGAAATAAATTAAAACAGTTTTTTGTCAAATGAACTTATAAAATAAACAAAATATGTAGATATAATTTGATCAAGAGAGTTATTTAATTTTACAGAACGGACAACATATGATGAAATCATTTTATAGTTCACACAGAAAAGTAAAGAGAGAAAAAACAAAAAGGATAAAAGAAAATATGAAGATAAAATTCGGACAGGATGATGACTCAAGTTTAGACAACAAACATTATATAATGAAATCATTTTCCAGTGCATTCAGCAAAGTAGAGACTAAGAAACAAAAAAACGATAACAATAAAAGTAAGAGAATCCCAGATGAGTTTGTTTCAGCTGCTGGGTCTAAAGAAATGAAAAATAGAGAAGAGAGATAACTTTCTGAGAAAGAATTTGTGGTATTTTTATGAAGGAAGGCCAAGAGAAGAACAAGGGAAAACATGGGAGATTTGTGCTTTTAGAACTCACACAAGGAGAGGGTCTGTTGAAAAATAAGAATGCAAGATATCACTTTTATTTTTGAGAAACGCCGCGTCTTTCAAGACCAGTCGTGAAAATGCATTTCTCAACATTTTCTCTGAATGCATTATTCTCTAGAAGTTTATGTTATCACTTGATGCAAATCTAAAATAGAACACTTATTCATTTATCTATCTAAGAAGAAAGATTTACGAAAGGTCGCTTGCTTTCTTTCTTTAAGTCTTAAGCTGAGACCCCTTATGAACAGAGTTAACAAACTATAAACCCAAGAGGGTTCCAAGGAAAATCATCCTTCACAGAGAGAGAGAGAGAGAGAGAGAGAGAGAGAGAGAGAGAGAAGTTATAGGAAAGGGTGATAAATATCTAAGTATGAGGAAAAAAAAAGCGATGCAGGAAATTCGCGAGACATCAACAGAGAGCAGGAATGAATTTGCTCCTCGCTCAAATGAATGAACAGAGGATTCGACAGCTGCACTAGGTAAACTATTCCACATTTTAGTCGTAGCCAAGATCAAATTTCCCAGCTAACTGAGTAGTTATAAAGTTGATGCTAATTATTCCTCTTTATTTATGAACCTGGATTTTCTCAAGTTTGACCAGAAATATTCTTGGAATCTCAAAACACAGTTTAATTTCGAAAACTTGATACGAGGAGTTTGTCATTACTTCTCCCTTTCAGACGATTACATAAAATTAGATTCAGAAAACACCAGTTTACCTACTTTGCCTCTTTTGTTGGGGAAACACCTTCGGGGACGCTGGTAATTCGTGCGAAGAAAGGAAAAGTATAATGCTATTTACACGACATCTCTCAAGACCTTACGGAGTATGTTTGACTTGTTCAGTACAGCGAGTATTTGAGTTGCTGTTTCGTGTTGACGTTTTCGCTTTTTTCAGTTTCTTTGGTAACCACACTTGGAAAAGGAAGGTATTCAAGACAGCAAAAAAAATGTTTATTTACAAAAAAAAAATACAATTACCTTCTCAGAAAAAGGACAAATTTTATTTGAATTTTTGTGTCACGTAGTAATGGGCTTTTTTCCTTTGTTGATACCAAAAAAATGGTCAGAAATTTTGTAAAGTAAATATTGCCTTACGTTAACTACACTTGTTATTACTTTGTTATAACTCTCAAATCTGAATATTAATAATAATTCTTTGCGTAGAAGAATTATAATAGAATATACAAACACATGAAAAGAAATCATATATACCAAATTCTACCTTACTACCTCATTCTTAGAAATAAGTAACAGCTAAAATATCTTGCAGTGAAAACAAAACAAACCTAAAACCTTTGTAGCATTTCATATAGAATAGCCATGAAACATGTTTAAAAAAAAACACAACATACAAAAATACTTGTCTTGTCCTTCCTCCTTTGGCCGGTCCGGGATGAAGAAAAACTCACAAAAGCCTCTTAAGAAAGGACAAGGGAAATGTTTGAATGGTGTAAATCCCCCAAAGGGTAACCTGAGGTAAAATAGAAATAACAGGATTACCCTTCAATCTCCAGCTGTGTTGTGAACTAAATGGAAAAGAATAGCAATCCCTTGTGGAACAATTTTGTCGTATTTTTAAAAGGCATTGCAGATGGCATGGAATATTTCTCGAGATATAAAATAAAGTGTTTAACTATGACAGACAACGTATATCTAAATTAAAGATATATCAATGGACAAAGCCCAAATTCCTCACATTTTTATATTAATATTTTTCAAAGAGAATCGCACCTCTGTTTTTTATGCAAAAAACATTATTTTGATAAACACAAATTTCCTATTAAGGAATTTGAAATCACATGTCAGTGAATCAAGTCCCTAGAGAAGATATTTTCTTTATATTTCATTCCACTGCTATATAGCCCGATTGTAATACAATGGCTGTTTAATAAATAAATCTAGAAATATATAATATACTATTAGCAGAAAACCAAATAGAAAATGATGCAGCATATTTTAAAAGTCCAGAGCAAATCCAAAACCATATAACTGTTACAAAGAAACAAAATCATAATTACACACTGCCATCACAGAATTTCACATATTTTTAGTTACAACTAACTCTAAAGTGGAACTAAACTAAAGTTCCTGCATTTGTATTTTGCCTGTTTAATGCAAGAAACTCTTGCAAGTGTGACCCAAAAATCTTTTAATAACGAGGAGGCCCTTTGATTTGAATATCTTCTCGCCGGAGCCTCTGTTGTTCACGCCGAGGAAACGATTGATTTAAACTACAGTTCCAGTCAAGGATTACGAGACAGTGCTTTGGCAAGGATTGCCTTCATTAGCGAGGGATGAGTCATGGTGCTTTTACTGTATATCGTTTCCATTTGATCTCTGAATTATCTTGAATTCCTGAAACTCTTTGAAATCCATTTATTCACATAAGCAGGATTTCCTTCGATTTTTGGCCTTTTGTGAAAATAGTTCTTTGGAAGATGTTCCTAAAAATTTTTTGGGAAGCAATCAAGTCTTTTTAGGCATACATACAAAGTGTCAAATCTTTCTCATTATTTTTTACGAGCAAAAGTACTTTTTTTTTTAAAGCACGCACAGTGTAAAATCAATCAGTCTTTTCACCCCTCATTATTTTCTAGAAGCAAGAGCATTTTTTTAAAAACACATACAATATCAAATCAATCATTTAGCCTCTGTTCATAAATGGATCAGCAAACACATTATTGTTTATTATATTTAAGAATTATTGAGAGTGCTTGAGCGCTTGCAGTAGTGAGGTGGTGTGAGATGTCGGTAGGCATTCTGCAATTGCACTTGAAACAGCTGATGCCATGGACGTTTTCTTTCATGGAAGTTCATCAGAAAAGACAATTCTGTAATTATATGTTAATATAATTCTTGATTGATTAAACTGACAATTCGGAAAATGTGTACGATTATAATTGTTGACTTATTTAAAATTGACCCTTGGGAAAATATATGCAAATATAATTCTTGATTGATTAAAATTGACACTTCGTAAAACGTGTGCAAATATAGTTCTTGATTGATTGAAAGTGTCACTTCTGAAAATATACAAATTTAATTCTTGATTAATCAAAATTGACACTTCTGAAAATATATATAAATATAATTCTTGATTTAATAAAACTGACAATTTGTGAAAATATATATACAAATATAATTCTTGACTTATTATAGTTGACACTTCGGAAAATGTATGCAAATATTAGTTTTGTCTTATTAAAATTGACACTTTGGAAAACATACAAATATAATTCTTGATCTGGCAAAACTGACACTTCTGAAGATATATGCAAACATAATTCTTGACTTATTAAAACTGACACTTCGGAAAATGTACGCAAATGTAATTCTTGATTGATTAAAACTGACACTTCGGAATATGCTTTCAAATATAATTCTTTATTAGATTAATTGACACTTCGAAAAATAAACAAAAATAATTTTTGAATTATTACAATTGGCACTTGGGAAAATATATGCAAATATAATAATTAATTTATTAAGATTGACACTTCGGAAAATGTGTACAAATTTATTTCTTGATTGATCAAAATTGTCACTTCGGAAAATGTATGCAAATATAAATATTGATAAAAATTAACACTTCTGAAAACGTGAGCAAATATAGTTCTTGAATTATTCAAATGTATACTTATGAAAATGTTTGCAAATAAAAATCATACAAAGAGACGTTTTAACCAAAATGTCTTGACATTTTTACCTTCTTTCACTCATGAAGTCTCCTTTTGCCTAACGAACCTTAGCATGGCAATGAAGGATCAGAGTGGAATGCTGATGTGCGCAATCTAGTGCAATCTAGACGAGTGATCGCAATATGGCTTAGAGCGGGAATGTCGGCCAGGGCTCTCTCTCAGATTATTGGAACATCACATTCCTCATCCTTATAATGGCTGCCGCCGTCCACGGTATCAGACCGAGACCTCCTTCTTTCGCCAAAAATTAAAGCTTATGTGTCCTGAACGCGTCGTCTTACCTGTGTCGTTGAACCGTGTCTGCTTGAATGGGCACGTAATCTATATGTATGTATGTATGTATGTATGTATGTATGTATATATATATATATATATATATATATATATATATATATATATATATATATATATATATATATATATGTATGTATATATATATACAGTATATATATATATATATATATATATATATATATATATATATATATATATATATATATATATATATATATATATATATATATATATATATATATATATATATATATGTCCTGTAGTGATTCAGAAATTTATTTCTGTGAAACATACGTGTTCATTTCATATATATATATATATATATATATATATATATATATATATATATATATATATATATATATATATATATATACTGTATATATAAGTATGAAAATAGCCATTAACTAGCTGAGCTGAGACAGAAGAGAGAGAGAGAGAGAGAGAGAGAGAGAGATTATTGCATTATCCCAAGAAATAATAGAACAGTTTGACATAAGAAGTGGAAGCCATATTGCTTCTTTTATATGTTTGTCCTAAATTGAAAGTGGTAAACGATCTTTTAGAATAATGAAATTTTTTGGCAAAGCTTACGGTAATTTTCCATTTACATCATATCACAATATAACCGCAATATCTAAAAAAAAAAAAAAAAAAAAACTATACAGTGCATTCTTTGTCCGCTGATCCACGTTCGAAAGAATTCCACGCGCCTTAGCAAGATTGCATCAGATAATCTTCCTGCTGTATTTTCAAATATTCCCCAAACGCATCCACCACGAACCAACGCAATTGGAGCGCACTGCTGCAAATTTTGCATTTGCAAGCAATCCTTTTACTTAAAACTAAATAAAGTGAGGAGAACTGTGATCCTGATTGCGAGAGACGGAGCGAAAAATCCTCTAATCTGCTTGAGACAGGTTGCCTACCTCAGCGACAAGAATTTCCAACATATCGATTGTTTGTCCTTTTCACGGGCGTTCGGTGACAGAGAAGGTTTATGCGAGGAGAATAAATAAATAGAACTGGGGTATAATTCGTATCTTTCCGAAGAATCCATTTCCAAGGCTTCAAAACAAGTGTCGGATTGAATAGAATTTGTTCTGCTGTATTCTGGAGTGATTATTGTCCTTCTAGAAGTCTCATTAGCAGGACGTGGAGGCCGTAACATTTTTTTTTATTTGACTTTGACTAAATGACACTGCCATAAAACTTTTGAACGTACCATATAACTTTCAGCTAACATTATCATTTCTTTTTCTTGATATTTAAGTTACCTCTTGAGATTAAATTATCATTATGAATACACTACAAACCAACAAACTGGACGCTTCCAGACACACACAAACACACGCGCGCCCCTGAGTGTAAGTGCGTAGTTGTGGTGACATACGCCCGCGTATTTGCACACAAGTGAAATTGCATTTGCTCAAAGGTACAGCTAGATTGCTCTTAACTTGCAATGAAAAGTAAAAGCTCAAAAGTCCCATCTTCAAAAGAAGCTTCTTGATGGTATAAGTAATCAAAGCAAAGCCAAGGAAAAAGTATTTACTCCCAAACAAATTTTTCAAGATTCACGTAAATTAAATTCTAAGTAAAGTATTTTCGTGTATGATATATTTACTTGGCAAAATATTGCCAACCGCTGTAGAGAGGGTTTAAGCAACTGTAAATAGAGAATTTACTACAACAAACAGCCAGAATCATTTTCCATGGCATAAGAAGATGCTAAGAGTCCGGGGACCAACCAGAAAGCAAAAATCACAGACCTCAAATAATTTGTAAAATATTTACTAGGGAGAAACTTCTTTGGCAAGAACATGTTCTCTAGGTCTCTCTGTATATTAATATTTGCCAATTATGTACGAAGGTATGCTTCGTTTTAATAGAACGCATTTAAAAAAGTTTCATTTAAAGAGTTTTTTTTTTAAGTATAATGTCTTTTTATAACAGATGCAAGCATTCAGGCTGAAATTCTTCTTCCCACTGATTTGGTGCCTTGTATTATACATGATGAAACCCTACCGACAGATACAAACATAATATGATGCCATGAGAGAGAGAGAGAGAGAGAGAGAGAGAGAGAGAGAGAGAGAGAGAGAGAGACGAAATCCCATTGGAAATCCGTTTAAGAAATAGGTTCACTTGCTTAACTCAAGTTCACATTTTTAGAGACTCAACTCCTTTCTGATGTGAACTGGTGTCTTGGCTAATAGCTTTTTACTGTTCAAGTCACTAATTGATTTCCGCTCCAAAGACTGTGCTAAGTTTGGAAGAGAGAGAGAGAGAGAGAGAGAGAGAGAGAGGTTTTCTCACAGAAATAGCTTTCCAGAAATCAATAGAAATAATAGTTCGTTGTTAGGGTTGAGTTCCTAAATTGATTTCACCTTCAACGTTGCAGCTAAGTTTGGAAAGGCTGAAGAGCTGAAGCAGGGAGAAGTTGGCCTTTGGAATCATCTTTCCAGAATTAGTTTTCTGAACTGAGGTTTCCTTACTGTAAAAATAAATCATTTGAAGCTCTTTCAGATGTTAGACTCCTATCGAGATTATTTAAGAGTCAAGTTTTTATCTACCTTCAATTTTACTTGAAAAATTAGTCATTTCCGTTTAAATTTTTTTTTTTTTTTAATTATTATTTGATGACACTGAATTAACCTTAATAAAAGGCAATAATTCTGGGAAAAACGCCTGGAATCGATGCTCATTCTGTAAAAAAAAAAAAAGCCTGGAATCGATGCTCATTCTGAAAGAAAAGTCTGGATCCAATCAACATTCCAGCACGTATGAAGTGAGTTTCTACTTTTTGTCAGTCATAAATCAGAAAGAAATTTTGAAAAAAGGCACAATGGTGACAGTTCTTGAGAACTCCAATTCCCGCGACTGTTATTTTCTTTCTTTTTTGGTTTTTAAAACATGTTTCTGCTACCAGCTGGTTCCTAGTTTTCATTTTTTTTTTTTTTATTTCACTTTCAGGAAAATGGAAACTCCTAAGAATCTGGTGTCCGGTGTTTGCTAATTACTTTGTTTTCACAAGATTTTTCCGACATCTGGAGCACATTCGGCTAAAGACTAACTTTTAGAAGTGTCAGCAGCTCTTCTTTTTTGTGTTTGTATCCTTGTAAGAGATACATTTTAAAAACTGGTATATAATTAATATGTTTTGGATAGGGATAATGTCTACAGAATAACATTTTGTAATCTGATTATCTAAATGGAGGAAGAATATACGACATCTAATAATATCTTATTTCCATTGTCATATTTAGACATTCTAAATCATCACTTTTTCCATATTCATAATCACTATATAAGTACCTACGTTTCATATAGCTCTTTCATGCTTAAAACTGGTCTATAATTCACTGAATGTTGTAACCCAAAAGAGAAAATCTCTACAAAAGGAAAGGGCAGCTTTTTCGGACAGAAATCCAGACAAAAAACTCATCACAAATGCAATTAATGGCTACGGAGCTGTGCCTTCTGTTCTGCTGTGAGGGAAAGTAATATAAAAGCTCAAAAGAAAAACGTTTTTTTTTTAAATACTCAACCACAAAGGTTCGAGAGTTACCTGACCGGAAAAGCTTTTCTGATTCTCGAGAGCAAAATCACAATTGAGTACTTTTTGAAGCTTGATCTTTTGGGGAAATTGCTCTCTAGGAAATTATCTGAAATTAACTGTGTCCGAAGTGAAGCAAAATTGTATAAATTTTTATCAAAATGTGGTAAAACTACTATTAAATAATGTTTTCATTATTGTTTTTCAGAATGGCCACACATTGCTATAGAAGAATTAGAATGGTTATGAATGCAATTTGCAAAAAGAAAAAAAAGGTAAAAAGGCACAAGATAAAAAAAAAGCAAAAAGGTAAGACTTTTAACTACAGATTGATATTATCAAGTAATACAGATAAGTATTATCATGTAAAAACATTACTGATAAAATCTGTTGAGGAAATTAACTTGTTTTAGTTATTAAAAGCACCAGCATTGAAAACACTGCCAGGAAGAGGTTCCACAAATGGGTAGCCCAAGATATAAAAGGCTTATTATTAAAGTAACTGGAACGTTGGCAACTGAACAGAGAAAAGCTGCTGCCACTTTGCAAATCAAGTGTCACATTACTTCTGAAGAAACAAACTTGAAATGAGATAGTAGTTGTTCTCGATCGGGGCGTAAGATGGTCAACCCAGTTACATGCCAGTGATGCCTAGATGACAATTACCCTTGTCAGGAATAAGGACACCGCCACTCTGAGTAACTTTCCCTGGAGTATAAGCTCCATGGTAGCTGGTGTCATCCTGAAATCACCCAGCCCTGGCGTGTTGTGGATAACTTATTTCCCCATGATGTAACAGTAAAGACAGTCTTACCATAGACCTGACTTTTAGGGGTAAAGAATGGAAAGCTTTGGCCATCTTAGGGCTTCTTGGTGTTCTCCTGCTAGTGACGTAAAAAAGTGAAAGCTGAATATATATGTGAGTGTCCCGTGTCTGCCTGGAGGCGAAACTTAGAAGTCAAAAGGTATGTGTTATCTATGAAGTCAGTTTTGTTACCCCAGTTAGATCGTGACTTTATCCCATGCCCAAGGGACTTTGCAGAGAGTTATTTAGGTAAGTATTCATTCTTGTTTAAGAAACACGAAAACACCTGAGTAACAAAAGAAGAAAAGAACTCTAATATATATTTGAAGGGATTTACTAACGTACGAAATAATATAGTAGTGGTAAATTTTCAAATGGAAACCTTCGTGTAGATGAGGCCTTCAGTTCCTGTGATTTCAAACGGGGAAAATTACTATAGAAAGAACCTCTCCAGCTGTGGTTTGTTTCAAGTGAACTAAAATTTTCAATCTGACTTCAAACTCTCTCTGTGAATCTGTTGTATTTCCACGGGAACGTGCAAAGCCTTTAGTTATCATCAGACCAAAAAAAAAAAAAAAAAAAAAAATTATCAGATCCTAAGAAATACCATTATTCAAACTCTGTCATAAAAACGTTCTATTTCCGAGTAGCAAGTGAGGTGAAAAAATATGGAAGGTATATTTTTCTCTGTCACGATTTATTTCCTAAACCCGACTGATGTACTCGATGTATTGTTGTCGTTAAGGATATTTCATACCATATAGATCCGTTGTTTTTGGCATTTACTTTCTAAAAGACTCCATCTCCTCATCATATTTAGAAACCGAGTTTCCACATTTTGCACCATACGACTTCTATGACATCTAGAGTACAGTTTATTGAAAAAATCAACTTAGACGCGAATTTCCTTATAAATAAACATTCTGAAGACCTCTAACTTCATACAAATCTAAATAATCCCCTCCTGTTTTGTACTTTAAACTGCCTAAAAAATGCTCACCCCACTTCCTAATTAGAACAAAAAAACTTATTAAATAAATCAACTTATTCATCCACCCACCTGCTCTTTACCAGAGAGCGTCCCTTAAAGAAGCATTGTAAAAGAGATCGTTCGGAGATTTTTAGAAAATAAAACTAAGAAATAGTTTCATTACACAAGAGGCTGGAACGACGGCCTTAATTAATTAATGACGCCACGAGGAATACGGTAATAACCCCTGAGAACTATTAAGGAAATTGGGCATCCCTTTGTCTGGCAAAGATAATGGACTCCAGGTTTTATTTTTTTTTTTTTTTACCTCAGAGCTTATTTGCAATTTTTATTTTTGTTTTTATTGTGGTTTTATGTATTGTTTGGTAATGAAAAGGGATGAATGCTAATAAATCACAAGAAGTAGGATTACTGAACTTATCAACAACGTTATTAACGGAATAGAAAGAATCGTTTAATTGGTGACACTAGAGAGAAATTTGGTTGACATACTTATTTTGAATTATATTTTGAGAAAACTTTGCTATCCAGTTGAAATTCTTGTATGGTAGTCCTACTCCAGAATAATAATAATAATAATAATAATAATAATAATAATAATAATAATAATAATAATAATAATAATAATAATAATAATAATAATAATACAATCGTTAAATCTACCAAGATTGCCATCTACAATTTGAAGTTTGACAGTAATCCCAGCTTCTGTTGGCTCTTGAGGGCTGATCTGATGAGTCTCTCTCTCTCTCTCTCTCTCTCTCTCTCTCTCTCTCTCTCTCTCTCTCTTACCCCTGAAACAGTGTCTACGTGTATATCCCAACATCAGGATAATTTAAAAAGTTGAGATTATGCCCAGGCTCCAATTATTGGAGAAGAAATTAATACTTAATAATAAAACTATTAGAAAGAAGCCTAGGTTCCTACTCGGTAAAATAAAAGTTGAGAGTATGAGATTATCTCTTTCAGTGTCGACGTCCTCAGTGTCTCCTGGAAAAGAAAATATTTGACACTAGGCCTATGCAGGGGCGCCAAAGCCCTATGCAACAAAAGCAGGAAAAGGAATTAAATAAATAAATGACTGCTCTGGCTTCAAACTTTCCCGGTAACTGTGACGCGTCGTGGTAAATATGAGAGTGAAAAAAAGAGTGAAGAACTGAGTTGAAGACAGAGACTGTCGTCAGGCACATGACAGGACTTGGAAAGCTCGAAGTCAAAAAACGAATTTATGATCCAAAGCAAATATTGAGTTTCGTCCTCTGATAAATTTCTCAGATGGGGACGCCGTGCCAATGAAAGTCCGGGTATAAAGTTAATAGCCAGCAATGAAATCAATAAAAAATATTAACAAAAAAAGCAATTGTTAACTAGAAATTCAATGAAATGAGTGTGTCTTATTGTTGTTACTTTCGAGTTTACTTAGATTTTAACCCTACTATACGTATTTCATCTTTGAAGCCGAACAATCAAAGCGATCACATAATACCTTTACAAAAAGCTTGAGAATGTTTTACCTAACACGAGAATGATTTATGTTTTCCAAGGTTGTAAACTAGAGACTCATTTTACCTGTGGAGGTATGACATGATCTTTTTCTCGTTCAGCATCAAAGACGAAATGTGTAATGTAGGATTAAAATCTAAATAAACTGGAAAGTAACTGCAAAAGGATAGAATCATTTCGTTAAAATTCCAGGAAAGAATTGCTTTTTTATTTATTTCTTTACCGATCACATTGCTGGCTGTTAACTTGATACCCGGCCTTTCATTTCCACGCCGTACCCATCTGAGAAATTTATCACAGAGGACGAAACTCAATATTTGTCATGGATCATAAATTCGGTTTTTTACTCACTTTTATTCCAAGTCCTGTCATGTCCCTGATGACAACCTCTGTCTTCCATTTTGTTTTTCAATATTTTTTCACTCTCACATTTACTGCTACACGTCATAGTTACCGGGGAACTTGGAGCCAGAACTGGGAATTATTTATTTGAGATTTCATTTCCTGTGTTTGTTGTGCAGCGCTTTGGCGTTCGTGCAAAGACCTAGTGCCAAATATTTCCTTTTCCAGGAGACACTGAGACCGTCAGCACTGGAAGAGAGATTAGATTATGAGACCCTGGAAATGGGTCGCTTTGTTGCAAAGATATGACCTAATTACTGAGTAAATGAGGCAGTGAAAACTTATTGACGGTAACTTTTCATGGCCGAAAGTAGGTCATGACCAAAGACCTCATATTCTCAACTTTTTATTTTACTAAGTATGAAGGTTGGCTTCTCTCTAATTGTTTTGTCAATTAATTATTAATATCTTCTCCAATAACCAAAGCCTGGGCTTATCTTAATTTAAGAAAAAAAAAGTTAAGATATTTAGATGCTGAGTTATATGCACAGATAAGGCTTCAGGGAGAGAGAGAGAGAGAGAGAGAGAGAGAGAGAGAGAGAGAGTCGTCACGGTATAGGCCTATGTAAATCTGTAGTCCTCGTTTTCCTAATGATAACACACACACACACACACACACACACACACACACACACACACACACACACACACACACACACACATATATATATATATATATATATATATATATATATATATATATATATATATATATATATATATATATATATATATATATATATATATATATATATATATATATATATATATATATATATATATATATATATATATATATATATATATATATATATATATATATATATATATATATATATATATATACTGTATATATATATATATATATATATATATATATATATATATATGTGTGTGTTGTGTTGTGTGTGTGTGTGTTATCATTAGGAAAACGAGGACTACAGATTTACATAGGCCTATACTGTATTAGAGATCTTTGGTTGTTTTATGGGCATACGGTAGTTTGTTTATTTGGCTAATCCTCCCCCCTCCTCTTATTTTCACAGGAGTGTTTACGTCTGTGTTGGCGTGGCGCCAACCTTTAGTCAGGTTTGGGCAGCAGTAGCGAACGGGTTGTTCTCTCGGGGATGAGAACTTTTGGGTACCAGCAGCAGTTCGACTTTCAGGACGTTTTCTTGGGCAGCCGGTGTTTGTGTCCAGGCTGGAGCAGCGCACCAGCAGGGATGGTCGTTTGTTGGCCGCAGGTGGAGACCCTGTCGGCGGTTTTGGCACGGGTGCAGTGGCCCCGTGTCCTTTGTATTTTGTCGAGACGGCAGCAGGACGTCGTGACAATATGGCCTGTTGCCGCCCGTTGGTGGAC
>NC_089771.1:11891110-11893610 GCF_040412425.1 Macrobrachium rosenbergii
TTGTGCTTGTTGAACAAAAGGTAAGTTTGCAAAGTGGTCACCCAACTGATAGAATTTTTATTTTCTTTCTTTCTTGTCTTTGTCTAGGAAATAACTGTCTTTTTTGTTGAGATTTGTTTCATGTTAACGTCACTGAATCATGTAAGAATTATGCTTCAAACGGGGTTTATTTTTATAGATGTTATATAGATATACTTCATATGGATATATTTTTTGACTGATTAAAGTTCCCTTGCGTTGCTTAGTTGGATACATACTTTAGTGAAAATATGTTCTGTAACGGGAAATATGAAAATTGTTCTAAAACGCCAGAATCCTTTAGGGACGTAGTAGATTCTCAAACTCAAATATAATTCGTAGCGCAAACAAAGTTCCCCATATTTGTCGTTCTTATTTAAACACTTGATTATTCTTCCTTCCCCTTTAAACATACAATTGTGGGTATTATTAATTATCATTACTTAACATTCTATGTTGTATTCTTGACACTGGAAATTTTATTGCGTTCGTATGTTTATTCTGCACCTGTGTTTTCATTTACCTAACTTCGTCTCCCTTTCCTTATGTTATTTGTAAATACAGTGTATAAACAAAATTATTAAGTTTTAGAAGTATCTGCATTGATGCTTGAACTACCAGATAGTATAGAGGGAAGTACGTTGAACTCATATTTGCTTCAATTCCCCGCTGGAGTTGATTGCAAAGGTTGGGCTAATTCTTTTAGATAGTTTTCGATTTGGTAATGCATCAGTGAAGTTCCACTTACTTTTGATTGCTTTAATTACTAAAGTGATGCACAAAAAAGGACAAAAGAGGTGCATATTCTTCGTGAAAGCTGTTTCTCATTTGCCTTAGAAAATACAGGAAATTGGGCTTTAGCCTAGCAAAGAAGAGAGAAATTAACTTTAGTGTACTAATATTCATGATATAGGAACACAGAATGCAGTGTTAAAGCAAAGAAATTTTATTTCTAGGTATAGTTTTACATGAGAATAAGCATATCGTATTGATTTTTCCTAATCCTGCAAATTCTACCTATTTATGCAAACCATTCATTTAAAAGCCAAACATTGCATGCAGTGTTTTATGCCATAATTTTTAAAAGGCAGCAGCACCAAATAACCAATATTTTTAAAGGGGAAAACTCCAACGCCTTCAGGTGACAAGGGAGGTTGTCGGGACACTTCAAAGCGTTCCGTTCTCCGCGTCACAAATGTCAGAGGAAAAAACATTGAAAAAGAAAAAGATAACAAACATTGAAGAACTATGCATACGGAACTCCGGGATTCCAGAGGCGAAATATTTGAAAAGGACATTTTTAAAGTAGAAGAGACAAGTGAGAGGTTTTCTCAGGAGATGGGGTAGGAGAAAGGAAGTCTCAGCTAATAGTTAATTGTTCGTTTTCTAGTTGAAATTAGGTTGAGGAATATACAAACAATTTATTAAGTTTGTTTTTCTGGAGATGAAGTAACTCGAGGATCTAGTAAATATATATATATATATATATATATATATATATATATATATATATATATATATATATATATATATATATATATATATATATATATATATTGTTATGCGTTTCTTTTGTCGTGTGATTTTAGTCTTCCACTTTCTTACCTTGTTATTCTTCTATGTGTGTCCACAGCGCCTCTCTTTCTTCTTAATGTCTATTCTTGAAGATAAATTATCCTAAAGTATTGATATCTCTCAGGAAGGTGTATAGAGATGAGTTCTGTAATTTCTTCACTTTAATAGTGGAATTTAACTTATAAAGATTAACAAGATCAGTACAAAATTGAAATGTTACAGTGGTATAAATGAAGTCACTCTTGAGAAATTAGTTTGACTCAGTCTATTGGGGAACACGAAAGCGAGGGGAGACGTACTCTTCCTTGTGGACACTGCTCGAATCTGCTTCTCTTCTGTCGCTCTCCAGTCTGTGGAACCCCTGGATTTCTTGTTATCTGCAATCTCCACCTCCTTCTAGTCCTATTGGAAGGATTTATCTGCAAGGCCTCCCCTTCAAATAGTTGATTGGGAAGGACTGTAGTGGGTGTGATTCAAATCTCTCCTTAGAGGACTTGATTGGAGATGATCTTAGGAGGTGTGTGAAAGACCCCTCCTTAGCATGTTTGATTGGAGGGTGTTGAAGTACATCACTTTGTCCAGCCCCCAATTTCCTGGAATTTCCATAAAAAACCTCCTATTGAAGGCAGGGTTATAGAGCTGGCTGATGTTAGCTTTTTGGCTGTGTTGACTCATGATTTGGTTAACTTAATCGCGAGGCCACTACTTCCCACTTTTACGATCAGTTTTATGGCTTTATATATCTATATATATATATATATGATATATATATATATATATATATATATATATATATATATATATATATATATATATATATATATATATATATATATATATATATATATATATATATATATATATATATATATATATATATATATATTCAAATATTTAGAAAATTCGT
>NC_089771.1:11898610-11931110 GCF_040412425.1 Macrobrachium rosenbergii
TGTGATTTCGAAACCAAAAGAAGGATTAATCATAGCAAACTACTGCACATTGCGAAATTATTGCGAGGATAATCCTCATTGCCTTTATATTTCAAATCTCTCAAGCTTTGGGGGCTGGGGGGGGATATAGAGTGATGATGCTATGATGATAGTGTGATGACTGTCATGATTACGCATGAAACCTGATTGATCAGTATACACAAAGGCGTGCATACTTTTTTATTAATGGGACATATCATACATTTTAATAATATCCCAAATGCCATTATCCAGCCGTTGGTTGCTGAAACATAAAAATAAATGAATGAATATGCAGATCATGCATCATACATCGTACATGATAATATAAATCATACATCGTACATGATAATATACTGTAGATCATACATCATACATCGTACATGATAATATAAATCATACATCATACGTCGTACATGATAATATACTGTAGATCATACATCATACATGATACCCTACGAAGGTAACTCTATCTACTATACGCACCTCTGTTAACATAAACAGATGGTTACGTACCTGGTAGTTAGTCAGTGCTGGAAAGGAGCATAGTTTAGCAACGGCATCCTAAATTCATATTGTTGAAAATTATATCTATCTATCTATCTATCTATCAGTGTCTGTAAATCTATCAACTTTAGATGGGAATTGAGAAGCTATGAAATTGTGTGCATGTCTAATAATCCTGAAGTAAATTTTATGTTTAAACGTGCTCCATAATTAATTGTAACTTTTCATTAATTACGTGAAAATGTTTGTGCTAAAACAGGAAATTATTAATCATTTAGTTAACACGGAATATCAATTCTAATAACACATGCAAATCAGCTGTGTAGTAATTTTCCATTGTACTCGTATAATTGATTCATTTCATTATCAAATAAAAGTGATATTTCTGTATCATTTCATTTCATTATAAATTAACGGTTATTAGTCTGATTCATTATGTACTTTGTAATATTTTCATAACCTATCCTTTATATTACAGGTATTCTTAATTAACAATGAGAGATGTCAGGCCTAGTTCAAGAAATCTCTTCCAAACCCATCTCTAACCAAGAGGGCTATAATTACTAATTAATGAGATGGTATGTATATATTCTTATGGACTCTCTCTCTCTCTCTCTCTCTCTCTCTCTCTCTCTCTCTCTCTCTCTCTCTCTCTCTCTCTCTCTCTTTTATTGGGTATGTCTAGTGTTTGGTAACCTCTACACACGTAGATTTCGTCGCTTTTCCTAAGGGATTTTTTGTGTTCTTGCTCCCAACTACTTTCTCAATTTCCTTTCCTTCTTTTCTTTGATCCGTAAAACGTGGTCTGGGAGACGAAAGGTCGTAGTCACTGCCGTTAACTAGCTTTCTTTTCTCTTCTGTCCACCATCTCCGTTTATTTGGAGTCCTTGGAATAAATTAGAATGAATGTTTAAATGTTTAAAATTTCTGATTCAGTTTAGAATTTTATGTTGAAAATCTATTTTTTGTTAATGTTTTTTGGCTAGTTAAACATGACAGGGCTTACAATCAGGAATCTACAACCTCTCTCTCTCTCTCTCTCTCTCTCTCTCTCTCTCTCTCTCTCTCTATCTCTGTATATATATATATATATATATATATATATATATATATATATATATATATATATATATATATATATATATATATATATATATATATATATATATATATATATATATATATATATGTGTGTGTGTGTGTGTGTGTGTGTGTGTGTGTGTGTATATGTATAACTGAATCACGAAAATATGGAACGTGATGAATATATACATAAAGATAAAATCCAAAGAGAAGGAGAGGGAAACACTGAAGTACGGAGAGGCCTTTCGACTCTTTCGTCCTTCACTTAGCAGACCGAAGAAATATAAAAGTAAGTTTATAAAGAAAGCTCATATAAATGACAGATGGGGATTATAAAGGAAAAATATGCACCTGGAATCCAACACAATTGAAGAATTAGTAGAACTGCCAAAACAGGGTTAAATATTTAAGAGGTTTTACAAAGGATTAGGATCAACCGTTCAGAAGCAGGGACAGGACAATTAAAAGATTATACAAGGACGTGACTGACCACCCCAAAAATATTAGTGCAACAAAATAATTCTCTTTTTTGTAAACAATAATAATTTTTGCAAGATGAACATTTTTACAAATAAAAAATTATATTATACATACGGATACATAGAAAATATAGATAAGGTAACTAGTTTGTAATTAAGTCAGTGATTTTATCTTTTAGGTCATTCTTGAACATTTTTCCAATACAGGGGTCCAAATAATACATGCCAGGGCTAAGGTTAAAATTGCAGCTGGAAGTAAGCTGGATAATATCGGACTCCAATAGATTTCTTGAAGAGAAATCTTTCGATCTGGCAATCACTGAACTTTCAGTCCAATTTATCCTGTGAGAGTTTTCGCTTAAATGAATGAATGTACAGTAGCATTGGATGTTTGTCCAGTTTTGACTGAATACTTATGTTGCTTAATACGTACATCTAAATCTTTGCTAGATTGGCCAATATGAAAAGAGGGGCAATCCAATCATGGAATTTTATATATTATGTTGTTGTTTTCTTTAGGGCTATTTTTTATTAACATTCTTTTTAGTGTGTTATTATAGGAAAAAACGAGGTTGACATTAAAAGGTTTTAACAATGACTATGTTTTCAAAACCACTAAAATAAGGCAAGCTAAGAATGTTCTGAAGGGTTTCTTTCTCCATGTTAGTTTCACTATAAAACTTTTTGTGGGCTTTGTTATAACAAATATCTAGTATATGTGAAGGATAACATAAATCTGTCCCTATTTTTCTTATGTATTCAATTTCTTGATCCAAATACTGGGGACTGACAATGCGCAAAGCTCGTAAAAACATAGAAGAAAAAATTGATATTTTGATGTTAAGGTGATGGCCTGAATAAAAATGGACATAAGTTAAGTTGTTGGTTGGTTTCCTATAAATACTGAATTTGCATTGAAATGGTTCTCTGTGTATTAAAACATCTAAGAAAGGGAGGCAATTGTCTTTTTCTAATTTTAAAGTAAACTTAATGGATGGTACCTGGTTATTCAAATTACAGAGTAAATCATTTACATCAATACCAGCAGGCAAAACAGCTAAAATATCGTCAACATACCTATACAACTTTAAAGGAGTATAAATGATATTAGGTATATATCGTTTTTCAAAGAATTCCATGTACAAGTTTGAGAGGAGTGGGGATAAAGGGTTGCCCATTGTCATACCAAATATTTGTTGGTAAAATGCACCATTAAATATAAACTTACAATCACGCATGCACAACCTAGTGAGAGAAATGATATGACTTACAGGTAGAGGTAATTCATGATGGATTATTTCATTACTAAGATACTCTAAAATAGAATCTATAGGGACTAGTAAAAAGAGAACAAACATCAAAACTAAGGAATCTATCAGTGGGGCAAAAAGTGATTTTGTTTAATTTATCAACTAAATCTAGACTATTATATACGTGAGAATCTGAGATAGTTCCAAGAACGGAGACAAGAGTTTGGTAATATATTTTGAAAGTTTATATGATACTGAGCCAACAGTACTGATAATAGGCCGCATAGGATTGTTTTCTTTGTGTGTTTTTACTAATCCGTACAAGTAAGGTAACGAGGGAAATTTTACCGACAACTGACCTATTAGTTCTTTTTTATCTTTAAGGATTTTTTTCACTGTACTGTTGAAACTTTTTATGACTTGACCAAGGGGATTTTTTTTTTTTTAGTTTTTTGTATGTCGTATCATCATCCAGTAGGGCTTGCATACGTGATATGTAGTCAACTTTATCTAAAATTACAATACTATTCGATTTATCAGCTTTTGTGATGTTGATTGTATTGTCTTTTTTTTAAGGTCGGTCAAGCTTTTCTTATACCGAGCAGGGAAATTGCTTTCATGCCTAACATTCGCAGCTCCATAAATGATAACTTTAACTATATCAATATGATTTTGAGGAATATCACAATGTTTTTCAAATACACATAGGGACGACGCAATCGTTAAAGCCGAGGGTCTGTTAGATACAAAGAAGGATAAACCATATCCGAGCGCACCCGCAACATTTTCACTTATTTTTTTACTAAAAATATTTAGGTGGTCAGTCACGACCCTGTATAATCTTTTAATTGTCCTGTCCCTGCTTCTGAACGGTTGATCCTAATCCTTTGTAAAAAAAAACCTCATAAATATTTAATCCTGTTTTGGCAGTTCTACTAATTCTTCAATTGTGTTGGATTCCAGGTACATATGTTTCCTTTATAATCCCCATCTGTCATTTATATGAGCTTTCTTTGTAAACATACTTTTATATTTCTTCAGTCTGCTAAGTAAAGGACCTAGTGTCGAAAGTCCTCGCATCACTCCAGTGTTTCCGTTTCCTTCGTGGATTTGATCTTTATTTATATATTCATCACGTTCCATATTTTCGTGATTCAGTATACACACACACACACACACACACATATATATATATATATATATATATATATATATATATATATATATATGTTTACTATATAGTACAGTAGTTAGCGTAGCCTACCAACTAGGGGGGTTAAGGGGTAGGGGGGGACAGGCTGCTTGACGGGTGAACCACCAAACTCTGTCGTCCTTACATCATGATGAATGGGGCGTGGGAGGGAGGTGTTATTTCCGTCAGTGCACCTCACGTCGTGCACTGTAGGCGTTGCTAAAGGGTGTTTGCGACGCCCCTTCGTCCACTAGCCCCTTCACCCTCTTTTGAGCCTTTTACTTGACCTCCATTCCCTCTTTCTTTCTTTGTTCAGACTTGCTGTCCAACACCTCTGACTGTTACTTCTTAGAATAACTGTGGGGTTTTTCTCTTTCAGATCCTCTTACTTCATGTTCTCTATTGTCGGGATCTCTTTATTGTGCTGTCCAACTCCAATTCTTTTCACTGTCTTAATGAAGCACCGAAAGGCCGAAAGTGCCCAACCAGGGCTTGTAGGGTGAACTGTAAACAGTGCAGAGGTATGATGAACTTTCATAATGACATATCTACCATTTCTTAATTAAAGAGTATTGATAATGAAGGAAGAAGTGGCTCTATTCCTCAGTGCAGTAGCGAGCTTGACATAGCACAGACTTGCCTCCGGCTCAGAGTGGCTCATTCAGGCGACTTATTGAAGTGATATTGAGTTTTAGTTATTCACTGCACGTGATCCGTTGTCAGTCCTTTTTGGACAGCCACATTATTGTCAGCTGACGTCAGTGCTGTCGGGAATATGCAAATTTGTTCATTGTTCAGTAATCGATGCCTTTCTTGGTTATAATGATCCTCCTGGAGTGGAGATTTCAGTGTGACTAATTGTAATAGCCTTTCTCTCTCTCTCTCTCTCTCTCTCTCTCTCTCTCTCTCTCTCTCTCTCTCTCTCTCTCTCCCTCTCTCTCTCTCTGGTTCGAATCCAAACTTCGTGTCCATCAGGCCACAAATTGGGTCAACTGATCAATTTTATATTTTAGGGGAAACTGTACTTTTTTCTTTTTAATCACCCATTAGCTCTCTCTCTCTCTCTCTCTCTCTCTCTCTCTTCTCTCTCTCTCTCTCTGTCCATTAATTTTTCTCTTTAGTTTTCCTAATCTTGGTTTTCAAAAATTCTAACATTCCTGGATTGTTTTTTCTACTTGATTTTATAAGTTGATTTTTATTTATACTTTTGAATATTTAGTTGAGTCACTAAACTCAAAATCTTAAAAATTTTTCTCAAGTGAAAATTATGGAGAGAGAGAGAGAGAGAGAGAGAGAGAGAGAGAGAGAGAGAGAGAGAGAGAGAGAGCACTCAGCATTCGGTTGAGTGAAGATCTCTGACTTAAGATGGCCAAAATTTTACACCCCCGGTGATAAAATACTTCATTTGTAAGGAAAAGGTTTTACGTAAAATATGGCTTCTGTAGGACCTTCATTCATGAAAGAGAGAGAGAGAGAGAGAGAGAGAGAGAGAGAGAGAGAGAGAGAGAGAGAGAGAGAGAGAGAGAGAGAGAGAGAGGTTCAAAGTCAACATAAACAGTGGCATGGAAACAAAGTGAATAAATATACATTGGTTCGTTGAACATGCAACATGAGAGAGAGAGAGAGAGAGAGAGAGAGAGAGAGAGAGAGAGAGAGAGAGAGAGAGAGAGAGACAGAGAGACAGAGAGACAGAGACAGAGAGACAAAGAGAGAGAGAGTAGGAGAAATTCAAAGGACGTGTGTTCATTGAACAAGACAAAGGCAAAAGATTCCCTATTGAAAAACAAGCAAAATAATTAATGAATGAGAATCGTGATAATAAAAAAAAAATTTCTTATTCCTTTATCGGTCGAAGGCCTCTGCAGAACAGAACTGGACATCTGTTCAGACGTTCCATAATGAGGCTCCGCTGGAAAATATGAAAAGGAAGGAAAAACAAAATCCAAAGCAAAAAGGGAGCAAAAGACCCCCAAGAGATGGCGGTGTTTTGTTTTTGATAATTCCCCAGGTAGAAAAAAAATCTTAATTAAAACGATCTGCACAAAGGATATGCTGACCTTGTTAAAGGCTGGATTGCAATCATAACGAGAGGAAAAGTGTTGGAGAAATAACATCCAGAGAGAGAGAAAAGTTATATCTATAATTGAGTCTCATTTATTATGAAACATACAAGCACGCGGTAATAGTAAATTCTCCTGTGTATTGTGCTTGATACAGAGAGAGAGAGAGAGAGATCAATAATAAATTCTTTTTTATTATGAAACTGAAAGACAGTCAATAATAGTAAATTCTCTTCTACAAAGTTTGTGATGGAGAGAGAGAGAGAGAGAGAGAGAGAGAGAGAGAGAGAGAGAGAGAGAGAGAGAGAGAGATAATAAATTCTCTTTTATTATGAAACTGAAAGACAGTCAATAATAGTAAATTCTCTTCTACAAAGTTTGTGATGGAGAGAGAGAGAGAGAGAGAGAGAGAGAGAGAGAGAGAGAGAGAGAGAGAGAGAGAGAGAGATAATAAATTCTCTTTTATTATGAAACTGAAAGACAGTCAGTAATAGTAAATTCTTTTCTACAAAGTTTGTGATGGAGAGAGAGAGAGAAGAGAGAGAGAGAGAGAGAGAGAGAGAGAGAGAGAGAGAGAGAGAGAGAGAGAGAGAGAGAGAGATAATAAATTCTCTTTTATTATGAAACTGAAAGACAGTCAATAATAGTAAATTCTCTTCTACAAAGTTTGTGATGGAGAGAGAGAGAGAGAGAGAGAGAGAGATAGATAATAAATTCTCTTTTATTATGAAACTGAAAGACAGTCAGTAATAGTAAATTCTCTTCTACAAAGTTTGTGATGAGAGAGAGAGAGAGAGAGAGAGAGAGAGAGAGAGAGAGAGAGAGAGAGAGAGAGAGAGAGAGAGAGATAATAAATTCTCTTTTATTATGAAACTGAAAGACAGTCAGTAATAGTAAATTCTCTTCTACAAAGTTTGTGATGGAGAGAGAGAGAGAGAGAGAGAGAGAGAGAGAGAGAGAGAGAGAGAGATTTAACCTGACTTGATTCCTGCAAAGTCACCATCCAGATTTTGTATCCATGAAAGGTTCATTTAAAGTGGAACATATATTTTATAGTGTAATTCATACCTGCGAAATAAGTTAAGAACATAAATGAAAAGAAACATGTCAAAAGACCCAAAAGGGGCTTTTGGGGCAAGAACAAAAGCCCGGATCATAAAATTAAGAGATGCACAAACTTCGAGTCTTTGTGCTTGGAACAAACACTTGCCAAAAGTATAACTGCGGTGTCGTTTCGTAAACACCAGGATTATATTTATTTATGTGATGTCATAGAACAAACGCTGTTTTGTGGGAGGGAGTCGTTTTTTGCAGTTGCAAAAGGTTTATCTCTCTCTTCTCTCTCTCTCTCTCTCTCTCTCTCTCTCTCTCTCTCTCTCTCTCTGCATGATACTGTGGAAAAGACGGTAAATATGGTCCCTATTATTTGCATTCTCTCTCTCTCTCTCTCTCTCTCTCTCTCTCTCTCTCTCTCTCTCTCTCTCTCTTTTGTCTATTTTTCTTCTTGATTCCTTTTATCTCATCCCTTCTCTCTTTATCTTTCTTTATATTTTGTTTTGGATCTCCCTTTGGCCTGGAGGAAGGCTATTTTTGCCTTGTCCTTTGGTTGCATTTATCTGATTGTTTATTCCCAGACCTTTACCTGAACCCTCTTTGTAGGACTTGTTTCAAAAACATTTCATTCATCTGTTACCAGTGACCAAAGAACGTATGCAGTGATGATTATATTTAATGGCATGGAAATAGGATTGAAACTCGTAAGCTGAAATAATTTTTAATATATACTGGTGAGAGAGAGAGAGAGAGAGAGAGAGAGAGAGAGAGAGAGAGAGAGAGAGAGAGAGAGAGAGAGAGAGAGAGAGTACCTTTTAAATCGAGGCGCTGGTCTTTGTTGTGACAGCTTTCTCAATTTCCTATTGACTAAATTTTTTAGTCATGTTTCCCAGTTAACTTGTCTGTTCAGTCCTGAATGTAGGCAAAAAATATTTCATCTGTAGTAATGTCCCCTATCACAACCAACCTTGTTGAAGAGAGATTACAGACTCGAGAGTTTCAACAGGAAGAAGATATTGGGACCTAAATGGACGAATTAAAACTAGAAATACTAAAACCTTTAAAACAAAATGATTCATCTTAGTTATTAAATTACAAAAAAATTATGCATACAATATCATTACTTTTCCCTATCCTCTCTCTCTCTCTCTCTCTCTCTCTCTCTCTCTCTCTCTCTCTCTCTCTCTCTCTCTGCGTACCGGAGATTAAGTCCACCAAGTAGGATTATGGGGATATTTCTCTTAATTGGAGGGACTTATTCTGAGGATTAGACTGGTGATTGGGAACAGCCATAAGAGAGAGAGAGAGAGAGAGAGAGAGAGAGAGAGAGAGAGAGAGAGAGAGAGAGAGAGAGAGAGATAGAGAGAGAGGTACTGTATTGGCAAGTAACTACGAGAAGGAGAAAGGAGAACTACAACCATGATACCATTCATCAACTTTCAGTATCTCTCTCTCTCTCTCTCTCTCTCTCTCTCTCTCTCTCTCTCTCTCTCTCTCTCTCTCTCTCCCCTACTGCCTAGCAAACAGTTAGACAGACGAAGTGTAAATATTGTCAAAGGTTCTATGAGGGGAGAGAGAGAGAGAAAGAGAGAGACTAATCATTACCTAAATGAAGAAGCGAAGGTCATTATGCACTATATAATGAGGTCCCTTTTCTGATAAATAACAATAAATAATTTGATGTGATAGAGTGATATATACCATTCCCCTTTCAGACAAACAAACACTATTTCATAATAGCATTAATAGAGAGAGAGAGAGAGAGAGAGAGAGAGAGAGAGAGAGAGAGAGAGAGAGAGAGAGAGAGAAAGAGAAATTGAAAATGAATATTCATTAAATACTCATTTGCATATTTCCAAGGGCATAAATAACTGGGGAAATTTGATGTCTATAATAATCCCGTAGAATTTGAGTTTCATAATTTTAATTCCTAGGCAGCAAATATTGAGATAACAAGATAAGATTCAAATCCTTTTTTTACGTCAGTGGTGAATATTACGACGTACAGAAACCACTGATTCTCGTTACTCTCATATGAATGAGAATCAGTGACTCTAATTTATTTTTATATAAATGGGAATCGATGATTCTCCCTGATTCTCATACAAAAAAATCAGTGATTCCCATTTATCCTTATATGAATGAGTATCAGTTATTCTAACTGACTATCATATAAATGAGAATTGGTGACTCTCACTTATTCTCATATGAATGAGAATCATTGATTACCACTTATTTTCATATAAATGAAAATCAGCGATTCTCACTGATTCTTATTTGACTGAGAATCAAAGATTCTCATTACTCCTCACAGAAATAAGAATCGGTGATTATCACGTATTCTCATATAAATGAGAATCAGTGAAAATTACTGATTCTCATCCATATGAGAATCAGTGATTCTCACCTATCGTCATATAAATGAAAATGAGTGATTGTAACTGATTCTCGTATAAATGAGAATCGGTGATTCGCACTGATTTTCATATGAATGAGAATCAGTGGTTCTCACTGAAGCAAAATCTGAAGAATTGAATCAGCTTTGGTGACGCTGATGTAAATTAGTTCATCAAAGTAGAAACTTTTTTTTTTATTTAATTCGCCAGAACTGCTCACTAATTGTTTTTCATTATTATTTTATCGGGACGCGAACGAATTTGATCTGAGAGCACCAGTGTGTTGGCCGGAAAAGCGTGCCACGTATTTGGTTGGGATTTATTAATGAATGTGGTTTTAAATCTGATATGTTAATATTTAATTTACATATATCAATAAACGGTCGGATTGTATGGAGCATAAATTGGGTGCTTAGAATGTTTGTTTACCCGTTCCCAATCGGAGTACGGGAGGAGAAAAGGTCTCTCTCTCTCTCTCTCTCTCTCTCTCTCTCTCTCTCTCTCTCTCTCTCTCTCTCCAGAGAAAAAAATATTTTATGATAGGCAACAAAATTCAGTTGAAAACGCTGAGCGAAGGAAACATTTGATTGGCATGTCGGCACGAGCAGTTTCTCCCTCTCTCTCTCAGTTGCAAAGGCTATTCCTAGCGGATAGTTTTGAGTGCATTTAGAAAGATAACTTTCTTACACAAGGAAGTTTAGCATTCCTAAATGTCGAGGCATATATGTATATATGTATATATATATATATATATATATATATATATATATATATATATATATATATATATATATATATATATGTATATATATATGTATGTATATATATATATATATATATATATATATATATATATATATATATATATATATATATATATATATATATATATATATATATATATATATATATATATATATATATATATATATATATATATTGTCACGATGCGTATCAAGTACCTGGTTATTACACAATTAATCTCAAGATTCAAAAATATACCTCACTTCAGCCAGATACCTGAACTCTCATAACATTAATTGTTACGACTGAATACTCTAAAGGTAACAGTGATCCCTTAAGAAAAAACTTATTTATCAATCACTTGAAAAATCAAACTAAGTTCATCAGAATATGTGTGAGGTATCAAAAATTAAACTAGAAATCTTATAGAGTAAAAGGGCATCACTTCATCAAAAAAATCTGTTTCCCTGGTCTTAATTCACTTTAGCAAAACTAAAAAAACAAAACATGTTTATCACTTTGCCTTATGCACACACAATCAATCCTATTCACTGATGGTCAATAAATGAAACACTGTTTTTCTAAAAATGTTAAATACAAAAATTTATTTTCAGATTCAAAGTTTATAATTAAAAATCACAATTATTTAGAATTCACAATCTGAAAAATTTACTATTAGTTGAAAATAACACAAAACTCAATGAATTCTTGAATTAAATTATGAAACAAATCTAATTCACAAAAATTTTATCAAGAATTTAAATTAATCAAGCAAAATTTAAACTATCAAGAATTACTCAAGATTTAAAAAGAAAATCTTAACACATGAGATATCAAAATCAAATATGCAATGTTAAATTACGTATGCAATGTTAAATTACGTATGCAATGTTAAATTACCAAGAAATATTTAAAATGCTATGTAAATAAATGTTACATCACAAACATAAAAAAATGTGAAAACATAAAGAAACTGTAAATAGAAAAACACACAAAAATACACATAAAATTTATCAATAATGATTTCACTTGTTCAAAATTTCCTAACTTATCATACCACAACTTCCTAACTTATCATACCATGGTATTATAAGCAAAATTCACGTTACCTTACACAAACTTGTGAAAACCTCTGTAAATCACTTGCTGCAACTGCGTTACATAATACACACTTTTTTACCAGGCGCCGTTACGAACTAAATAACTTTGCTAAATTCAGATCTCAAAAGCTAAAGTTAAAAGTGACCACAAAAAATTACGTTAAAAGTAATCTCTTCCTAATTAGGAATGAGAGAGAGAGAGAGATGGAAACAAATCGACTGGTCTCAGAAATCAGAATGAAATAGATTTTAGGATTCCAGTAACACGTGAAACAATTACATGATGTCATTAAAGCATTTTGGGTGCGAGATACAAAAGGGAAGTTCTAGAAACAGGGAAGTGACGTCATTAAAGCGTTTTGGGTGCGAGATACAATGGAGAAGCTTCTAGAAGAAAGTTACGTCATCCCAGCAAAACGTTTTGAACGCATCTTACAAAACATGACGTAATTGATCAGGACACGTATTCTTTCTCTCAAAGTGGCATACGTGACTCAAACAATGCATGTAACAATATGAAATCACTCGTCTTGAGCCCGTATGGGACGAATCGGCGTTTGTTTTGCAAACCTGTCATCGCTAACCCAAAACAAAGCGTTCGCTCTTATCTCAACTGATGACAATTGAAATGAAACAAGCCCTGGTGGACACACACACATGTTCACATACTACGCTTTTACCAAGAAAGATATTCATTCTAAATTATGTTACTATTAAAATTGTATTAACAATTCTAAATTACGCTATCAAGTTACTTAATCATGTTCTTTTGAGATCTGATGCCAAGCTAAATATGACACTTCAACAACCATTATCATTAAACATAACACATGAAAAAAGTAAATATGTCAAAATTATAGGAGGATATACGTATTACAAGGCAATATCATGAAATTCCTCCCCCCAGAAGTTTACTTATCCCGGGTTTGAATCCCACGATTCACAACGGGATAAATAATCTGCTATGACATTATCTTTTCCTGAAATGTGTTTAACACTTACATTATATGGTTGCAGGCATAAAGACCACCTGGTCAGTCTCATATTATTATTTTTCATCTTATTGATGAATGAGATTGGGTTGTGATCCGACAACACTAAAATTTCTTCATTCCTAGGTCGGTTCACATACACTTCAAACTTTTTCAATGCTGTGATTAATGCTAATGTTTCTTTTTCAATTGTTGAGTAAGTTTTCTGATGCTTTTTCAACTTTGAAGACATGAAACATACTGGATGTAAGATTCTGTTGTCATCTTCTTGAAGTAGAACAGCTCCAATTCCAGTCAGATGCATCAACTTGTATCACAAACTTTTTATTGAAGTCTGGAGCTTGAAGCACTGGTCTTGAAGTTAATATGGCTTTAACCTTCTCAAATGATTCTTGACATTCTGAGTCCAAACAAACTTTCTTTTTAGGACTGGTTAAAGTCAGTTAAGGGAGCTACTACGGCTGAGAAATTTGGACAGAATCGGCGATAAAATCCAGCCATGCCCAAAAATCTTTGTAGCTGTTTCCTTGTAGCAGGAGGGGTAGCCTTACGGATACCTTCTACATTAGCGTCAACAGGAGCGAGAAGGCCTTTTCCAACTTCAAATCCTAGATACTGTACAGTTGCCTTTCCAAACTCACTTTTTTGTAAGTTGATTGTTAGTCCTGCTTCCCGAAGTTTCTTGAACACTTTCCTTAATATCTTCAGATGTTCTTCCCATGTATTAGAATAAATCACAATGTCATCAAGGTATACATCCACTCCTTCTATTGATCCTAGCAGTTGATCCATCACTCGCTGGAATGTTGCAGGTGCATTAATCAGACCAAACGGCAAAACAGTGTATTGATACAGTCCAAAAGGAGTAATGAAAGCTGACAGCAATTTAGTATTCTCATCTAAGGGAATTTGATACTATCCTTTCAACAAGTCTATCTTGGAAACAAATTTGGCTTGCCCAATATTATCAAGTGATTGATCAATAAGAGGCAAAGGATAATTTTCAGCCACACTGATGGAATTCAGTTTCCTATAATCAGTACACATCCTAAATGAGCCGTCTGGTTTCTTCACTAACACACAAGGAGAACTATAATGACTTGAACTGGGTTCTGCTAATCCATGCTGCAACAAATATTCAACTTCTTTCTTCAAAACATCTCGATGAAAAGGCGATAAGCGATAAGCTCTCATTTTAAAAGGTTTTCCATCTTCTCTGATCTTTATCTCATGCTTTGTCAGATTGGTACGCCTAGGTACATCTGCAAAAATTTCAGGGAAACTTTGAATCACTTCACTTAATTCACTACTTTGCTCAACACTCAGATGTTTTAGTTTATCTTCCAAATTTTCTAATATTGAAGAATTGTTCATCTTGTTTTCAACTCCCAATTCGTAGCCGTCATCATCCTTTGTAGATGAAGTTGTTTGTTATTGACACTGTTTCAGTTTTAGTCTCTGAGAAGTAAGGTTTCAAAAGATTCACATGTATCTTCCTCTGTCGTTTTCTTCTTCCTGGTGTTTCAATCACATAAGTTCGATCACTTAACTTCTCTATTATCCTATAAGGACCTTGAAACTTATTGGTAAGGGGAAATCTTTTCACTGGTAAGAACACTAGAACTTGCTGTCCAATACTAAAATTTCTTAGCTTAGTCTTAGCATCATATTTTCTTTTCATTTTCTCTTGACTTATTTTCAAATTTTCTAAAGAGAATTTTCTAATTTCTCTTAACCTTTTCCTCAAATTCTTCACATATTCTCCTTGGATTTCCTCTTGATTTTCTTCCCAATTCTCTGCAAGAATCTTCAATGGACCTCTAATGTCTCGACCAAAAATCATTTCATTTGGTGAACATCCCATGCTTTCTTGATAAGCATTCCTAACTTCAAATAACATTAAAGGTAAACCAGCATTCCATTCTCTTCCTGGTTCATTACAATACTTAGTTAACATACTTTTCAATGTCTGGTGGAACCTTTCCAAGGCTCCTTGAGTCTCTGGATGGTAAGCAGTTGATAACTGTTGTTTTACTCCCAACAAGTTCATCACATCCTGGAATAATTTTGAAGTAAAGTTCGTTCCTCTATCACTTTGCACAATTTCTGGTATTCCAAACTTGGAGAAAAACTCCACCAACTTCTCAGCAATTACCTTTGCACTTATACTTCTTACAGGAATCGCCTCAGGATACCTAGTCACTGGACACATTAATGTTAATAGATATTTATTTCCTTTCTTTGTTTTCGGAAGTGGCCCAACCACATCTATAATTACCTTGCTAAAGGGTTCTCCTCTAACTTCTATGGGTTGTAGGGGTGCTTTCTGAATGGTTTCATTCGGTTTTCCAGCTATCTGGCACGTGTAACACACTCTGCAAAATCTGCTAACATCCTTGTGAAGTCCAGGCCAGAAAAAATATTTCATAATCTTCTCAACAGTCTTCCTGATTCCCATATGTCCAGACTCGTGCGCTACTGCTACAACTTGTTTCCTCAATGGATATGGAATCAAAATTTGATGATATTCACCCCATTCAGCATTTCCTGGTATATCTGCAGGTCGATGCTTCCTCATTAGCAATCCTTCCTTTAGATAATAACAGGTAGAGGTTTGTTGCATCTCTTCTTGATCAACAACTCTGAAGAACAAATCAGCCAACGTTGTATCCCTCTTCTGCAGTTTCATTAGCTTCTCTCTTGTCACTTGACCAACTTCAAGGGCTGAACTCTCCATATCTGCTAACTCTGCTTCTGTAGTTTCATTACCATCTTCAGGAACACTTTGACTACTCGGAGTCTCTTCAATAACAACAGGATCCTCGTCTTCTTGGGAAATCTCTTCATTACTAACACTAGGGGAAACTTCACTTTCCTGGAACAGTTCTTCTAAGCTTAGAGATCCTTCACTTGATTCTTCTGGTGCAGGTAAATCGTCAGTATCTTCACTTGCAGACATAGTTCTCTTCATACTCCTGGTAGTTACACAACTTGGAAACAGGTGGGGGTTTTTCTTCTCTAAATCTACTGTAGGACTAACCCTTAACGGTTTGTCTGTCACTACAGGACAAGGAACAAATGGTACACCACCAACTTCATTACCCAGTAAAACATGTACACCTTCAACAGCTAGTGAGTCCTTTACAGCAAAATCAACATTTCCTGTCACCAATTCACAGGACAAATGCAAGCGGCATATAGGAGTTACCTCTTCTCCTCCTATACCCTTCAAAATAACTGAATCTCCAGTGAGATTCTTCTCCAAATGTGGGTGAGCACCACGAACTACCACACTATGGTTACTCCCTGTATCACGTAATACTTTGACTGGTACCTGCACACTTCCTCCTTGAGTTGTCAGCGTACCTTCATAGATATATGGCTTAAAAGCCTCCAAGCTGCTCAGCCACTCACTGCTTGAAGTTACATTTCCACTGGTTGCTAAACACTCTGCTTGTTTAGTCTCAGTCGTTCCCACACTGCTCTTCGTAGTTTGCTTAACCTGGTTACCTTTAACCACTTGACCAACTGGTTTGGTCTGCTGTTGTGTCTGATAACAATCTCGACTGTAGTGTCCTACTCTTCCACACTTGTAGCAGACAACATTAGTCTTCTGTATCTGTCTTGAGAACAGACTGGATGATGAGGATTTAACATTCAATTGCTGAGGGTTGTTACCTGGCTTTGTATTGGCATAGCCACTAGAAGGATTTCCAGTTGTAATGTTCCTGAAATTTGGATGAGATCTGAAACCTGTGCGTTGTTGGTTCTGGTACTTGACATTATAATTTCTTTTGCTAGAAATTATATTAAAATCTTCGCTCAATGTAGCAGCTTTGTCAAGTTTTTTTAGCTCTCTCTCTCTTAAATAGGCTCTTATGTGTTCAGGAATTCCTCTAAGATATTGTTCTAGAACTACTAACTCCTCAAGTTCGTCCATAGATTTAACTTTAGCAGCCTCCAACCATCGTTTAAAACATCTTCTTACTTTGTAAGCATAATCCAAGAAAGTTATCTTGTCATCCTTTCTCAAAGATCTGAATCTTTCATTATAATATTCAGGGTCATCTGGTAAACTTGTAGCACATTATGGGTCATCAAGAAAGTTATCTTGTCATCCTTTCTCAAAATCTTGTCAGCACATTATGTTTGAGTACCTTGTACTCTTTACACTGATCAGCTGATAAGGCTAAATAGGCACTTCTTCCTTTACCAATGAGAACACTCTGTAACAAGACCGACCATTTATTCTCTGGCCATCCCATACCTGAAGCCACTTTTTGAAAGTGATCAAAAAAACTCATCTGGAGCTTCTTCTGTAAATTTTGGAATTAATTTCTGCACTCTTACTACATCAAATACAGGGTCTGAATTACCTTGAGTAGGGTTAGATGGTATTACAGGTAACTTGGAGCGGGCTTCTATCAATTTCATTTCTCTTTCATAATCTTCTTGTTTCTTTGCTCTTTCTCTTTCCTCTCTTGCTCTTTCTCTTTCTTCTTCTGCTGCTTTTTCTTCTTCTCTTTCCTTTCTTTCTCTTTTCTCTCTATCTTCTCTTTCTGCTTGCATTTTCTCTCTTTCAGCCTGTATCCTCAGCTTAATCAAATTTTCTTCTGCTTCTATACGTCTAAGCTCTGCTTCTGCATCACTTTTCTCTTTCTTTTGCTCATGTTTATCTGTAAATTCTGCCTCAGCTGCATTCAACAATTCTTTGCCTCTTCTAACTCTTCATCTACTTTACCAGAGTCCATCAATGCTTGGATTGCAATATATTTGATTTGTGCCTTAATCATACCACTAGACACATTACCCCACATGCTACTGCTAAAGCAATCCACTGTGCCTTAGTCAGGTTGGATTCAGATAACTCTTGGATGGAAGGAGTTGCTAAAAACCTCTGAACATTGAACAGAGCCATATTCTCTAAGTTACTCAACTAAATAATTCACAATACAAAGCAAAAAAAATAACTATGTGGTCACTCTCCTATCAAAATATATCCCTAACACCATCAGTATAAACCATAAACCAGAGTGATATTTTGTTTTGTTCCACGGGTCTCTGGGCACCAAACAATATAATGTCACGATGCGTACCAAGTACCTGGTCATTCCACAATTAATCTCAAGATTCAAAAATATACCTCACTTCAGCCAGATACCTGAACTCTCATAACATTAATTGTTACGACTGAATACTCTAAAGGTAACAGTGATCCCTTAAGAAAAAACTTATTTATCAATCACTTGAAAAATCAAACTAAGTTCATCAGAATATGTGTGAGGTATCAAAAATTAAATTAGAAATCTTATAGAGTAAAAGGACATCACTCCATCAAAAAAATCTAACTGTTTCCCTGGTCTTAATTCACTTTAGCAAAACTAAAAGAACAAAACATGTTTATCACTTTGCCTTATGCACACACAATCAATCCTATTCACTGATGGTCAATAAATGAAACACTGTTTTTCTAAAAATGTTAAATACAAAAATTTATTTTCAGATTCAAAGTTTATAATTAAAAATCACAATTATTTAGAATTCACAATCTGAAAAATTTACTATTAGTTGAAAATAACACAAAACTCAATGAATTCTTGAATTAAATTATGAAACAAATCTAATTCACAAAAATTTTATCAAGAATTTAAATTAATCAAGCAAAATTTAAACTATCAAGAATTACTCAAGATTTAAAAAGAAAATCTTAACACATGAGATATCAAAATCAAATATGCAATGTTAAATTACGTATGCAATGTTAAATTACGTATGCAATGTTAAATTACCAAGAAATATTTAAAATGCTATGTAAATAAATGTTACATCACAAACATAAAAAATGTGAAAACATAAAGAAACTGTAAATAGAAAAACACACAAAAATACACATAAGATTTATCAATAATGATTTCACTTGTTCAAAATTTCCTAACTTATCATACCACAACTTCCTAACTTATCATACCATGGTATTATAAGCAAAATTCACGTTACCTTACACAAACTTGTGAAAACCTCTGTAAATCACTTGCTGCAGCTGCATTACACAATACACACTTTTTTACCAGGCGCCGTTACGAACTAAATAACTTTGCTAAATTCAGATCTCAAAAGTTAATGTTAAAAGTGACCACAAAAAAATTACGTTAAAAGTAATCTCTTCCTAATTAGGAATAGAGAAGAGAGAGAGAGAGAGAGAGATGGAACCAATGGAAACAAATCGACTGGTCTCAGAAATCAGAATGAAAAATTTTAGGATTCCAGTAACACGTGAAACAATTACATGATGTCATTAAAGCATTTTGGGTGCGAGATACAAAAGGGAAGTCCTAGAAACAGGAAGTGACGTCATTAAAGCGTTTTGGGTGCGAGATACAATGGAGAAGCTTCTAGAAAGAAAGTTACGTCATCCCAGCAAAACGTTTTGAACGCATCTTACAAAACATGACGTAATTGATCAGGACACGTATTCTTTCTCTCAAAGTAAATACGTGACTCAAACAACGCATGTAACAACATGAAATCACTCGTCTTGAGCCCGTATGGGACGAATCGGCGTTTGTTTTGCAAACCTGTCATCGCTAACCCAAAACAAAGCGTTCGCTCTTATCTCAACTGATGACAATTGAAATGAAACAAGCTCTGGTGGACACACACACGTGTTCACATACTACGCTTTTACCAAGAAAGATATTCATTCTAAATTACGTTACTATTAAAATTGTATTAACAATTCTAAATTACGCTATCAAGTTACTTAATCATGTTCTTTTGAGATCTGATGCCAAGCTAAATATGACACTTCATCAACCATTATCATTAAACATAACACATGAAAAAAGTAAATATGTCAAAATTATAGGAGGATATACGTATTACAAGGCAATATCATGAATATATATCCGCTGGCTTTGGAAGGACAGACGCATTCTGATCTCAGTACTGGTCTCTGAAGCTGTCGCCCATCTTCTCCACTTAAGCTGGTTGAAACTATCTTCACGAATGGCCGAAGTCGATTGTTTGGTGCCGCAATTATCAGACAAAGGTTCGTACATCATGCAGTCAAAGCGTCAGCCCTTCCTTCGACTTAAACCCCCTTAAATTTCCCATTCCTTTAAACTTTAACTCCTTCCTCCACAAAGCAATTTTCCCTTGTTAAGAGTCCTGCTTCGGCCTCCTGTATCTCGCCCATAATGTGCCTTGAATTTCAGTAAAGATCCTGTGATAAACTTCCAGTTATCCCTTCCCCAGTGCAACTTAAGGGCAAATTAGGCTAAGTGATACAAGTGTTTAAGTTTTCTCTTTGTGTGATTGCGAGCACGTGTTCTTGTGTTAAAAGCCCAATCAATTACATTAATGAGATTCCTTCACTGTGCTTATGTGATTTCCATATAATTATCTGCTGGGCACATAAGTGGTTAATATGTAGCATGTGCAATGTGTAACATTTTATAGAGGGATTCCATTTCCTTCAGTGTGATGCTGCTGTTTCTAACCCAGAACCTCTCTTACAGGAGAGACTAGCCACTCCATTGCTCTCTGTGTCCGATAATTCTGACTGCCTTTCAAATCCTGAAAATATTCCTGGTCGCAGTCCGATTTCTGAAATCCGTTGTGGCCCTGCCAAATTTTATATGGATTATTTTCCCCATCCTGGAGTTCAATCCTTCACAGCATAACTAACTGAGACAATCTACTGTAATCTTGGCTTAACCAGGTTATTATTATTAGAATGGGAATAAGTGTATTGTACATTGGCCCCTTATTAATTAGCTTGCTTGTTGCCAATCACTGCATTATTGCTCTCTGTATATATTTAATGAGCCTGCCCATTGGCTATCATTTTGCATTGTTTGTCTCCTTGCTCAATTGCTAATCTCTGTAAATAAACCCATTTAAATTGTAAAAAAAAAATTCTAATTCAAATGGCGACATTAATCATTTACATGTAAATCCAGGAAAAATCTAAGGTAAGTTTTCAAATACCTTTTCCTTTGTTCATAATCTGTGCTCACTTGGTTTCTTGGTAGTCATAATTTTTTAATTTGTTCACCTCCCAGCCAAGACGACTAAATTATGACAATATATATATATATATATATATATATATATATATATATATATATATATATATATATATATATATATATATATATATATATATATATATATATATATATATATATATATATATATATATATATATATATATATATATATATATATATATATATATATATATATATATATATATATATATATATATATATATATATATATATATATATATATATATTATATATATATATATATATATATATATATATATATATATATGTATATATATATATATATATATATATATATGTATGTATATATATATATATATATATATATATATATATATATATTATATATATATATATATATATATATATATATATATATATATATATATATATATATATATACATAATATATATTATATATATATATATATATATATATATATATATATATATATAATCATTAAGTACAAAGTCCTTTAATATTCAGGTTTCTATCCGAAATAAAATATATTTTCATATATGTTAACAAAGGGAATTTTTTAGTTGATAATAAGTTCGTCGTCCCGTGGGCTCCGAACCAGCGAAGGACAAGAACTCAGGACTACAGGACGCAATTAACCCGCGGCCAAAGTGAGGTATAAGTGGATATCGTCTCCCATATACAAATTGTTCCCAACTCAAGGTGTTTTGTATTTATGAGACGATATCCACCCACCTCTGCCATGCTCCGTGTAGTGCGTTTGACACGCAACCATATTATGACTTTTATCTGCATCACCGTGATTCATGGTAAATCAGTAAAGCTACAAACGTCCTTTAATATCCAATTCGCTCTACCTCCCAAATAATACTTTTCATATACTGTATGTTTCCTTCTTGGAAATTTTTTAGTTGATAATAAGTTTCGTCGGGCTGTAGGCTCGAACCTGAAGGACAAGAACTTCACGACTACAGTGGGCGCAATTTTTTTCGGCCAGCAAGTGAAGGGTATAAGTGGATATCGTCTCCCATAGGATCCCCCGTCGAACTCAGGTGTTTATATTTAGAGACGGGAAAACCCACACTCTCTGCCATGCTAACCGTGAGATCTTGTCTTTTGTCACACACAGTTAAATCATTTTTTATCAAGATTCATAACAATGGTAAGCTACAAATGTCCTTGGGCACTCCAATTCACTCTACCCTCGCTGTCCTTCGGTGGTTCCCGCCCATGGGACGATGAACTTATTATCAACTAAAAAATTCCCATGCCAACATAACAGTAAAATATATTATTTCCGAGGTATAGCGAATTGGATATTAAAGGACGTTTGTAGCTTAAATTTGTATATGAATCACGGTGATGTGGTAAAAGTCATAATATGGCTGTACATTGTCACAAACGCATTTACACCGTTAGCATGGCAGAGGTGGTGATATCGTCTCTAAATATAAACACATGAGTTCGACGGGGATTTGTATATGGGAGATGATATCCACTTATACCTCACTTGCTGGCTGCGTGGGTTAATTGCGTCCACTGTAGTCCTGAGCTCTTGTCCTTCGCTGGTTCGAGCCCACGGGACGACAAACTTATTATCAACTAAAAAATTTCTTTGGTAACATATATGAAAATATATTATTTCCGAGGTAGAGCGAATTGGATATTAAAGGACATTTGTAGCTTACTGATTGTATATGAATCACGGTGATGTGATAAAAGTCATAATATGGCTGTGTGCGACAAACGCACTACACGGTTAGCATGTTCAAAGAGATGGGTGGATATCGCCGCTAAATACAAACACCTGAGTTCGACGGGGGATTTGGATATGAGAGACGACATCCACATATACCTCACTTGCTGGCCGCGTTGGTTAATTGCGTCCACTGTAGTCCCGAGTTCTTGTCCTTTGCTGGTTTCGAGCCACGGGGACAGACGAACTTATTATCAACTAAAAATTCCTTCGGTAACATATATGAAAATATATTATTTCCGAGGTAGAGCGAATTGATATTAAAGGACGTTTGTAGCTTACTGATTGTATATGAATCACTGGTGATGTGATGAAAAGTCGTATATATATATATATATATATATATATATATATATATATATATATATATATATATATATATATATATATATATATATATATATATATATATATATATATATATATATATATATATATATATATATATATATATATATATATATATATGTATACATATATATATATATATTTATATATATATATATATATATATATATATATATATATATATATATATATATATATATATATATATATATATTTATATATATATAATTTATATATATATATATATATATATATATATATATATATGAATATATATATACATATATATATATATATATATATATATATATATATATATATATATATATATTTATATATATATAAACATATATAATTTATATATATATATATATATATATATATATATATATATATATATATTATATATATAAGCATTTTAACATATTTGTGATGTGTGCGATAAGATATCGGCGTGTGCTTATGACATGCTTTACTGCACTTAGAAAGCACCCTAATAATATAAAGCACTTGGAAAATAATGTTACTGGTCATGGTCCATTTCCTCTCGTAATAACCTCTCAACAATGAAATTGTTTTGCCTCATTTACTCTGCAACTAGATTATATTCTGCAACAAATTAGTATTTAATCATCTTTTTAATAATTAGAAAGATGATTAAATACTACCCACCAATTAGATGCAGACCTTAATTATCTTAAATAACGTCATGTATTTAATTAGAATCTAATTTAAGTACATGACGTTATTTAAGATAATTAAGGTCTGTAAACATTTTTTTACAAATCACGAAAGTATAAACAATTTTCGATGTCTGAAAAGCAATCTCGTTCAAAGACTTTCCACTCTCATGGAGAAGACAACTGACACCTCTGGCTTCGAACATCTCTGATAGCTGTGACATGTCAGAGTTAGTTATTGAAATAAAAGCGAATCTCTAATAGCTCACCCATCAGCAACTTGGCTGGGGCTTTGTAAAAAAAAAAAATCAGCAAAAAAAGAAGTATGCATAGAGAATTGCGTTAACTTGTTATGATGAATTTCTAAGATAGGTTCCGTGTAAGTGGAGAAGTGTTTATAAAGAGAGCAGCCGGCCAGTCTGATCAGCTTAAAAAACAATTCCATTTGACAGAATTCTTTATGACATGAGCCTTTCCTGTCTGCAGGTTTATGAGGATGGTTTGAATTTCAAATCAACATTATGCAATGTGTCTCTATATACTGGAGTTACTGTTCCTTGTACTTTTAGATTGTATATATATATATATATATATATATATATATATATATATATATATATATATATATATATATATATATATATATGTGTGTGTATGTATGTATGTATATATATATATATATATATATATATATATATATATATATATATATATATATATATATATATATATATATATATATATATATATATATATATATATATATATATATATATATATACATATACATGATTTTAAAATATTCCTTGATTCTTGTTTTTGTTTTATTTCTATTTTTATGTATTGGATTGCCAGTCATCATCTAACAAGCGCATCCTGGCACCACCTGTCTTTATGATGTTAGTGCGCAATTCTATAAAAAAGAAAATATAAGCAAGTTAAGTAACAGGGCTTATTACGAACAAAACTTCAGTTCATCTGAAGATATTATTAGATCATAATATTGATGCAATATAAGTTAGATGACCCGAAGAAAGTTTGGCAGGTTCAACCTGGCTGAAAAGGTCATCTGAGGTCACTGAGTTTTCAGCAGGAAACCCTTACTTATGTTGACATGAGGAAAACTTTGTTTTTCTGGAAGACCAGCCATCCCCCTCTCTCTCTCTCTCTCTCTCTCTCTCTCTCTCTCTCTCTCTCTCTCTCTCTCTCTCTCTCTCTCATCACAATGTTATAGGTTTAACAAGTTATATTGCAGATAGGAACTGAACGCCCTTTAAATATTTGTTTTTACTTAATTTACATTGAGCTGCTAATGTTTCCTAATATCTATAACGATTACAAACATGCGCACAAATAAATTACATCACGATATCACACAAAATAACTTTATAGATAAAAGAGTGTAACTTTATCTCCATAAAGAAGACCTATATTCGATAAATTCTATTTTCCAAACAACATGCATTGCAGGTTCCTGAAAAATTTTCTTGTTAGTTCTGTTGACTGTAGATGACAAAATAATACTACAGAAACCCTTTTCCCTCGGATTTTCCCATTTCAGTTTCAGCAAACTGAATTTCGGATTTGTGTACTCTTGTGATGTGAGTTTGGTGTATAAACAAATGGTACTTTTCGGAGATTGAAAATTGTTTTGAATATAACTGCATAGAATTCTGTATAAAAGTATCATGTATCTACGTATCTTTGCTAACTTGGTTACATGTTTTCAAATCCTTGTACATTTAGCTTTCAGTTCTTATGGCTAACTTACTACTTACTAAAAGTATCACAAAGGTACTTATAATTTGCTCTACGAAAATCAACTAGGAAACAGAAACATGAGGCTGTCGATTAGATTCATTGCAAAAACCATACGTAATAATATCTGTTCAAAATCATCTGCAGTCTAATTAACGAAGATACAAAGGAACATTCCAGAAAAATTTTAATGGAAAGAAATAATTATTTTTTTTTTTTTTTTTTTTTTTATACTGGCTACAATATAAAACCTTCCAGTTTCCCAGCGTCATACCTAAGAAAACTCACTTTCGACTTTGTAACTTCAATCCAGTGTTTTCCTGTGTTCTTTTAAGTCCTTGTCGTGTCCCAAATGACTGTTTCTGCCTTTGGCTTTCACTTCTTTCTCTGATATTTACTACGACACGTCACAGTTCTCAGAGAAGTTTGAATCCAGAACTGTCCATTGTCTACTGCATTTCACGTTTTTGAAATGGTATATTCTTTTCGAGGCTTCGGTACCATAGGAAGGCCTCACACTAGAGGTTTTTCTCACCAAACACTGAGAGCGTCAACATCGAACAGTATAGTTTCTATATTTGCGTGCTTTGCTAAGAGAGTCGTTGTACTTGACGTTGGGTTTTTGTAGAGAGCAGTGCAGTAATATGTATAGACACAAGATGAAGATAAACAAAAGCTGTGTATTGAATGTTATTTATAATTTCATTATAAATTATTTACTGCTATAGAATATTTCCATATGCATATTTCTTAAAACTCGATCCTGCAGGTTAAACCTCAAATTGGGATGAATTCATGGGAGACTAAAAGTCGAAATTTTGTCAACTTGGGGTATATGTGGGAACAGGACTTCAGAGAGAGAGAGAGAGAGAGAGAGAGAGAGAGAGAGAGAGAGAGAGAGAGAGAGAGAGAGAGAGAGAGATTCTCGCTTTTCAAGACTCGACAAAAGTGAGGGTTACGATCGGAAAATTGCAAGTTTTGAGACACTCCCAGGGAATTAGATTCCAGTCGAGAAAATCCAAACATTCCAGCTGGGGTAAAGCTGTTACAATTTCTTGCAGTCTTCGAAATTTCTCTCTGTCGACTTGATTCGATTTGCAGAAGACAGCCTTGTTGATAAATAAACTGTTGTTACTTTCTTGTGATTTTTTTTACCGAAGATTTTCGTTTTATATCTCAATGGTATTGCTTCTATTTCTTAAGAAAATCAAAGTTATATTCTATTATATTTATCTAGATTTTTTCAAAATTTGAATGTTTATCTACTTACATAGATTCTTACTTGCTAGTGTCATTTTTATAAGTAATAAAATTGATCAAATGAAAAAATTTTAAGCTGAAGAAGAAAATGCTTAGAATCCCTATGTTATGAACATTGGTGTCCACTATGTAAATCTGAAGTTTGGTCACTGTTTTATTTTTGTCAATAAATTCTAAACTTTATACTAGACTATAATTATTCAGGATGGTTTCAATGATTTAGGACTGACACAATATTTAAAAGCCTTAACCTGATTTTCGTGTAAATTTCAGTCTTATCCACAATTTGAAAGCTGAAATTTTGAGAGAAAAGACATCAGTCATTGGGATGCAAGGTAAACTGGATATAACCTAAGATGTAAAGACATATATCTTTATCAGCAAAGAGCAATATCTCAAATCCTCAAAGGCAAGTCAGATGTTGCATGCCCTCACAGTTATACAGGATCGAAACATTGAGGAATGAAATCGTCCTAAACGTACGGAAATCTCAGAGACTAGAACAGGCAGTTAACAATGGTGACAATGACTCTTTTTGTTCCAGGAACGTGTCGCAGAAATGAACGAAAAGAGGAAAGGAAATTGGAAAAGTAGTTGACAGCGTGAACATGAAAAAGAACTTAGGGGAGGAGACGCTTTCCGCGCTTGTAAAGGTTACAAAACACGGGATATTCTCAATAGAGAGAGAGAGAGAGAGAGAGAGAGAGAGAGAGAGAGGTGAAGTATTTACTTATTTTTCATTTCCATTTTTCTGTAAATTACAGGAATAGGATACAAACATATTGTTACCAACAGTATACATGTATATGCCTTATATCAGAGAGTTAATATTAAAAGCAATTCAATTAGGAGCGTACATAACTGACAGTTGGTAGAAATATATATCTAATATTGGTATTTGCAATTGGTGACATTTTTTAAAAGTATGTATTACTAATAAATATTGTCAATATTTACTTCAGGAATATAAACCCAGAATGATATATAAACACCCGCCTTTACATACATACACACACACACACACACATATATATATATATATATATATATATGTGTGTGTGTGTGTGTGTGTGTGTGTGTGTGTGTGTGTGTGTGTGTGTGTGTGTGTGTGTGTGTACCGTGTATATAGAAAAGCGAATCCCACAGGAAAATGACAGGCAGAAGTTCAGTACCAAGCGCTTTCACGTTTATTAACGCACCGTCTGGGCACAAATGAGACACAGATGAAAAGAAGGTTACAAAGTAAACAGAAAAAAACAAGAATACCAGATGGTCGATTGTCAAAGGGTAAAAAACAGAAAGATAATCCAGGATAATCCGGGATCAAGAAGTCACAAACTTAATCCATAGACCTAACTAAGAGAGATACAGAAGTTTAGCCATACATCCAAAAGCATGTATAAAATTGAATACCAGATGCTTAATTGCCAAGGGATGATAAACAAAAAGGTGATCCAGGAAAATCCGGGATATCGTGGTCACAAATTAAAACCATATACTTAAACATAAGAGATAAGGAATCTTACTCATTTAAATTGCCAAAACATGTATAAAACTGAATACTAATTTTGCTTATATTTATCAACAACTTTTTTAATTATGAAGGCATCAAGTTTAAACAAACCAAGACTTAAATTTAGAACACTTCCATTATTAGACTTGATAAGACAAAATTCATATGTACGAATAATGCATTCGATATTTGGCCAGTTCTCACAGAATATTGGTGTTGTCTGATTCGTTGTGAAAGTGATTTTGCTGTTTGTCCATAATATATTTTATCACACTTTTTACAAGGAATTTTATAGATGCATCCAGAAACATTTTTAAGAGAATTTTTATTACTAAACTCTTAACATTAAAATTACTGAAAAGGCTTTAAAATTCTAGGAATTTGTAAAAATCTTTCATCATACGGTAATTTGAGAATATAATGCTTGCTGAATTCGAGTTTGTTATTAGTTAGATCAAATGTTTTCCTGACTCTTTTCCATGCTACATCTACAAAGGTCCCTGGGTATTTAAGTTTCAAAGCAATATCATATATAGTTTTGATCTCGGCATCAATGAACTGCGGGCTACAAACACGTAAAGCCCTTAAGAACATTCCAGAAAAGACAGAGAATTCAACATTTTGATGATGATTGGAATAATAATGAACAAAAGAGGCAATGTTAGCTGATTTTCGAAAGACTGAAAAGGTGAAATTTCTGTCATGTCTATGGACAGTTACATCAAGACAATTTCTTTCTTCCTCTATGGTAAATTTTATAGAAGGGACTAAATTATTTAGCTTAGCCATAAATTCCTGGAGATTTTCGTGAACTGGCCAGATACAGAAAATATCATCCACATACCTAAACCTAATAATTTTTCGGGCAAAATTCTTGATAAGAATTTTGTCTAAAAAAATTCCATGTAAATATTGCTAAAGACAGGAGATAAGGGATTACCCATAACCATGCCGAACTTCTGTACAAAAAATTCCCCATTAGAACAAAATTTACTATCTTTGATACATAACCTTATAAGATTAGTGAGGTTTGCTACAGTTAAAGGAATATCATAACTTTCTAATTCTTCCTCTAAAAGTTCAAGTAAATCATCAATGGCACCAAAGGGGGTGACAGAGAGAGAGAGAGAGAGAGAGAGAGAGAGAGAGAGAGAGAGTGGTAGAGAGGAGAAGAAAGAGGAAAAAAAAGCGAAGGTTGAGAGAGAGAGAGAGAGAGAGAGAGAGAGAGAGAGAGAGAGAGAGAGAGAGAGAGAGAGAAAGTAGAGGGGGTGTTAGGGAGAAGAAAGAGAGAGAGAGAGAGAGAGAGAGAGAGAGAGAGAGAGAGGAGGGGGGGTGTTAGGGAGGAGAAAGAGGGAAAAAGTGAGGGAGAGAGAGAGACAGACAGACCATACCTTACATCTTACAGTTCGTTTGGTTTGCCCCAGGTCCCTCAGTGTGAGGCACCTCTGATGTCTACCAGAGAATTGCTAATGCATCTTCCGGTATATTTTGCACCTTCCAATCTTGGATGGTCTGGGATGCAGCTCCTATATTTGTCGAGCTTATTCTTAAACACATCTATGCTCACTACTGATATGTTCCTCAGATGAGCTGGTAACGCATTGAATAGACACTGCATTATCGATGCTGGTGCGTGGTGGATTAATGTCCTGTGTGCTTTCCTTAGTTTTCTTGGTATAGTTTTGGGCACTATTAATCTACCTCTGCTTGCTCTTTCTGATATTTTTAGCTCCATGATGTTTTCGGTAATTCCTTCTGTCTGTTTCCATGCCTATGTTATCATGTAGCATGCTCTTCTCCTTTCGAGACTATATAATTTTAAGAATTGTAGTCTTTCCCAGTAGTCAAGGTCCTTAACTTATTCTATTCTAGCTGTAAAGGACCTTTGTACACTCTCTATTTGTGCAATATCCTTTTGGTAGTGTGGGTACCATATTATATTGCAATATTCAAGTGGACTACCTACATACATTTTATAAAGCATAATCATGTGTTCGGCTTTTCTTGCTTTGAAGTGCCAGAACAACATTCCCATTTTTGCTTTGCATTTTGCCAATAGTATTGCTACTTGATCATTGCAAAACATATTCCTATTCAACATCACACCAAGGACTTTAATTGCTTCCTTATTTGTGATTGTCTCGTTATTAAGTCCCCTATATGCATATAGCATTCCTTCTTTATCACCATAATTTATTGATTCAAATTCATCAGAGTTAAATACCATCCTATTTACCTCTGCCCATTCATATATTTTGTTTAGGTCTCTTTGTAGCGAGCTTCTATCTTCATCACAGGTAATTTTTCTACTTATTCTTGTGTCATCGGTGAAACTTCTCACTACCGAGTCCTTAACATTACTGTCTATGTCTGCAATCATAATAACAAACAGCAATGCAGCTAACACCGTACCTTGTGGTACACCGGATATTACCTTAGCTTCATCCAATTTCTCGTTGTTTGGAATTACTATCTGTTTTCTGTTTTGCAAAAATTCTTCTACCCATATTCCTACTTTGTCCACAATATTATGTTTTCTAATTTTTTTTGCTAATATATTATGGTCAACCTGGTCAAAAGATTTTGCAAAGTCTAGGTAAACCACATCTGTATCTTTTTCGTTTATCATATCTTTATATATGTTTTCATGGTGGACTAACAGTTGGGTTTGTTTACTTTTTCTGGGTACAAAACCATGTTGTCCTATATCAAACTATTTTTCATTAAATGTTTCATTATATTTTTCTTCATTACCCTTTCATACACTTAAGTAATATGTGATGTTAGACTTACAGGCCTATAATTACTTGCCTCTAGTCTTGATCCACTTTTGAAAACAGGGGTAATATATGGTAATTTATGTTCATTATAAATCTTGCCTGTATCTACACTTTGTCTTAATAATATTGCGAGCGGCTTTGGGATAGAGTGAACTACTTTCTTTAACAAAATGGCAGGGATGCCGTCTGGTCCAGCTGCTGATCCATTTTTTATTTCATTTATAGCCTGCACAATATCAGCTTCATTAATATCTATGTCCAATAAATATTCACTATTTTCATCTCTTATTTCTGTATCATTATCTTCATTATCAATTCTAGGTGTAAATTCTCTCTTATATCTTTCTGCTAATATGTTGCATATTTCCTTTTTCTTTATTCATTAATCGCCCTTCAGTTCTTAGAGGGCCTATTTTTACTCTTCTTTTATTCGTCTTTTTCGCATATGAGTAAAATATTTTGGGGTTTTGCTTGATATTTTGTAGGGTCTTTTCTTCTAAGTCCCATTTTTCATTTTCTTTTGATTGTATAACATTTGTTCTGCATTTTCTATCTTACTTTTTAGTTCCATCACTTTCCATGCATTCTTTTATTTTACAACACCTTTTTCCCACGTTCTGATTTTCTGGAACAAGATCCTTCTGTCTCTCAGTATGCATGACTGATGTTTACTTTTCTCCTTCAGTATATATTTATCCACTTTTTTCTCTAATATTTTATATAATATATCCGTATTTACCTGTATATTATCACTTACTAATATGTTTTCCCAGTCCTTGTTTAATTCTTCATTTATTTCTGACCATTTTTTATTGTTACTATAGAAATTGTATTTTCCATATCCTTCCCACTTTTTTGTCCCTTGCTTATCTCTGTTTTCACTTGCTTTGGAACGGACTGTTAATTCTATGACATTATAGTCTGAAATACTATTATACACTATTATTTCTTTAACATAGTTCACCTCGTTCACAAATACTAGGTCTAAAATATTATCCTTTCTTGTTGGCAGGTGATTTATTTGCTGAATGTTATGTTCTGGTAGCATATCTAATAGCTTTTTGAATTGCCTTTTATCTTCTGTGCTACTATTACTCTCTTTTTTTATATGTATAAATACAACCACAATCTACTATTCGTTCTTTCCAATCTACGAAAGGAAAGTTAGTCTCTGGATAGGAGTCTAGTCCAGTCTTTGTGATTTCTATTATTATGTCAAACTCTTTAGTATTAGGGGGTCTGTATATTACGATGTTCACTAATTTTTCATATTCAAATTCTACCGCTATTAATTCACATTCTATGCTACTATATTTCTCACAGATTTTTCCTTGATTAACTTCTCTCCCACATATTGCAGTTCCCCTTGAGTCCTATTTTTTCTATCTGATCTATAAGTGTGGAAACCCTTTATCTGATCATCATTAACAGTCTCTTGGGAATACCAGGTTTCACTTATATTCATTATATCTGTTTTTT
>NC_089771.1:11936110-11976110 GCF_040412425.1 Macrobrachium rosenbergii
ATAGCATGGTTCAGAGATTACGTCACCCAAGTAGTCATATGACTTTGTTACCGTGTGACTGTATTATGCGCTGGGGATATCACGGGATCTCTTTTGTTTTGATTCGAACAATAAGTCACTTCAACAGACGAGATAAGAGAAGGACGCTTGTTCAAGCAAGCAATTTCTTGTTAAAGTCACGAGCTGAATGATCCCATAGTCTTAAGTGCTTCTGAACATGTATCATTCTGTCTTGGTCAAAGCAGTATTGTACAGTATTTTCTTGTTGGGAAAAAGGAAGTACGGTACAAGAGCACGTGGAAGTTACGTCATTCAAACTTTGACCACCTATCGTTCGCCTTTGATTCTTGTAAAGGAACGTTTTTGGCAGCAAAGATTGCGTCATTTAGTGAATATGCGGGTTTTGCTTTTGACCAAAAAAAAGTAAATTTGTCACTGATTCTGGAGACCTATTGTGCTGGTTCTCTCTCTCTCTCTCTCTCTCTCTCTCTCTCTCTCTCTCTCTCTCTCAAAAAGTGAAATTAACGTAAAATATTTTATTGTCATCATTGATACTAATCTTAGCTTCTGAGATCTGATAACCATAGTAATTACTGTTTACCCAGTAACGGCCCCTTGACAGAAATTATGAAAGAGTGTGTAACTAACCGCAGTTTACAGGCATCGTGATATTTTTTTACATTTTATATAATGGTATAATAACAGCTTGTGATATATATAAATATATATATATATATGTGTGTGTGTGTGTATGTATGTATGTATGTATATATATACATATATAATAAAAAAGATAAGCCTATGAAATTAAGATAAGATAGGGCACCCGATCGAGGCTACGGCCTACCCCAACGCCAAATCAAAGTCCTTCAAAAAGAAGGCATCGTGCTTACCCCATATAAAAATGGGAAAAGGCACGTTAAAACGAAGAAGGAGAAGTAAGGTGGTTAAACACAAAAATGCAAGAACATCTATACAAATAAAATTATGGCAATAAAAAATTTTTACCACCCAAGAAAGTGCCACTGCTCCACCCAGCTTGAAAGTCCTTCTCTCTCTCTCTCTCTCTCTCTCTCTCTCTCTCTCTCTCTCTCTCTCTCGTCGAAACTTCACTCGAACTCCAAAGATGAAAGCAATTGGTGAATTGAACCTCCAAGAAGTGCTGGGGTAGAATGTGACAACATCAAAAAGAACTGACGTTTCTGAGCTGTAAAATCGAGTGATGCAAGAAAGTTATGTCGACATAAATGTCTAATTAGGTTTAGCTCTCTCTCTCTCTCTCTCTCTCTCTCTCTCTCTCTCTCTCTCTCTCTCTCTCTCTCTCTCTCTTATAATCTGAGGGACCAGTAGTCGACTGTTGAGCATAAAATCCGGTATATTTCTGTTGACCTGAGCAGATAATTAGGTACCTTTGTTCTGTTTTCTACCAAGGTGTGGAATCTCTTATGCAAATTGGGATTTTTTACAGTTCTGCAATCCTAAATGGATTGACAATTGGGATTTTGAGCAGTTCTCCAATGCCTAATGTACTGAGAAAATATTCTGTCTAATTTAGAGAAACATACCTTGCCTGGCAACATATTCCTCATTAAAGATATATGCCCTTAACATTTCTTGTCCATATATTTTGAATGGTTTGTTTTTGTTCTTTAACTTTATAATATACTTTGAATATTATTATTCTTCTCATTCTGTGTGTGGAGATTTAATATTATTTTTTTTGACAACGAATTATTTATATGAAACCGAAATCTAAATCTAAATAACCAACAACTTCAGAGATTCATTTCAACGAAATTTCCTGTTGTTAAGATTCTTTTCCTTAGTTTTTTAAGAGCAAACAATTTTGTGCTCACGTTATGTACGGCATTTAAATTTCATGTCCCCTTTCATACACATTCATCACAGCAAGCTGGAATTAATATTTGCCAAGTATCATTAATGATATATCTTTTTATTACTTCTTACTTTTAAGTTCACGACATGTTCCTGATGACAGTTACTGTTTTTGATTCTGTATCTCTCTTCAGTATTTACTGAGACACGTCGTAGGCCACACGACTTCCGGAGACGTGTGACGTCAGAGGTGTCTATTTATTTATACTATTTTGTTTCATTTTTTCTTTAGTGCCACACTGATCCCAGAATTTGGCACCAGTGAATGGGCCTTGGACCAAATTCTTTCCACCAGATATTGGAAACTTCTGCATTGAATATTAGGGTCTTAATTTCGTGAACTCTTTAATTATAGAATCAAGATTTTTCAGAGCATATGCTATTAAATGTGATTCTACATACATAGAAGGGCATGAAATGCTTCATTTGTTGCAAGTTTATAATTTAATCACAAAGCAAATGATAGTAGAATTATATCATTGCTGATGACTTCTTAAACGTTTTATTAATACATTGCAGTTAGGTGTGAATTATCACAGTTTAATTCTGAAAGATATTGAGTGATTGTCTCATCATGAATACCTATGTCTTCTGGGATTATGTCTTAAATATAGACTCCTTAGCTTAATCTTAATACCCATTTTATTACTTACCATACAAGAGTGTGCAGCGCAACCAAAGAAATAATAATAATAATAATAATAATAATAATAATAATAATAATAATAATAATAATAATAATAATAATAATAATAATAATAATAATAATCTGTGTGGAGAATTACCTCATGAAATATATTCTTCTGTCATAATTAATTAGTCTTAAGTGACATGTAACTAAACCATTATATACTTTACTTTTACTCTTCTTATTCTATGAAAATCAGCTTAACCTTTCTTTTTTTTAATAATGTTCATGGTCTCTGCAACTATATTGTCATAAAACTCTTGCTATTTACTGTTTCTTAGAAATGCTGTATACACATCACAGTTTATTTTCAGTATTACCCAAGCGTTTTCTTCAACTATGAGATAAATATATGCACATCACAGTTTATTTTCAGTATTACCCAAGCGTTTTCTTCAACTATGAGATAAACCTTTAAAAGATATTTAGCAAAATCATGGCTTTTGTAAATAATTTTTTTCCAAAGTTTTGAGTTATTCTTCGACATTATACCACTTGAGAGCGAAGCTTGTTAAAAGCAAAAGTTAACTTTGATAGATATTAGAATTTGCTAAGTTTTTAAGAATGAGCGACAATTACGAAAGCATGGCAGTTAAGTTTATTTTCAGTCGTTGTAAATATTGTATAAATGGTACAGAGAATGAATAATTAATAAAAGCACTTAATGTTTTATTTGTTAACTCTGGCATTTATTGATGATATGCGCTGTTTATAGAACTACAAAAATAAATCTGTCTGTACCCTCTCCTCCATTAATATCTAGCAAAACTTGTAAATTTTGTTGCGAAATTAACAAAAAGAGATGAATATTAGGAACAATTATTCAACAATGAAAATCTGTTGAAAATCAATGAGCGAAGAAAACAAAAACGAAAGATTTAATAGTATGAAATAAATAAAATTTTGATGGTACGTTTGAAGGATTTGTTATTTAAAGCCTCTCAAGGTCTATTAAAATGCAATACGCTACTTAAATAGGAAACTGAAGTACATATAGTTTATTTCAATATATGGCTAAAATTTTATAAAACTAAAAAATCTATGAAAAATTAAGAACTAAATATTAGATGAATAAGCAACAGGGCCTAAAACAAAAATAATATTGATAAAACTTTAAATCTGGAAGATCTTGAAGGGAGTTTGACAACTTCAGCTCACCTGGAAAGTGTCCTTTCGTTCAGCTGACTTCTGGATCATCAGAACCGATATCTCACGTCAGGTAGCGATTCAGATCATTGGACCTTCAGGCAGTGGGCCGTTACCTCTGTTGACATGAAGAAAACTGTTGAGAAAAGTGCTTCGAAGACCTCTCTCTCTCTCTCTCTCTCTCTCTCTCACTTGGCTCTGACTTCGAAAGTGGGAGCAATTCGTGAACTGAACTCTGGGGAACTGTATCAGAGGAGACTACAGACAACATCAAAAGAACAATTCTCTCTCTCTCTCTCTCTCTCTCTCTCTCTCTCTCTCTCTTGATAGTAATATGGATACCAGTCTTTTTTATTGATTCTAATTAGGATGAAAACCCAGCACTCCGATAGAGACAACACACTCCAATTTATTAATCTACAGAAGGGCCTTGTACCATCAATATAGGAAAGATGATGCCACCTGCTACAGAATAATCAAGGTAGAACATGACACCTGCTTCTCCCAAAGGATAAAATGGCTTTTATTAAGCCATTCAAGAGCAGAAAAATGGCCATCTTGCTCCAGAAAGAAACCCAGTGCAATCCTATAGCTACCCTTAAATATCATGAAGTTCATATACCAGTGTAAATGCCTAGCTGAGGGATGCCCTCAGATTTAAATATTTGGGTATCAATACCCATCTTAAAATGGCTGTCATGCAGCTGAAAAAATTCTTATAGTCAATAACTATTCACAAGAATAGTAGAACTCGACCACCAGGTAAGTTTTACTGCCATCAATATCTTATACAAGTACCAACTCTTAAAATAAGTAAGCAAAAAAGTGGTCAAAATCTTTCCTACCAGTCTTTGGAAAAACAAAGATCAAGTAAGGTCAATTCAAACCAGTCATACTAGGCACCCAGGTAGAGCCTCGATGGCCAAGTCGGTTAGAGCAGCAGCCTCGGACTTCTTAGAGGTCTGTGGCACGGGTTCAAATCCGCAGCCAACCGGTCAGAGAGGCGGACACTTTGCTATCCGTGTAGACACCCCAGGATTATGTATGTAATCCATGGATAGGTTTGCTTAAAAGCAAATGGGTGTTACAGACTAATGCACACACAAACAAAGTCACTCAAACATCTTCTAAAAACATAACAGACACCTTACACGTCTCGACTGTCGACCTAACCATGCAACGTCTCCTCGCTGCTGGGAGAAAAGGCGCTGGTGACTGGTACAATACATGTACATATGCTACCAGGGTCTAAGCGATGACAGGAAAGGCAGCCGATCGAGACTACAAAGTCTACCCAAAAGCCAAATCAAAGTCCTTCAAAAGAAGGCATCGTGCTTACCCCATATAAAAGGGAAAAGAGCACGTCAAAAGAAGAAGAAGAAGATACTAGGCACCCAAGCCAAGAAAACAGCGGAATATTAGTATCACTGACCAATAGGGTGCAGAGACTGTTCAAACGACGTTAATTGTTTCCAAACTCGTAATTCGGAACATGCAAGAGCATCGCCCAGTCGCCCATACATCGAATACAAATACCCTAAATTCTTCTTCTTCTTCTTCTTCTTATTATTATTATTATTATTATTATTATTATTATTATTATTATTATTATTATTATTATTATTATTATTATTATTATTATTATAAAAGACAAGGAAGTACCGATAATTGTATTGGATAAAGATGGTAAGTAAAGGTGTAAATATTAGAAATAGACAGTAAACCGACGGTAACTTTTTTCATTCCCTTTGGAATGTCATCAGGATATATCTTTATGAAATAATTATAAAGCTAACATGTTTTATTAAATCAGATGTATTCGGTTTAATAAAAAGTGAGATTTTTACCTCAAATATTTCAAGATTATTTAGTTTAGTGTGCACTATTTTTCAGGACCGCATACAACTAACTTTGTGAAGCTTGCCTGTTACCTTTTCACTAATTTAATTTAAGGAATAATTTCATGTATAGAATGACATGCTTTTATTCACACGTTAATCACATCACATAATCATCATTTTTGCCGGGGTCGAAACATTTAGGAACAAAATCTTTTTAAACATTACAGAAGTCTTTGAAACAAACAAACAGTGATGGCTGTAGCGAATGCAGAGTACAAGGAACTAACAATGGTGACCCTGGCCTCTGGTTACCTGGGGTCGTGTTACACAAATCACTAAATGCTGAAGAGGACATTGGGAGAGTTGTTGACAGTGTGAACATGAAAAGGTTTAAAAAAAAAAAAAAACTTATCAAAGGCGACAGAATCTGCGCTTGTAAAGGTCACCAAACACTCTCAGTGCAAAAAGAATTTAGGGAAGGGATGGGGTTTTTTCCAGTTTTGTTTTTTCATTTATTATTTTTTCCTGTCATGCTGTATCTTGTTTGCTCAACTGCTGTTACGAATTCCTTGTCTCATACAGGCATTGGTTATAAACATATTGCCTTTCATATCTAACTGTCACATAATGATACTTTTGTAATAATGTCAAATGATACAAAACTGTTGGTTTTACATGATGCTGTAAGTAAATTAATCAATTCCAAGGGAAATTACACAGTTATTCTGTTGGTCCTAGTTCTTGGCAGATGAAAGACATGTATTATGAAATGAGGGAATGGTATTGAAAGGCTATTTTCATTTTCAAAAAGAGTTACCATGACTATGATAATCACACAAACACCACTGAAGAAAATATGAAAGAAATCATCATTAAAATGCAAAAATCCTGTGTAGAACCTCAGGTAATTTTCACCACATGAAGAAGTGTCCAAAATATATTTCTGTGCTTTTGTATGCCAGACTTATTTCATTCAAAAATTAAACAGCTGCTGTATTCCTTAAGAACGTCGATTCTCTCTTGCTCTTCCTGAGAAAAACTTTGTTGATGCCACCAGCTGTTCCCTGTGTTTCAATGTCTCCTTTTTCCATTGTTTCCCACAAAACGCTTCTGGACTCTGGGAATTCTTAACACGTTGCTTTCAGCTGTTTGTTATTTTATTTATTTTTTTTCAATATCTCCCTGTTTTTATATATATATATATATATATATATATATATATATATATATATATATATATATATATATATATATATATATATATATATATATATATATATATATATATATATATATATATATATATATATATATATATATATATATATATATATATATATATATATATATATATATATATATATATATATATATATATATATATATATATATATATATATATATATATATATATATATATATATATATATATATATATATATATATATATATATATATATATATATATATATATATTTATATATATATCTATATATATATATATATATATATATATATATATATATAAGAAGTTAAACTGAATTTTGAACGTAATTTTGCCTTAGGGGCCAACACCTTGATCTCAGAACATAAGCAATAAATGTAATTAATAGTATGACTTACCTTGAAATTACATCTATTCAAAGAAAATGGGAAGATCTCTTTTCAAACTTGTCAGTTAGATTAGATTAATTTATTTACAGATTTGCAACTAGAAATTAATATGGACAGGCTGGCCATTCAGCAATCAAGGCACACCAGAAAAAGGTGTAACTACAGTTAGCAAATAAAAATCTGAGAAGGCTACAGCCGAACAAGGAGTTTGACACGAGGCTCATAAAATACTTAAGACTGGCTAATCAAATTATTTCACATTAATTAGCACAACGTTGGAGCTTGAGGGACCTAACACGTGGCCCTTATAGACTGTCGATTGCAGAAGTGTCTTGCCCGTGGCAAGCTGGAATTGAGTCTTCTAAAGCAATTGCTTTACAAGGGCAGGGCCAGAATGCAAAGAGCCAGATAACAGGCTTCTTATTGTATCTGTGCATGGAGCTCGCTTGCAGAAGATGGATTCAGGCCTCTCTTTAGAAGTTCGGAAACGTGGCCAGTGGGGGAAGGACAGAAAGCACCAGGCTTAGTACTGTTAAGAGTGAAATGACCTTTCGGTTCTGTGTTGGGGCACGGAGTGAGGACGAGTCAGGTCTTGGTGTCGTCCCCTGAATTCTTGCAGTGAGCATAGGACAGCGGTACATCTGAAAGCAAATAACAGTCAGCCGAAAGGTCATAAGGAAATAGGTCTTATAGTTAAGGCTAACTAAGGGTCAGCCTAGAGGCCCATTTACTATCATCACCTGTCCTTGTGCCCTAATGGCTTTCTGTCCCCCCAGAATAGTACTCCCAAACCTCGTACGATATTGGGATTAGGACAAATACATTCTGTCCGGGCTGGTGGGGGTCTCTTCCAGCCGCCATTAAATTTGACTTCCCTGCTAATCTGAATGGGTGGTGTGTGTATATATATATATATATATATATATATATATATATATATATATATATATATATATATATATATATATATATATATATATATGTGTGTGTGTGTGTGTGTGTGTGTGTGTGTGTGTGTGGTATAGATATATATTATATGTATATATAAATGTGTGCATATATATACATACATACATATATATATATATATATATATATATATATATATATATATATATATATATATATATATATATCTATATCTATATATAATGTATATAAATATACATATAATAAAATTGGCGTTGATGTTGTCGTATACCTGAAGTTACAACTTCCACTGTACGTGGTACCCTGAGATTAGGATATCAGATACAAAATCAACTAATTCTCATGGAAAATATCAGTCGTGCAGAAAATATATGTATCACTGGTGGCCTTATAAATACAAACAAACATGTTTATCGCATATAAATATGTTTGTGTGTATATATATCGTGAGATATATATACATGAAATAAATGCAAAATAACAGTGAAATTAAAAAGAATAAAAGTAATAAAAAAGTTAACAATAAATATTTTATGAATGAAACTGCAGAAGCCTTCCCACTCTCGCTGTTTACGTGACGACGTAGTTGCCAAATGCCATTCATGTAAAAAATAAAAGATTTATATTTCAACAAATATTCATTATCGTGGCGCCTGTTCTTGCATGTTGGTGGCAATTAGAAATATAAAATCACTGGAAGTGTAATGATATATGCTCTCGGCCTCCATACGTAGTATTCTCTGTATTTTTGTATCAGAGAAAGTAGCAGACTTGTATTTTTCATCACTTATTACGGACGCTACCTTCCTCCACTGTAGCCATCTACATCTGGGTGAACTCTATAATCTTGCGAAAGTGTTGAATTTATACTGCTAATTGTTGTTCATCTCTCACATTAATCATTTGAAGCCGTATATTTATCTTTTAACAAATGAGAGTTTGCTGCATAAAGCTGTATAAAAAATTAAGATGGTTTTTTCTTGATTACTCTAGACTTCTTGGATATGGACACACTACTCCATTGAAAACAATAACTGGCAACTCTTCGATTAGGAAAAATCGTGAATAATTAGATTTTAAGAGTATTTCTTTGTTTCAAATCTTTGTGACAATAAACATCTTCCAAAAGACGAGATTTGTCCAAATAAATGACGGGATTAAATTATAGTATTAGTGAAATACGGCAATGACTGGTGACGTAGCAAGAGACGTTAAGTGACGTCATAGACAGTCAATCACAGGACAGCAAGTTTCCCGCCAAAAAGAGGGAACTTATGGGGTTCCTCCAGTTCCTGCATTGCTGTTTTTTTTTTTTTTCAAAGCACGGAATTTTGGGGGAATTTTATATATATATATATATATATATATATATATATATATATATATATATATATATATATATATATATATATATATATATATATATATATATATATATATATATATATATGTATACATATATTTTTTTACTTTCTCATGATATATATGATTAATATAAATGGTTTTAAACAAGAACATTTCGTAAATAAATATTTGATTAATAAATATTGAAAGAAAACTGGATCATGGCACTTTTTCGGTTAGCATAAGGTATGTATGCTTGAGAGAGAGAGAGAGAGAGAGAGAGAGAGAGAGAGAGAGAGAGAGAGAGAGAGAGAGAGAGAGAGAGAAATTATATTGTTTATATTATTAAACTGATAGTGGATGCGGTGTTCTTTGAATTATTTCCTTATCAAATGAACTTCTTCATTTTATGTACATGATTTTTGAATCCACATTTTCTTCCAATCAGTCCCCTTAAAATTTTAAATCCTTCTCAAATGATCCATTTCCTTCATTATCACTTTTTTCTGACACCTTCATTAAACATATTATTGTTATTACTCTTTAAAAGACACTGGCCAACTATTTTAAGCATCATTAACATATATAAAAAGATAATTATAATTTCCTGTAAACTTGGGGCTCTCCTTAAACGTATATGTGATTAAATGGTCAAGCGGATGTATTTCTGCGTTCAAAGATTATAGTTGTTAATACTATCCATAATCTAACTGTTATTAACTAGGCAGACAAGATTCTCTACAATAGAAGGTGCACTCTTGAAAAGAAATATATGTGTATATGTATATATATATATATATATATATATATATATATATATATATATATATATATATATATATATATATATATATATATATATATATATATATATTATCACGAAAAGGTAAAATCTTGATGATTATACAAACAAAGTTACAGCCACGAAGGAAAGAGTGAAACAATGAGATGCTAAGTACATTTGTCTTGTTACCAAGACATGGTCACAGCAGCTAAAGATCTACAGAGGCAAGGTCACATATACAGTATATATGGTGGGTATAGGTCCTGAGGGAATACAAAAAGTTTGGGAGATCACAAAACGGTCAACAGATTAACATTGACGTCTCCCTGTTGGTAATCCTCTATATTTTGTCTTTCACATCCTTCTGGAAGATATGTTTTATTACAGAGCCAAAAGAAAATAATCCTGGGTTTAAATTAAGGTTGTTCCCAGGTCAACTGAATCATAACAGATTCCAACAAGTTCCTGGAAATTGTTTCATTACTTCGTAATTTTACAAAGCTTTGTGTCCAATTTATTCTGTGGGACTTTCACTTTGATGATAAAATAGAGCATTATAAGTCTGACCTGTTCTTACTGAATATTTGTTTTATTTTAATCTGGTATCTAATTCTTTACTGGTCTGACCTAAGTAAAATAAATCACAATCGATACAAGGAACTTTATATACCATATTGCTATCTTTTCGGTGGCTATTTTTTATAAGCCTTTTTATAGTATTATATGTAAAGGATGCATTTGTATTAAACAGTTTTTAAGAAGATTTTACAGCTTCAAATCCAATAAAATTTTGTAAACAAAGGGTGTTTGAGGACACTTCTTTTTTGTCTTCCGATTTTTCCTAAAAGTTCTTTATAGCTTTATTGTAACAAATATCCATAATGTGGGTTGGATAGCATAGATCTCTTCCTATTTTTCTGATTTTTTAAAATTCTTGATCTAAAAGCTCAGGGCTGACTATTCATAAGGCTCGAAGAAAAATTGATGAAAAACTGAAATTATGATATTTATATGTTGCCTTGAATAATAGTGTACATATGCCAAATTATTTGTCTTTTTCCTATAGATACTATATTTACAATTAAAAGGTTCCTGTTTAATACAAATGTCCAAAAAAGGTAAATATTCATTTTTCTCTAACTCGAGTGTAAATTTAATAGAAAGGGCTTGATCATTTAGTTGAGCCAATATGTTATTTACATCCAAATCTTTGGGTATGACGGCTAAAATATCATCGACATAATGGTACCATGTTACAGGAAAATGGGAAATCTTGGGGATGTAAAGGCGTTCATAAAATTCCATTTATCAATTTGAAAGAGCAGGTGAAATTGAGTTTCCCATTGCCATACTAAATGTTTGTTGAAAAAATTCCCCGTTGAAAACAAATTTACAATCGCATATGCATAATCTTATCAATTCTATGACTTGGCTAATCCAATGACAAATCAAGTTTATGCAATTCATCTTTAAGGATTCCAATACCGAGTCAATGGGCACTTTGGAGAATAAGGAACATACATCGAGACTTATTAACCGTGAATCTGGATTGGTTGTAATACCATTGATTTTGTCAGTCAATTCTAAAGAATTAATAAGATGGGTACCAGGAATAGTTCCTAGCAATGGTGACAATAATTTTGTTAAATATTTTGAAAGTTTATAAGTTACGGATCCAACAGAAATAATTATTACTCTCATAGGGTTATTTTCTTTATGTGTTTTTACTAGCCCATATAGACACGGCAAGGAAGGTGAATTCGTTAAAAACTGATTTATGAGACCTTTGTTGTTTTTTTAGGATTCTCTTCAATTTACTATTGAAAGATTTTATTACTTCTTCTAAGGTGTTCTTGTTTAGTTTTAGGTAGGTATTATTGTCACTTACCAATTCTTCCAGTTTTTATATATACAATTCTTTATCCATAACTACTACGGTGTTGGAGTTATTAGCCTTAGTTATATGTATGGTTTTATCCTTTTTCAACTCAGCCAAGGTGTTTCTATAACGATGTTAATTTGTTGACAGTTTTGTGATCTCCCAACCTTTTTGGGACTTATACCCACCATATATATACTGTATACGCCCTTGTCTCTGTATACCTTTAGTTGCAGTGACCACGTTCTGGTGATAAGACAAAAGTGCTTAGCATCTCATTGTTTTCACCCTTTCCTTCGTGGCTGTAATTTTGTTCATATATATATTATATATATATATATATATATATATATATATATATATATATATATATATATATATATATATATATATATATATATATATATATATATATATATATATATATATATATATATATATATATATACATATATATATATACATATATATGTATATATTGTCATAAACTGGTCGCCTTGGTTGGGGAGAGAATTGAACAAATTTAAAACTTATGACTGCAAAGGAACCAGGTGCGCCCAGATTATGAACAAAGGAAAAGTTATTTGAAACTTACCTTAGATTTTCCCTGGAATTACTATTAAAGGAGGAAGGTCGCCATTTGGAATTAGAATTCTTTTACAATTTAAAGGGGTTTATTTACAGAGATTTAGCAATAAACAAGGAGACAAACAATTCAAAATGGTACCCAATGGGTAGGCTCATTAAATATATACAGAGAGCAATAATGCGGTGATTGGCAACAAGCAAGCTAATTAATAAGGGGCCAATGTACAATACAATTATCCCCATTATAGTAATAATACCCTGGGTTAGGCCAAAATTACATTAGGGGATCTTCGTTAATTGCTGCAAAGAATTGAACTCCAGGATGGGGAACAATAATTCATATAAATTTTGGCGGGGCCACAACGGACGTCAGAGATCAGGCTGCGACCAGGAATATTTTCAGGATTTGAAAGGCAGTCAGAATTATCGGGCACAGAGTGCAACGGATTGGGTGGTCTCTCCTGTAAGAGTGGTTCTGGATTAGAAATGGCGGCACACACTGAAGGAAATGGAATCCTCCTATACAATGTTACACATTGCACATGTTAGATATTAACCACTACATAGCCCAGCAGATAATCATAAGGAAATCACGTAAGCACAGTGTGGGAATTGTAATTGATTGGGCTTTTAACACAAGAACACGTGCTCGCACTCAGCCAAAGAGAAAATTTAAACGCTTGTATTACTTAGCCTAAATTGCCCTTAAGTTGCACTGGGGAAGGGATAACTGGAGGATTATCACGGGATCTTTACTGAAATTCAAGGCACATTATGGGCGAGATACGGGAGGCCAAAGCAAAACTCTTAACAAGGGAAAATTGCTTTGTGGAGAAAGGAGTTACAGTTTAAAGGAAATGGAAATTTAAGGAGTTTAAGTAAAAAGTGGAAGGGCTGGTTTACTGACTATTTGCAATGTACGAACCTTGTCTGATAATTGCGGCGCCAAACAATCGACTCGGCCATTCGTCGACGGTAGTTTCAACCAGCTTAAGCGCAGAAGATGGGTGATAGCTTCCGCCCAGTACTGAGATGAGAACGCGTCTGTCTTCCAAAGCCAGCGGTGTCTTGTAGGGGCCTCATCTTGGTCCGACATCCCTGCAAACACGTCACGACAACCAGTAAAGAGGGCAGAGGAAAATCATCCTTAAATATTAATTACTTAGAGGTTAAGGTCCTCCCTGGCAGCTAGTCCCACTATGCCTATTAACCTTCCCCATACCTAAATACTCCCACATCGTGTGATGGGGGTGAAAAGGGGGTTGAAAGTGGGAGGCCTACTGTTTCCCAGAATCAGGCAATGGTCGGCACTTCCTACACTGCTATACACTGGTGCTAACAGCTCTGATCTAGTTCAAACTATGCTTGTTTCCGCCCGTCGCCCGCCAATTTTCCCGGCACGACAGTCAAATGAATAGCAAAGTGCATTTCAAAATTAATGATGCACGGGCATCTACATGAGGGAGGAATATATCCTTGACAATATATATATATATATATATATATATATATATATATATATATATATATATATATATATATATATATATATATATATATATATATATATATATCAGGAAATTATTTTGGCTGACATAGATAAAAAGTTGCAAATAGATAAAGGAATAAATATAAATGAAAACAGAAAATATAAAGCTCGTGTTTCATCCCTACATGACGGGGGTGTTTTTGTCTACTATATCTGATGACGTCATCAGTCAAAATTATGAATGGGGCAGCAGGACCTACTCACACTCGCTGTTTAGGTTAGGTATATATATATATATATATATATATATATATATATATATATATATATATATATATATATATATATATATATATATATATATATATATATATATATATGGTTGCCAGGTGTCACCATGTAGAAATCACATTTACATTTTGATTTACAATTGCAAATCTTTTTAATATATATTAAGACTTCATGACAGTAAAGCTACACATAAAGAAGACGTGCGTGGATATAAACCACAGTTAACAATTCTAGAACAAGTTACGTTTAGCAGTTCTTTCATGGCTTAAGCAGAGGAGTTGTAAGTGATGTCATTATTGACAAGGAAGACTTGGCTGTCGAGATTTCCTCAGGTTTGAATTTCCCGTAAATTTGTTGATATTTCTTGGGATACATTCGTCTTTACAAAAGAGATAACCGATATTTATTAATAGTGAGGTCAAATCGTCATAACAATAAATCGACAAACCGTGAACGAAATTATTTCATGACTGAGAAGAAATTCTCATAAATAAATGGTGGAAGAGAAGGAAAATAAACAGTCACAGTGACGATGGAGGCTTTCACCTTTTGACTCAGGGACCGTGTTGTACGAATTATTGAACAGAGAAGTGGGAATTGAGAGAGAGAGAGAGAGAGAGAGAGAGAGAGAGAGAGAGAGAGAGAGAGAGAGAGAGAGAGAGCACTTGAGTGCGTGAACACGAAAAAGCTCTCTGGGATGGCGTTGGAATTAGAGATTTTAAAGGTTACTGGACACTGCATTTTCAGAGAGATTTTCCTTAGAAGAATACCTTATGGGATCGAAATATGATGGGACATTTTAAAGGAATTACTGCATTTTAAATAAAATCCATTTATACTTTATCTGGGATGTTATTGCCATGGAGTTAGTGATTTTAAAGTTTACTGGACACCGAACTTCCAAAGAGACAATAATTAAAATTATACCTCACGGGCTAGAAATATGCAGAGTCACTTTTAAAGAAATTTCTTCAACATTTTAAGTGAAAACTAGTTACATTTTATCTAGGGTATTAGCATTAATGACATATAAACAAATATGCCATATTTTATAGAGTTAACAGACAGAATAAATTAAATGAAATCACCAAAATAACGCCAAAAAAATAGGGTTTATGAAAAAAGTTTAATGTTCATTTGAATTAAATAACATTTTTATTCATTCACTATATTGAAATATACAGATTCCTTGCGTTGTATTGTACGCATGCAGTTTGTTGTACTCATAAATAAACGAATCTCTATTATTTTTGCTCAAGCTAACTTGTGGATATTTAAACAAATAATATCCAACTCTTTCTTATCTGAGATTCTTTACTTCACATCCAATCGGAGTAGAGATGCTCCGATACCAAAATTTTGGCCGATACCGATACCAATACTCATTGAAAAGCAGATACCGATACCGATACTTTTCAGTAAGCTCCTTCTGGATATTTCCATTACCTTTGTTTATCAAATTCTGCTCTCTTGCTGTGCAGATTGTTTTCTACAATGTGGTATTGTTACTATATGAATTACAAACATTAGCACAGTTAGTGTTTGGAGGTTTAAAAGTTGTCTTCCCTATCTAATAGAAAATAACCATTTTGAGGCAGTGAATATGCCTCATTAAGTTCATTGCTAATCGAGTTACTATTAAATTCCATAGTTAGACTTAGCTATTTAGTATATTCTGGTAGCTAAATGATAGTTACATACATTAGTTTATGTTATCTAAGTTGCTGAAGTATTTAGTTAGTAGCAGGAGCATAATGTATAATGCAGTGACTAGGACTATGATCTGTGACACAGTGTGCACTGTAAGAGCTAATTGAATGTGATCTGAAGAGCGGCTCCAAGTCGACTCCAAGGCCAAAGTCACCCAAGGGTTAGTTGTTAGACTGAGGAGAGACATGTACCGGACAGGTCTGCTAACCAGTAGAAGTATTGCTTGAAAGCTGACCTGTACTGGACAGGTCTACTAACCAGTAGAAATACTGCAGTAAAGTCACGTTCTTAACAGAATGTTCCTAACAGTAGATCAATTATATGTTTATCAAGTGTTTGAAATAGGTCCTTTTTCATTACGAACATAATATAATGCCTTTCGAATAGGAAAATAAAACAGCTTTGTTGCAAACATCACTAAGTCTTAAGATGGCAAGTGTTGTTTTCCTGTCTATTTCAGCTATATACTGATCTAGCAGTTAGAAATTACTGAAAATACTGTTATGAGAATTTTACTCTAAATATATTATCAAAGATTTACGATTCCTCCCTCCTATTTAGCTGTGATCTAGTTAGCGTAGTGATAAATTTTTGTCTCGGCGTTGTCAGGCGCCAAATTAGCGGGCGACGGAGAAACAAGCATAGTTTGAACTAGATCAGGGCTGTTAGTACCAGTGTATAGCAGTGTAGGGAACACCGCCCCCATCGCCTGATCCTGGGAAACAATAGGCTCCCGCTCTCAACCCCCTTTTCACCCCCATCACGTGATGTGGGAGCATTTAGGTATGGGGAAGGTCAAATAGGCATATTGAGGCAAGAGGCGAGGTAGGGTTTTAATCTGTAAGCACTTAGTCCTAAGAACCTTTTTCCTCTGCTTTTTTTGCTGGTGTATGGCTCCTTGCAGGTACGGTTGGCCCCAAAGTTCAAAATTCAAGTCGCCGTGTTTTGGAAGCAGGCAGATTCTCCTGTGACCTCGTCAAGAACGCACGTGCTGCATCCTTTTACGCCCCGCTGGTTGAACTACCTTCGACTGACAGCTGAGACGATCGTTTGGCACCCTCAGTGGTCATACAAGGTTTGTACATTTCAAGTAGTCAATAGCCGGCCTCCTTTAAACTTTAATTCCTTCCTCCACAAAGCCATCCCCCTTTGTTACGAGTCCTGCCTGCCTCCTATATCTCACTATTAATGTGCCTTGAATTTCAGTAGAGATCCCGTGCTAAGTAGGCCTATCCATTTATCCCTCTCCCCATGCAACTTAAGGGCAAACTTAAGCTAAGCAATACCAGTGTTAAATTTACTCTTTATGTGAGTGCGATCACGTGTTCATTGTTAAAGCCCACGCAGTTACGATTCCCATATTGTGCCTACGTGATTTCATCATAATTATCTGCTGGGCTACGTAGTGGTTAATATTTAACATGTAAAAAGGTAACATTTATAAGGGAATTCAATTTCCTTCAGTGTATGCCGCCGTCTAATGTAGAACCTGTCTTACAGGAGTGACCAACAAATCCGTGTGCTCTGTGCCTGATCATTTTGACTGCCTTTCAAGCCCGAAATATTCCTGGACGCAGTCCGACCCTTGAAATCCGTTGTGGCTTCACCAACAGTTTATATGAAATATTTTCCCCACCCTGGAGTTCAATCTGTTGCAGCATCTAACTGAGAGTATTCAGTGTAAACGGGGCATGACTAAGCCATTTTTATTGTGACTGGATTAATTGTATTGCACATTGGCCCCCTTATTAATCAGCTTGCTTGTTTCCAATCATTGCATTATTGTTCTATGTGTCCAATTAATGAGTCTGCCCATTGGCTACTATGTCATTTTGTTTGTCTCCTTGTTTCATTGCTAAAGTCTCTGTAAATAAACCCCTGTAAATTTGTAAAAGAATTCGAATTCCAAATGGCGACCTTCCTCCTTTAATCCAATAACTTTTCCTTTGTTCATAATCTAAGGTAATTGGTTCGCAGTCACCAGCTTTAAAAGTGTTCAATTCTTCCCCCAACCAAGACCCCCAGTTTATGACAGTGACATCTTGCCAGGACTGGTCATGTTAGCGTTAATCAGCCTCGCTATTAAGCTAGACTAGGAAAAAACCAGGAATATATATAATCAATTAATTTAAATTTACGGTAATCATTTCATTATTCAAAGGGCACAGAAGCGATCGGAGCGGAGAACGTTGGTAAACAGGGAATGTGCATGTTTCTAATATTAAGGAAATAAGAAAAAGTGATATTAATATTTCTTTAAAGAAACGCAACAATTCTCGTATCGTCACAAGCGTTCATAACACAGGAGAATGCATAGGGTTTTTATATTACCGAAAACAGCTGGGTAAGCGCGAAGTGTCCGCCCGCAAAAATTTCCAAAGTGTAGGATAGAGTGTGAGTTGCCATGTAAGAATTGGGCAGTGTGTAGTTAGGGAATTTTGCATGTGTAAGCTAGGACCAGTAGCTAGGAGTTTATTTCGGAATATTTACGGCAAAGAAAATGTACATTTCTTGGTTAGTGATAAATTTTTAGATAATCATTAGCTTACAGGAAACCGTGTAGCGATATCTGGCATTTACACGGCTGGCGAGAAACGTTGTGTTCAAAATGGCGCATGCGTAAATTGTCCCAGTGTTGGAGAAATAAAAACAATTCCAAGCGTAGTCTTTAACCACCCTCCCAGTATATATTAAAGTAACTTAAAGTAAAGACATTGCTGATATTCAAAGTTAAATAATTCATTTCGCATTCAAAACCAGCACTTAGCAAGAAAGTAGAGTTTTTATTTTCCTCCAATTCCACTTTGTGCTCTGTCGCCGACGAAGCAAGAGCGAACGATCAGCTGTTTTCACGCGCGTAGTAGTCCCACGTTCGTTCAAGGAACGAGCCTCCTCCTTGTGTGCTTATCGTAACCCGGGAAACTATGTGAAACAATTTGAAACACCCTTGCGTACCATACAACAGCTTTTTGATGCGCGCGAGACAGTAGCAATTCCATAAATACTTAAAGTAAGCCTTACCGTAACGTAATTCCGCAAAAGACTGTATTTTCTCTTGAGACTAAAAGAAAACTATTTTAACAAATTTCATAACAAACAAGTTCCATTACACAGCGCTCACCAAGAGAGAGAGAGAGAGAGAGAGAGAGAGAGAGATTTTTTTCCTTTTTTCCCTCGCGTATCCGTTCATTTTAACACAGGGCCGACATAATTTACTTACAAGTTTGGGAACCAGCCCACAAATCAGAAAAGGCAGATACAAAGAATTATATTAATACTTAATCCGGGAATTTCAAATTCATTACCCATTAAATTTCTGAGCGCTTGTGTTTAGCGAGTAATCGAGCAGAACAGCTTTTTTCCTTTTCAAGTGATCATTTAGCCTAGATCATTTATCGTACGCTATAAATATATATATATATATATATATATATATATATATATATATATATATATATATATATATATATATATATATATATATATATATATATATATATATATATATATATATATATATATATATATATATATATATATATATATATATATATATATATTATATATATATATATATATATATATATATATATATATATATATATATATATATATATATATATATATATATATATATATATATATACGCGTGGTCAACTGGCATTGGTGCAACTGGGGTGCAGGGAGTGGGGTATCTTACCACACTGTGTGCCTCTCTCGTAGCCTACCTGTCCTCATGTCAGGCAGCGCCCACTAGTTCTCATAACTAGCTACCCACTCGTGTCACATCCAGTTTCCATTTCTCTCAATGCCACTGATCTGCGGCACTGCTAAGCACCCAGTCACTGAAGCACTTATCTTTCTCCTTTCACTTCCTTTCTCTTCCCTTCTGCTGGAGTCTCTCACTTCCCTTACTCCCTACTTACCTTCTGCTCAGGTCGAGTACCTCACCTTCAATGCCAATTCATGCACTGACATTTTGCATTGCTCCACGGAGCACACCGACACCACAGTGCCACCCAACCAAAGCAACCTCTTATAAGCCACTGCACCTACATTGAAGAAACAGAGTGCCATACAACCAGTATTTCCACCCATAAGGACCGCAGCTCCTTCAGGAACACCTCATTAACAGTGCATCCGCCCATAAGGACCATAGAACCTTCAGGAGCACTCCATTTACTAGCGTATCCGCCCATAAGGGCTCAGACTTCCTTCAGGAACGCTTTCCCCTAGTGTGACCTTCACACGGCACACTCATCCACAGTGCCACCTCATTCAAAGGTGCCACTCATTGAAGTACCACTAATCTAAGGACACTTCCTCATCGTCACAACACCTTTTCCCTCCAGGAACACCCAGTTAACTCACTCAGCACCCCTTCCCCATCAGCAACATGTCAACCGAGGAGCACCAATATTTTAGGAATATAGGGACGGAGGACGGTCTTTCCAGCCAGGCCCTTCAAAAGTTTGTAAGGGAACAGATTGCTCTGAAGAGAAAGTATGAAGAAGAACAAAGACAGCAAGAAGAAGAAAGAAAAGAATGGAGAAGGCAGCAAGAAGCCGAGCAGCGGAGAGAAGAAGAAGAAAGAGAGGAAACGGAGAAGGCAGCAAGAAGCCGAGCAGTGGAGAGAAGAAGAAAGAGAAGAGCGGAGAAGACAGCATGAACTAGCCCTCAAAGACAGGGAGCTTGAGTTGGAGAGAGCCAAGAAGGAGAGCGCCGAAGCTTTAGCAGCACAACAAGCCTCTAGCCCACTCCAATTTGATGATATTACTGAAACATTCATCAATCTCAGCCAGCATCCAACATTGATTCGTGATCTTGACATGCAGAGGCTGGAAAGATTTGTTGTCCTCATGTACAACAGATCAAGAGCAGCCAGTGGTGTGGACGAAGCAAGACTAGATCTGTTTGCCCGCAAGCAGAGGCCGTACAACTCAATTCCACCAACACAGGCAGCCCTCAGAGAACATGGAAAGCATGCAGCCTACCAGGCTGGGATCATCTGGAGCCAGGCAACCCACTGTAATCCACACATGAGCAGTCCAGCTGAATGAGGGTGGACACAGAAAGGAGAAGCATGGCAGATACATTGGACAACACTACCACTGATTGCAGCAAGCTGTCAAGAATTGACAAAGTGCTCCTGTAAGAAGGTTTGCAAAGGAAGATGCAAGTGCTCTCAGGCAGAGCTTCGCTGCACATCACTCTGCAGCTGCATATGTGAACAGTAGCAGATCGAGAAACAGCAGCACGGTATGCATAACTTTGAAAATGTACTAGCTGGGACAAAACTTATGTAAAGAAAGACAAACATCTTGGTGGTCTTCTTGAGAAATGTGTCTCAGAGTGCTTTTTAAACAGGAAAATATAGTTCAGCAGGCTTCAAAACATAGGAATCCACACTTAGATCATGCAAATCAGACAACTACAAATATTTCTAAGGAAAACGTCTACTTCGGGTGGTTATTTTGGCGGCCATCTTGAAAATGGCCGCCATCTTGGATTTTCAATTGGCCAATCGGGCAGATTTGATTAGTATACCTTGGAGGACACTTGTGCCAAATTTGATGCTTGTACCATCATTTGCACGATTTTTTTGTTATCTGCCCTACTATAGTGACAGATGCCAGTCATGAAGGGGTAGGTGCTTGCTTGATGCAGAATTTTGAGGGGAAATTGCATCCAATAGTTTTTTTACAGTAGGAAGTTTAAAATATGTGGTAGTAACGAAAGAATTAATAGTTACAGGTGCAGGGGATAAGGGGCTTTTGCGGTGGTGTCCAGTTAGATTCAATTTTATATGTTGCTTTTGGGGAATAAGGTGGAAGTTCCTACAGATCATAAGCCGTCGTTGGATCTTTTTAATAAGCCTGATTTTTTTTTTCCAAGAGGCTAGGTGGTTTTTGACAATTAGGGATTTTGATGATAAGCCTAAGTACATTGGGGGCAAAGAGAATGTGGTGCCTGACGCTCTTAGTGGACATTTTGTGGACACGGAGGGTGATCATGTGTGCATTGTAGCTGGTGAATGTGTTCACTGGGATATTAGTTTATTGGAGAAGATGTAACATGAAGGTCAGGTTTTAGCAGACGCACAAAGGCGTTCCTTAGGAGAATGAGTGAGTAGGGGTTATAATTTGCCTTATTCAGGTCTGGAGTTAGAGGGTAATTTGTTGGTAAGAAATATTAAATATAAGTTGAGGAGTAGTTGTACATGAGGATAACGGGGTAAAGAACTTTGTGAAGTAATGTTCTGGGTATGGTTGGAGCTTTTTTTATACCTAGTAGGTTTGTTTACGAATTTTTTTATGAGTTGGGTGTGTGTCTATAGGCATTTGTTGGTGAATTAACGAGGTTTGTGGAGTTTTTTCTCCTCCAAAGAGTAAGACGGCGGCGGAGGTTGCAATTGCATATTTTTTCAATGGGCACATTTGCCGTTATGGAATCCCTGAGGTGCTCAGTACAGAGAATGGGAGAGAATTTGTGAACAAGACCCTGGGCGTCTTGCGGAAGTTATGGGGATATAGAAAGTGAGTATTTTTTTCCTTATAGGCCTGAAGCTAATGGGTTGTGTGAGCTTGCAAATAGAAAAGTGCGCGAAGCCCTTCGGGTCACAATGGGTGGTAATGATACTATTAGGCTATGTACGTTGGGTGTAGCATAAAGTTAGTGGTTAGTGGCATAAATGGTGTCTCGCCTCTTGAGTCATTGTTTGGTTATCCACTTCAGGGTGCATTTGATTTGCTGTCTATACCTTCTCGTTCTGACAATACAATTAAATTGTTAGTTACTACAGATAAAGAACGACATGCACGTCTTAGTAGCAGCATGAAATCAGACAACGCAAGAATTGCATTGTGGATAAAGTTTTTTTTTAATTCAACTTTAGGTAAGAAATGAGTTATAAATTAGGTCCCGTTTCGGGTTATTGAAGAGGAAAAGGAGAAATAGATTGGTTGTTATGAATGAAGATACGGGATGACTGGATTAATGTATATGCCTAAGATCAAAGCGACGACTTAGTAGTGGTTGGACTTTTTTTTTTTTAGGGGGCGTTTATTATTATTTTTTTCTCTCTCTTTTTCCCGTTTTGTTTCGTTGAGGTTAAGCATTTATTTATTTGCTTGTTTTTTTTTCGTTTTCCTGTGCTCACAGATGCGGGGATTTAGCATAATGGGTCGGTTTTTTTTTTTTTTTAATAAGGAAGTTATGTCATTCGGGTTATTTACTTCATTTTTTTTTTTTTATGGGGCGGGGGGTTGCGTCATTTCGGGTTTTCTTTTGCAATTATTTCGGGGTGTTAGTGTCATTGGTTTTTGGAAGTTGAAGGTTAAGTAGTAGTGCGGTAGAGTTGCGTGGGTGTTTCGAGAATTTGAGGAAGGCTTTTAGTGTGGTGCTTTTAGTGTGGTGACAATTTTTTCTTTTAAATATGCAATGTTAAATATTGAGATGGAGGCCGATTCTTTCCTTGTTAGATGAGATTAAATCTCCGGTGCAAACAGTGATGGCAGTTTTTACAGGGGCGTTTTGTTTTTGTTTTTGTGGTGATAATTTGCCTCAGGGGTGTTGGAATTGGTTTCAATGAAAGGGGCTTATAAATGGGAGTATGATATAGTTCTTATCAGTAATGACTTATATAGGCATTTTGGGGTTGATGAATAAATATTCTTTCATTTCGTAGTTATATAATAAACCCCTTTTTCTAGCACATATAATAATGCAAAAGTGATGTTAAAGGGACTAGACATTATATATAAGACGGTTTAAGTTTCAGTCGATCGCTGTTGATTATAGAGACAGGTGTACATTAGTTCACAATGAACACATTTGTGACATTAGAGGACTTGTTTTGCAGGAGGTTCTGAGTGGCAGCACCAGACTTACTTTTGTGTGCCAGTCTCGATGCCTAAGGGAGTCTGCGGGTGTTCGTAGTCGCGGTTCGTTTTGGAAGGACCCCGGCTGCTGAGTACAAGTCGCAAGCCGTCGTCTTCGCATTTCGTCGTCCTTCCTGCTAACGCGTTTCTGAAGTGTGTGCAGCATCAACATGGCTTGGTGAAGATTGCCAGCTCCTGTGGAGGTCACGACGGTGCCGGCATTGCAGCATGAAGAGGATACAGATCATGTGGATTTATTTTATAGTCACAGACGTATGTTGAATATGGTTTTGTTCGTAATGTTAATAAACATTTTTCACTAGAGTGTGGCTTTCAGGTGCAGCAGAATGGTGTACTTTTTTTATAAGTTTAATGGGTGTCACTATATTTATAAAGGCACAAATAAGTACTGTATTAAACGGAAGCCAGCCCCAAGTGTGATGACAAATTCTGTAGCAGAATAAACTTATAATTGTTTAGTTGTGCCTGGGGCGGGGTCGCCCCAGGGATAGGTGGGCTGAGCTCTGATATGAGATTACGAGCCACACAGAGGTCACTTAGGGCAGAGGGTGAATAACTGAAAGTCTTCCAGTTTAGCGCTATTCAGCGCTTTGCGCCCAGGAAATACATCGGCGGCCCGGTAATTAAGAACCCGTCAACCTGAGATGCCATGGGACCGGAAGCTTGAATCGGCATTTCTCTTTGGAACTTTCTCGTAATAATTCCTAGTTTTAACTGGTTTATAGGTGGGGCGTCGAGGCATGTAAGTTCATGTGTACATACCTGTATGTGCCTCGTGATTAGGCCTTTCGTGTTGTAATGATTTTATTCTGCTTGGAGCCAAGCAGTTGCCTGGACACCCGGTTCTACACTGTCGCCTAAATGCTAAGTTTTGGAGATAGACATTAATCACATTAATTAGTGATGTTATTTTGTACCAGTGATTTTATTAGTTTTGGTTTTGTGTCATTATTTTTATGTTCATGTTTTGATGGTGTGAGAAACAATGTGCCTCAAGCTAAGGAGATATTTTCTCTCTCCTTTTGCAGGTGTTTCATGACCGTCGGTATGAACGATACATGTGTGTCATGTATAACAAGATGGGCGCGTGTGTGCACCTGTTAGAGTTTTGGCTATTGTGGGAATATGGCCAGTTGAAACCGGTACAAGTTACTTAACAATGGAGAGACTTTGTGGTGATGGAGCAGAGACAGAAGGTCTCCTTAGTATTTCATGATGAAGTTTTTTTAGGGGGTAGTTTATTTGCTTGCATTTTTAATCATTTACTTCATTTTTGACTGGTTACCATAATTAACCTGTTCACGCTGTGTTTTTTGTAGAATAAACTATATTTTTGTAAAGAGGATTTAATTTCACACATGCTAGTTAAAAGGTTCTATTTAGAACTGAGAGAGAGAGAGAAACTTTGCAACTTCTGATTTACAAGGATTCCAACAGGATTTCAAGCAGGACCCTTTACCACGTCCCCGGAGGTAAAACACACAAACACACGCATACATATGTATATATATTGTCAAGTATTTACATTCCTCCCTCTTAGCCAGCCAAAAATAATTTGAATTTCTAATTAAAAAAGTTTCTCATTTAAATGTTGGGCCAAAACAACATGGCGGACAAGGTAGGACGATGCTTGTTTTGTACCAAGAAAGCATTCCTCTCCACACCTGACCGGATACCTGGACAATAGACCCGCCCCTCTTCACACCCCAACCCTGCTAAAGAGCACTCCAAGATTTCCCCCCATTTTGTGGTAGCGAGGGCGGCATAGGTTTTAGGGAAGGTTATAATCATTAGAGGCGTAGGCCTCTCAGAGGAAAGGCTGCTAACTTAATCTTTGGGTCCTTAGACTATAAGGCTTCTTTTCCCTTGACCTTGTTACTGGCTCAAGGACTTGCTTTCAGATTTGCCCAGCTCGCATACATAAGAACACACGCCAAGTGCCCCACGAAAAACAACACGAGGGGGCAGAGAGACGGTCTGGATTTTGTGAGGAGAGGTAGAACATTTTTCCTCTCAATCCGTACTGGTGACAGATGATGCTCATTCTGCAAGTTCGATGTCTTATGCAGGAGCCCATATAAGCCTGAGAAGGTATGTCTGAGTAGCATTCTTTCGCAAGTACCCCTTTGTTCATTCTAGTGAAATTCTTTTCTTTATTTCTCCAAGATTTTTGCCATTTCATTTTCCACTTCTGGTCTTTCCGTTCATTCACAAAGACCAGCCCACAAAACCATCCCTTCAATTGCCTTATGTTTGTTAAAGCATCAAGAACCTTAACAAACTACTCCCTCCACAGTGTTAATTCAGGGCAATTAAGCTAATTAAACAAATCTCCATGGTGCATTGTTTAGTAACGAGGGAGAACTGATTTTGTGTATAAGTACATGCTAATTTCTGAAATACTCTTCCAGGAGGAAGCTAGCCTGTGCCTCAAATCATCTTAAAAGTACTGCCATTACCATAGACGTAAACTTCCCTGGTATGCAGGCCGGGGAGCAATAAGCCTGTTCCCCTCCTTCCCTTGCACATAAGAGAGCCTAATCAATCAAGACGAAATCAACTCGTCAGATGCTGAGATTTATTGCGCATTTCAAATTTGCATTTTTTCATTATTTGAGTTCACTTGCTGTATCATCAGCCTTTCAGATTACCTCCTTGGTTGGTTTTTCTGTAAATAAATTCAATTTAACATAATTTGCTCATCATTTCCCATGACGACCATCAAATCACTACTCAAATAATGGTACTGCCAGGGTAAGTTACCCATTTTTCCCCTTCCTTTGGTTACAGGTTGGTATTCTCGATTGACCTTAAGGCAGTAACTTAAATAAACCCCCCTTTCATCCCTCCAACGAGACCCAATCTGTGAAGTGATGACCTAATGCTCAGGATCCTATAGAATACCCATAACTAGCATCGCTAATGGCTAAGAATAAGGAAGGACGAACTAGGAATAAATAATTCATTTAACATAATTAATTCTATTGTTTACAAAGGCACAAAGGAGACTGGAAATAGGGAAGAGACAGCTAAAGAGGTTATTATCATTAAGTTTGATAACATTAAGGATACGTAGGGTTAAATAAGAAAAGTGATACTAATGTTTCTTTAAAGAAAAACGCAACAAATCTCTTTTCGTTAGAATTCATTCATAACACGGGCAAAAGCAGCCAATCTTAAGTTAGCGATAGAGTAGCATTAGCGGAAATTTTCATCCGCAAACTTTCGAGTGTAGGGAATAGTTGTATTATGTTGCCAGACGTATGAGTAGTAGGAGTTAGGAAGTGTATAAGGGAATTATTACATGTGGTAGCCGTGAACAGTTAGCTAGGAGTTTATTCAAGAATAGTTACAGCAGAGAAAGTGTACAATTTCTCTGTCTGTGATATACAGGCACTTTGTTCAATTGGCGCAGACACGGATCATTCCATTGTCGAACCAAGGAAAGCATCCTAGCGTAGTTATTTAACAACCCTCCCAGCATATATTCAGTAAAGTAAAGACATTGCTGATGTTTAATGTTAAACCATTCACTTTTGCATTCGAAACTCGCAGTTAGCGAAGAAAGTAGTTTTTTTTTTTTTTTTTTTTTTTGCTCCAACACTTCCCCATTCTCTGTTCCCGCGCTCAAAGTGAGCGAGTGAGGCGATCAGCTGTTCTCACTCACGTGACTCGATCCCACATCTATCGTTCATGCTGAACGAAATTCCGTTTCTTTTTGCCCTACTATGATTCCTCCCGTGAACCCTAACAATTTTGGAAATAATTTTGTCCACACTTACTAACATTGTTTGCCATAACGGGAACGAACTAGTAAAATTACGTAATTGCCAAGAATTCATTTTGAAAGAGAAAGGAACCTTAACTTAATATAATTTCGCAAACATAGTCTATTTTTTCTTAAGCACAAGGTAAAGTAACTTTAAAATTTTTAACATATAAGTGTCCCATTACACTGCGCTCTCAGAGAGAGAGAGAGAGAGATATTTTTTTTTTCTTTTCCTTTTCATCTTAACAAGTGGCATACAAAAATTTATCCACGAGTATTGGAAAACCAACCCACGAATTATAAAAGCTAAATACAAAGAATTTTCTTTCGTTTAACCAACCTTTGATCTTTTAAGATTCACACCCATTATTCCTTTATCATATACACAGTGCATGAAATTTATAAACGCTCGTGTTCAGCAAATAATCTAGCATACCTGCATTTTCTATTAAGTGCTTCAGCCCTATAAATTCTCTTACGCCATAGAGCGCACGGACAGCTATTTAATTACACGTTTATCAACTGCCATGCACGAGTGGGTACTCATTATTCAAGACTTCGTATGCCGCAAACACCAAATCGCATATTGTGTGCAAACCCCATAACCTCCCCCTCCTCTTGTCAGGGAGAAGGCTTCCTTTTCCCATGTCAGGAAGCAATCTCTAGTTCTTAGAACTAGCCACCCAGAAGTGCCACGCCCCAGGGTTCCCTTCCCACAGTGCCACTAATCTGAGGCACTGCCAACCAAGCCAATTACTGAAGCACTTATCTTTCTTCTTTCCCTTTCCTTTCTCACTTACTTTCTGCCAGAGTCTCTCCTTTCCCTCTTACTCCTTGATTACCTTCTGCCTCAGGTAGAGTGCCACTCCTTCAGTGCCATTTGATTGCACTGACCTTTAGTATTGCTCCACGGAGCGCACCGGCACCGCAGTGCCACCCAATCAAAATAACAGCTCATAAGCCACTGCACCTGTACCTAAGAAACAGAGTGCCATACAACCTGTGTCTCTGCTCATAAGGACCTTAGCTCCTTCAGGAACAACCCCATTAACCAAGAGTCTGGGCCCATAAGGACTAGTACCCCTTCAGGAGCACTTCCATAGCTAATAGCGTATCTGCCCATACGGACTCAGACTTCTTTCAGGAATGCTCCCTCAGTGTGACCTTCGCACGGCACACTCAACCACAGTGCCACCTCATTGAAAAGGTGCCACACCACCGAAGTGCCATCAAATTACGGGACACTCATCACAATCGTCACAAACCTTTCCTCCACGAACGCCCATTCAACCCACTTAGCCGCCCTTCCCCACCAGCAACAGGGCAACAGAGGAGTACCAAGCCTTCATGAATTTAGGGAAGGTGGCCGGGCTCTCGGGAGCCGCACTCACCAAGTGGATCAAAGAACAGCTGGCCGAACGAAGGCAGCACGAAGAAGAACAGAGGCAGCGAGATGAGGAAAGGAGGAGACAGCGCAAACGAGAAGACGAAGAAAGAGAAGAGAGGAAAAAACAGCGAGAAGCCGAGCAAAGGAGAGAGTCACACTGCGGGCCAACAAGACCGCCAGAGCCCGCAGTTTCGAAGTGCTCCGCCTAGGGGCCTCTCGCCCCCTCGAGACCCAATTCACGGGCGACCTTCAAATCACTACTTAAATAATGGTAAGTTACCCATTTTTCCTCTTCATTTGGTTACAGATTGGTATTTTCGGTAACTTATTATAAACCCCCCTTTCATCCTTCCAACGAGACCCAATCTGTGAACATATATATATTTATATATAATATCTGTGTGTGTTTGTGTGTGTGTGCATGTACATTTAACATAGGAGGGGCTGACAACCTATATGTTACAGTAGTGTTCCTTTGATATCAGAGCAGTACAAAATATTGTTGCAATATTTCCTTGCTAAGAGCAAACAATATTTTTTCAAATATACTTTAACATCGCGTGTTTCTTTCATTAAGGCATCTTAACTTTGTCACCCTCGAAAAATGTTCGCTTTGTCATTAAAAGCTCTTTATGAAATCATAATCACGAGATAATTGAGCCCAAAATATTCTGGCAAATGAGTTGTATCACAAGTCTTTTCAAATGATTTTCCCTTATTATCATTAGTTGCAAACTGGAGCATTTTTTTTTTACCCTTTACCGTTGTTTCTTTCTTTCTTTCTTTAGATCTTCAGCTGTAAACCGTTAGGAACAAAGTCATCAGACTATAAGCACAAAAAGGTTCCAAAGGGAAATCAGCATAGAGAGAGAGAGAGAGAGAGAGAAGTTATAGGGAAAATCATCTTCATTTCTTAAGGCACAATTTTCCTTAATTTGAAGATTTAATCCCTTATGGATGTAAAAATGGAATTTTTTATCTCTCGTAATCTGATAATAAAATTACTGAATATAAGCAGCTTAATTATGGGTAGTTTAGGCCCTCAAATACATAAGCTCTTTTCTGGGGCTGTTGCTCTAATCATCTGATTTCTTGCTCTGTACAGTTTTATATCTGATGTTTAGTGCTTTGCAGAGCATAAATCTTGTGTCTCTGACTTGGCTTAGCCCTAGATTTTCTTTCTCCCTCCAGGTAACTCACTCTCTCTCTCTCTCTCTCTCTCTCTCTCTCTCTCTCTCTCTCTCTCTCTCTCTGTCAATGCCTTAGTAAAGCCTCAGTTCAAGATTGAATAGGGTCCCATTAGTCCTCAGTTAATATGCATCTTATGTCATCGCCAGTGTCATATTCTGAAAAGTTACTTCTCTCTGTGTTTGGTGTGAATACAGGTCTAAAGACCAGGATTAAAAGTGTTTATAAGCGTTTATTAAATCCTGATATTAATATTCCATGAAATTTTTGATAGAAATTTATCGTTTGAGAACAACAAGACTGGAGATCAGTTCTAAAAATCTTATATCACAATTGAATATATCAACAGTCGAAGACTAAACACCAGAAGGGTGTCATATTTACTCTCTTCTCTTCTCTCTCTCTTCTCGTCTCTCAAAAATGCAAGTAAATATAAAAATATTTAAAATCCTGATATTAAAACTGGAAGGTCCACAATCGAAGACTAAACATTAAAGATGCAATTTCATTTCTGTCTCTCTTTACTTAAAGCAAATCTAGAAATTCCATTTCTGTCTCGTCTTTCTTGAAGAAAGGACCACCTGGATAATACAGCAGATCTTTCTCACAGTCCCCCAATAATAGCCCACCTCTCGAGAACAGAGCCAGAAACGATTTCGGGTCCTAAAACTTGTTATTTCGTCGGGTCCCGTGTGAGAAATCAAGCAAGTGTTTCCCGGTCGTCTTTTGTTTTGGAGATTTGGTTTTAAAGCTTTTTCGAGGCTGGTTTAAAATATGCAAGAGATATTTCATTATTTCATTTCCTCACTGATATCACAAAGAATTCTTTTTAAATCATTCTTCCGGCTAGAAGTTCAAATATTGGCTATGGTTTTACGTTTTTGGTGTTCATTGATTTTCTTACTTTTTACTTTTATTTTTTGGATAGCTTGTTTTCTTTTCTTCTGAGTATTTCTACAAAATTAATTTTTATAGTGTTCACAATTTTAACCATATTACGCCTCTATTTTTCCTTTTCCTTTTATGTCAATAACCCTGGTTCTTAAAGTCTCTCGTAATTTATTCCTGTAAATTTCCCCATTGTCTATACTCCAGGATACAAATGGTATGGTATCTTAATTTTCCTATTCCAAGAGCAGTTGGTTAGCTTTGGTTAATGATATATCGACACAAATTTCCCAAATACGTTTACATGATTGGTACAGTGAGAAGTTCGTGCACAGCTCATGTAAATTTGAAGTTACATATTCAATGCTGGACTGACAACGAACAGACGGGCATTAAAACTTACTCCCGTAGAGGGTGAACGCATTCTCCTCCTTTCCTTATAGGCTTATAACTTCAGTAACCTATCATCCTGGTGTGGAACTTATTTGATTTCCGTCACTCATATCTGGTCTTTCCCTTTACAATAATTCTACCAGAAAGCCTCTGAAGGAAATATATATTGTATTTTTACTTTGTTCTGTATTTCCAGTCAACAAATCATTTTCAAACCAGTATTACCGAGAAGATTCATGGCATAAAATACTTCAGACAGAGAGACGAGCAGAGTAACAAAAATCCTGCTGCTGACGTAAGTACTTGGGCATTCATTTTAATTCCCAATGCGAGATTTTCCTTCGTTGACTTTGATGTGTAAAAATCTCCTCATTATGTTGGCATAAAAACCACTTGCTAACTAAACATTCAGCATCTAATTGAGAGAGAGAGAGAGAGAGAGAGAGAGAGAGAGAGAGAGAGAGAGAGAGAGAGACGTCCATGGATACATATACATACATTCATATTTATAAGTGAATGATACTCTCCAGGTTAGAGATAAGTTGAAGAAGAGAGAGAGAGAGAGAGAGAGAGAGAGAGAGAGAGAGAGAGAGAGAGAGAGAGAGAGAGGACGGGGGTGGGAGGGAGAGAGAGAGAGAGAGAACCCCTTCTGTCTAAGACCTACCAGCATTTGATGCATGGCAAGAAACAATACTGAGAACCATTAACCAAAGAAGATTGATTGTCAAAAACCATGTCTTGGAAATAATAGGCTTCTCCTCGTGAGGTTCTCAGGAAAAAGAGAAACGCTTAATGTAAAATATACTTATAGTAAGATGGATATATCAGTAATGAATGTTGCTGAGACATTCGACAACTTGGATAGCATATTACTGGCGGAAAGAGAGAACGAACTGAAAATTGGAGACTAAGATATTAATGCATCTTTCCTCATTGTATCGCTAGAGAGATAAAAGCATGTAAATTATTGAAAATATAATGTTAATTAATTTAAATCATGTCGCACATTTCAGCTCGAAATACTATCCGCACACACGATCCGCAGTAAAAAAAAAAATACAGACATATACACAGCACTCACACACACACACATATATATATATATATATATATATATATATATATATATATATATATATATATATATATATATATATGAAATTTTTTATCACATATATATATATATCATATATATATATATATATATATATAAAAAAATATACATATACATATAAATATATATATATATATATATATATATATATATATATATATATATATATATATATATATATATATATATATATATATATATATATATATATATATATATATATAAGTAAAAGTTTTCACATTATGAATTTTCTAACCCTTTGATGAATTTGTGGTATATGGGGGATATTTCTTCCATTTCGTATGCCGAGCAGAGAGAGAGAGAGAGAGAGAGAGAGAGAGAGAGAGAGAGAGAGAGAGAGAGAGAGAGAGAGAGAGAGAGAGAGATTTTGCTACAGGACAAGGAAAAGCTAAACTTTTTCTTACAAAAGTTACCTAATCTCAGTCCACCACTATCCTAGGGCTTATTAATATGATATATTAATCATTAATTAATCCTTTTCAAAAGTAATCTCTATATGTAATTAGTAGCTTAATAACATTCATTTGACGCCTAATTTGAATTTGGTAAACTGTTTATGTACTGTCTCGTAAAAAAAAAACTTTTATTTGCTCAATTTTAGTGGATTTGCTGACTTCGTTCTGTTACCAAGATCAAACGATGACAGAAATGGCTAACAAACTCCTAATGTACTCTCTCTCTCTCTCTCTCTCTCTCTCTCTCTCTCTCTCTCTCTCTCTCTCTCTCTCTCTCGTGCGCTAACAGAAATTAGAATCTCCTTTAAACAAGATGTTTATGAATTCATCTCTCTCTCTCTCTCTCTCTCTCTCTCTCTCTCTCTCTCTCTCTCTCTCTCTCTCTCTCTCTCTCTCTCACCTAATTAAAAAGTTGGGTCCTCGTTTACCAAAGGGTATGAGAGATGCAGGCATCAAAGTGGCTGAAAGAGAATTTCATTTGAATTTTAAATGAACTTGAAAGTCTGGTTTGGTCCATTACGAATCTATGTATTTATCCTGTCTATCTAATGCGAAATATTTCTGTGTGGTATGTTGCATAATGAAGGCTCTATAATAAAATAAAGAAGGAAAATATCCATATTTTGTTCTGTTTACATATTCAGTCAAAAGTATTCCTGAAATCAGAATTGTTTAAATATTCAAAATAGTCTCTCTCTCGATATTTCCTTAGACAACTGTCAGACCAGGCTGGAAGAGATTTTGGAGAGAAACCTAATTATGATCTGAGGCTGCTTCCTACTACATTGCTTCCTATATACAATTCGTAAGGAAAGAGGACACTCTTTTGCTCGAGATGCTTCTTCCTCCCATATGTGTGAAATTAACTGGTCTTTCCCTTCCCTTTAAATATTTTAGGAGTCTCTTGGACGCTGTTATGAATTCAGATGTGGTGTTGTATCTTTTCCTTCAGCTCTTGTGTGGCTTTGCTTTTGAAGGAAATTTTATATATATATATATTATATATATATATATATATATATATATATATATATATATATATATATATATATATATATATATATATATATATATATATATATATATATATATATATATAAATATAAACTTTAGTTCTATGATTAGATATACTAAGTTAATTTCAAATTTTTTCATTAATTGCTTGTTTCTTTATTACCGATTAAAGCAAATATGCCATATTGATTACCATTTTAATATTCATGTCTTGTTGACACTGTTGTAGCTCTGCAACGTCCATTAGGAATTCCAAAAATGAATCTGATAATTTGAATTTGTCTCCCACCGAGTAATTCTATTTGAGGATGAGATTCTTAGGTACGGACCTCAATGTTTCATCTTAGTGTTACTTTTAGCCTTTGAATGACTGTGGGCCAATTCTGGATTGTCAACACCTGCATCGTTTACGAACACCCTCGTTCGGTTTCGTTTGGGGCATACCAGGGGAGGTTTTCGGGTTCCCGATTTGTTACTCTAACAGTCTTAGGGACGCGAATCTCTTCCACAAGGGCACAGGATATCAAGATAGTGAACTAGACCGCTTGTGTACCCAGTAAAGGCTACGATAACGTTTACAGAAATACAGGATTGGACATTTCAAATGACAGAGATTAGTCTGGTGAATTAATTACAGGATTTTGAGATTTAGCATTCTGGAGAATGGGTAATGTCTATTGTGTATTTCAGAACAGATATATAGGCAAATAAATACATGTAAAAGTCATATACAGTTGGCGAATAGGAGTGATGTACTGGATGTAAAAGAGAGAAAGAAATTTGGGAAAAACAATGGGACAAGATGTGGGTGCTTGCCAGAAGAGTCTTAATATCCAGAATGACCAATAATAAATACAAGAACTTTGAACGGGGTCTATATGAAAAGTTGCTGATGTGTAACAACTGCAATGTCTTTGAAGCTTTGAGAGATTTATATTCAAAGAGTTTATTCTTTATTCAACTGTTGGAGGACAGTTGTGGCAAGAAGACTGGTTTCTTGTTTTCCCTTAAAACTCTCCCGTATTACTGAAACAAGAACAATAACCAAACTTATATTTCGTGTAGATGTTTGCAAGTTGCATATGAGACCATTTGAGTCTCTGTCTTCTTGAATTCTTTCAGAAATGAAGTTGGTTCGAAGCGTCAAAATCTACTTCAAAAACAGTCTCCTCGTCAGAAGCGAATCTCCGCATTCTCTGTTTTATATCTTGCATTCAGGATTCGGTGGACTGCACTTTATTCGCGATGCAAGAAGAAAAATAAGAGTTATATGCAAATGCAAATGTTAGAATTGTAGTCTTCAAGTTGGGTTTTATTTCTGTTGGCTGCATCCAGGAATATTTGAAAACATAACGTGAGGGAAGACTTCTGGGGGATGAGGGACTTTGTAGCTTAGAAATTTTTTGTGGGGGGACATACTTCAAGACGGAGAGAGAGAGAGAGAGAGAGAGAGAGAGAGAGAGAGAGAGAGAGAGAGAGAGAGAGAGAGAGAGAGATGGACTAAGATTCTTTTGTAGCAATTGAGCCTGTGCTTGCGTGTGTTACTGTGTGTGTGTGTGTGTGTTTGAGTGTGCAAGAGAGAGAGAGAGAGAGAGAGAGAGAGAGAGGTAGGGAATTTTTTTCTGCAATTGTGCATGTGTTTGAGTGTACAGGTGTGTGTGTTTGTGTGTTTAGAGAGAGAGAGAGAGAGAGAGAGAGAGAGAGAGAGAGAGAGAGAGAGAGATGAGCTATAAATTCTTTTTGACACCAAGAGGCATATAGAGAAGAATTATGAGTTGTGGCACTGTGTTCCTCCACTGAGAGAGAGAGAGAGAGAGAGAGAGAGAGAGAGAGAGAGAGAGAGAGAGAAAGGAATAGCAAAATCATTCCCGTGGAGTTTTGAGTCCCATCCATTCATGGATTATTGTCAGCCATTCATCTTCATACAACCTCCTCTTCAACCTCTCTTTTTTCTTCTTCTTCTTCTTCTTCTTCTTCTTCTTCTTCTTCTTCTTCTTCTTCTTCTTCTTCTTCTTCCTGGGCTAAAATTGAGGGATGTTTATTCCACCTAAATGAAAAGAATTCGCATTTGTTAGCGGTTAAGCGAATCAGGTTCACTGAGGCGAAATTCTGGCCGCAAATTCTGATGAATTCGAGGCTATTCATCATCCCAGAGGAAGCCATCATGAGAAATAAGAATGCAAATCAATCACGGGAATAAAATTCTGCCAGCATTTTTGTTGTCGTGTTCTGCATTCACTTGTTTCCATTCTGTTTCTTTCCGTTGTTGCTAAAAGGGAAAGTTTTATTTTTACAAGCCATTTTTCTTGGAACAGAGTAAAATCTAGAACGTCTTCGGACTTTGCATTTAATCTAATGTAATTTCTGACCTACAGCATCTAAGTTCATACACAATACCGTTTTTATAGAGAGATTGCATACATGTAGTGATATTGCATTTGTGTTCGTGTGTTTTTTTATACTTCAGCTAATTTCTTTCCACAGGACTTTGTGCCATCTTGCCACTCACATACTGCGGTTTTCCAACTGGGAGAAAATATTATATATATACATATATATATATATATATATATATATATATATATATATATATTTATATATATATATATATATATATATATATATATATTTATATATATAGTATATATATATATATATATATATATATATATATATATATATATATATATATATATATATATATATATATATATATATATATATATATATATATATATATATATATATATATATATATATATATATATATATATATATATATATATATATATATATATATATATATATATATATATATATATATATATATATATATATATATATATATATATACACGTGCATGAGGCTATGGTTGTTTTTTGCCTAAATTAATCGTAATAGGATAAAGGTGGCAAAGGCTAATTGCAGTATATTATCCTTTTTCTTGAAAGCGAGTTCCTTTTGACAGTGGAAAAAATAAGATAGAAAAATACCTTTTGGAGAGAAACAAATCATATTAGAAACTACATAGTGAAAAGGAAAAATCACCCCTGTCTTTTCTTCCTTCGATTTCCAAATCGAAGTTATCAACAGAAGAAGTGTCGAATTGGGCTTTCCGATTAGTCACCCTTCCGGAACCAAGTCCGAGGATTTTCCGCTTCATTGTTTACAATCAGGATTCAGTGGCCTCTCTCTCTCTCTCTCTCTCTCTCTCTCTCTCTCTCTCTCTCTCTCTCTCTCTTTGCATGGTAAGTAGAGGAAGTGCTTGCGAATGCAAAGGCTAAATGGAAAGGCTTCAGGTGAATATTTTTACTGGCTACGAGTCGGAATAAATCCTGATGAAGTGTCCTGACTTTCGGAATTACTTTGAATGTTACAACCCTTTAGCATGAGCAAAATATATACGTATACATATACATACATACATACCTACACACACACACACACACACACACACACACACACACACACACACACACACATATATATATATATATATATATATATATATATATATATATATATATATATATATATATATATATATATATATATATATATATATATATATATATATATATATATATATATATATATATATATTATGGTAAAGACTTAAACACCAAATATACTAAACGAATCATTCTCTCTCTATGTTGTTATCCAGCCAATAATATATTCACGTCCAGAAGCATCAGCATATCTCCCTCTACTGCGTTTCTAAATATTCCTGAACATGTCCACCAAGATTCCAGACAACTGGAGCGTATATTTGCAACTTCACATTTGCAAAGAGCTTTTAATACTTATAGCTGTAAACAGAGCGGAGAGAGAGAAAGAGAGAGAGGACTGTGATCTTGATTGCAGGAGACAGAGCAGAAAATCCGGCGATTTGCTTTCGTCAGATTCAGCGTGAGTTTGGAGCGACAAATTCGTCGCTTCCATCATTTTCCGTTTTATGCTCGTTAGGTGAAAGAGATAAAACAACAGAATTAGAGGTTGTTTATTTATACTGGATATATATTGGATCATTTATTTCCCTTTTTAATAAATGTGGTTCTGTTTCAGCTTCATTACTGCTATTATATAGTAGTTTCAGGACATCCAGACCTTGACGTGAAGACTGCCAATGATCTGTGGATTCTCCTCTTAATCTTCTGCCATTGTACCTTTCAAAATGAAACATTTCTCCTAGATCGTCTTTAATGCCATTCTCATTTCAATACCATAAAGTTTCTTTGTCTTTAATTACATTTATAGACCTGGTTTGAATCCTCCAGTATTTATGAAGGAATATAGGCCCTCTTGATTTTTGCTCCAATTTTGTAATGATCAAATATACCTTCCTCAACTTCTTCTCACTTATATCTAGCCATCTTTCTTCATATGTGTGCGTGAGTGTCTGTGGGTAGGCAGAGATATTCATGCACAAGTACAGTCATTTGATCAAAGCGGGAACTTTTCACATTCGTAAAAGAGAGAGAGAGAGAGAGAGAGAGAGAGAGAGAGAGAGAGAGAGAGAGAGAGAGAGAGAGAGAGTGGGTCTCAAAGGTCCCCCCTGAAAAAAAGATGTTGCTCCAAACATATTATCGACGCTTCGTATGAATTAAATCGTAGTGGTTTTCCAAAGTCCCATCTCGATAGAGCGGTTTGTGGGTGATATATATATTTAGTGAAATTTTGCCTTTTAGGTAGGTAGGTAGGCAGGTCTTTGAGCAATGGCGTAGACAGAATTTGTTAATACAAATATGCTCAGGAAAATTATCAAAACTTGTAGTCTTCAGCCATAAATCATAAAACGTTGAATTCAAATCAAATGTAAAACTCTAATCAGTTGTAAAATACTTTCTGGGTCGACATTTCGTTGGTGAGAATATTAATTCATAGAATAAGTCTGTTTATCTAACCGTTTACTAAATGCATTCTAATGCATATATATATATATATATATATATATATATAATATATCATATATATATATAATATATATATATATATATATATATATATATATATATATATATATATATATATATTTTAAATATAACATTCAGGAATAAGGTATATGAACTCAAGATTTATTTATTTTAAATATATTTATATTTTTTTATTGTGGAACCATCCGTAACATTTAACTCAGTATTTGGTTCTAAGTTTAGTCAAAATATAAATTGTATATATATATATATATATATATATATATATATATATATATATATATATATATATATATATATATATATATATATATATTTTTAGTTGATAATAATATATATATATGTGGGGTATATATTATTATATATATATATACACACATATATATATTATATATATATATATATATATATATATATATATATATATATATATATATATATATTATATATATATATATATATATATATATATATATATATATATAATATATATAATATATAAAACCATTCTACAAATATGATATGTGTCTCTGTGAAAATTTTTATATATTTTATATATATATCATCATTTGTTGTAGAGATAAGATTATATGATCTTAAAATGTCTTTTCTGATACAGATAAATTTGTATTATATGATTATGAAATATGTTTTGATATGTTTTTATATTGTTTAATATATTGTGCAGTATATTTAAAATGAATACTGAATGAGGGGAATGAGAGAGAGTAAT